>NC_135433.1:46305265-46905265 GCF_051991255.1 Vanacampus margaritifer
GGATGTAGTCAGTTTGTTACTGATTATACAGGATTTTAGGTCGGCTGCAAACATATCAGCGGGAGCGGTACAAGATGTATTCTCTAGAGTTTGTGAACCCACAAATTATGCGAGAATTCAGCTTGCTGGCAAGGTTAAGTTCTCAGAGCGAGTTTGTTGGGTTTTCTTAATTTTATTTTTTTCGAAAATGCTTTAAAACGTACAGCGGGCAGAATTTAGTGCTATCTAGTGGTGAACTAATAGATTGCAACAATTTTGATGCATGCGCACTATTGTGCCTCCAACAGACCACGCCACACTTTGCAAGCCTACCACTAATTACTACCAATTATTAATTGGAGAGAGCGAGTGGGCGACCTGGTGAGAAAGAGTGGCTAGCAAGAACTAGCTGCAGCGGCTAATAAAAGCGGTAAGCGGGAGAAGCTAGCAAAAGGTAGCAAGAGAAAGAAAAATTGGGAGGTGAAAAAAAGGGAGGTGAGTCGGTACAAGCTGCAAGAGTTGCTAGCAAGAACTAGCTGGAGCGGCTAATAAGAGTGGCTAGAGGGAGAAGCTAGCAAAAGCTAGCGTGAAAATAAAAAAAGGGAGGGGATAAGCTGCGGGAGCCCAAATCATGGGACGACCAATTGCAGGCCCCAGCTGTGGAAGGTAAGCGGCGGTCAATCCATTGGGTTTGACATGTACCAGAGGCTAACTACGTTCGCGAAGTTCTTCTTCGTGTATCCGTAGCATAAAGATGGCGGTGAAACATGGCGGCCTCCTGTAAGTAATTTTATTAGCGATTATTGGACCTATGATTATATTTAAAAAATGTAAATTGATGTGGAACAGATTTTTTTTTTTGCATTATATTGATTATATTATATATATAAATGTATAGTGTTTTTTTAAATTAATGAATTATTAGTAGATGGTCCTAATTTTACACACAGTCTCTTTTAGTTCAGATAACTAATTATTAACTTAAGTAAAAAAAATAAAAAATTGGCGTATTGCTTGTGTGCAAGATTAAAACACGTGATGATAAATAATGTGCAGTAAAAAATAATAAACACAAATATTTTAAAAACAACAACTCAATTGCAGTGCATCAAACTGCTTTAAAGCTAGATGCATCGCATCGAAGTCGCATGTGGAAGAACTACACACAGCCACAAAAATCTGACACTATCTCCTCATGTTCATCACACACTGTTGTGGGATGGCATGCCACTGCAAGAATTAAAAAATAATGTTAGAAAAGAGATAAAAATGTAGAACTTCATATTGATAACATTTTATATGCTAAACTAAGTGCGGATGTCACCGACTACTACTGCAATTGTGCACAGCTACATTCAAACGCCTTCCAGATTTGACATCATCAGAAAAACACATCCACGCCTGTCACAACCAGGCAAGCTGATTGGTGGCCGATGACATGAAAACGACACCCCGCACTATTCCTCGCCTTTTCTTTTAGTGGCTTGAATTTCATTTGCGTGTGTGTGCCAAAATGGACATTCTTTAATTATTTCTAAAACAAACCCAAGCAAAACTTTTCTGGTTTGGCCCTGCACATGTACCTGAGAGAGTGAACAGTACCTCCCCCGAGTATTAAAGGAACTTGAAAAACAGCCCTTATAATTACACAGTACATTGTTTATAGTAGTACTGATTTACGATGAAGTCTTTCCACATGTGACACGAAGAATAGAATGGTGGATTATTGTTGAGTCAGCGCCAATTGGACTCTGTGACTAGATCTAGCATGCTTGTTGCAGCATGCCTCTGACGTTGATGCGAATGAGGCAGCAAGACACACATACAAGTAGAAGGTTTGTTTAAATGTGCACCACTGGAAAATATTATTCTCAAATCACAAATGGAATTGTTGTGATTTTTTTTTATTTTTTAAATCTTCAATACAGCACAAACATACTTGATTGAGTCCACATTCACCCTGGCAATGTTTGCTGCCAAGCACAACAAATATCAGTCAATGCTTCAGGCATGTGCTGTATGCACCATTTAACCTCAGCATTTTGTGCAGAGTGTACTGTATCTTTCACCTGTATACACTTGGACGTAGGCCAGAATCAAGAGAGGCTACAATTAGAGTAAGCAAGCCAGCATTTGGAGGGCCAACAAGCATCATGATTTGACTCAATCACACACAAATGACTTTGCATGTTTGGCCTGGCAGGAATTTTAAAAGTCATTCAAGTCAAATGGCGGTTGATTTGTGTCCAAACAATGAACCTTTCAGGGAAAGAATCAACCCTTGAAAATATATTTATTTATTATTTAATTCATGTTTATTTTCTCATTTCATATTTTCCCTTAATGTTCATATTTATCATGAATTATAATGAGAAATATATAGAAGTGTGTATTTTGACAAAAAAAAAACTCATGCATTTAACATTTCTTATGTTTTCCGCCCCTCTTTAATTATATTAGCGTTACATGAACAATCAATGTTATGACTTCATTCAGGTTTGTCAGGATGATTTTTTTAAATCAATTTTTTCTTCAATAGTTCAAAATGACACAACTGTACTGACGCAAACAACATGGCTGCAAACAGAGAAATTTTTTTGTAGTTTATAAAAGCGCATTTAGTGTTGCTAAGTTAGCGATTTAGCTACTGAATTTAGCAACTTTTCTGACTGCTCTGGGGTCCAGTTTTTTCAAAAAGTGACTAGCGACGAGCTTCCTGCTGAGAAACAGACATCATTGGTTTCCGTATGACAAGAAATTGACCTGATGGAAGTTAATCATGGGAGTCAATCTTGCCTTTCATGTTGCTAAAGCAGTGATTTATGGTGTTTTGTTGATTGATGTTGTAAACGTATGACCGGAGGGAGGTATGTGATTTTAAGCCACAAACATTTTTCCTTGCCTCACCAGTACTGTACCTCACCTGTAACTCCACATGGGGGAAAAAGCGTGGGATGTGGAATTTCATCAACAGATATGGACCAGCCGAGCCATGCAGTTTGACAGCTCATTTGATCATGATGTTGAACTGTTGAACATTTTAAGTAAATTTATGAAGGATTGTGTTTACGTACATATTTTGTCAAAAGTTTTTTCCCCCCCAAGAGAAAAGCACTTTTCTTATCCCTTCCCAGGCCAGCCTACCACGAAGCATTATGTTTTGACTCATAATCACAGATGAATGACTTTGCATTGTTGTACTCTTAGAAAACATGAAATGTAAAAGTCATCCAACACAAGCAGTTTAATTTTGTCCAAACAATGAACCCTTTCGGGAACAGATGGGGGTGGAACAGCAAAATCAGTTCTTTATTTTTAAAAATACTTTGGTGATTTATTTTGGTAAATTTTAATAGTTATACAAAAAAAAAAAAATATATATATATATATATATACACGAATAATTATATGAATAATTAGTGCTGTCAAAGTTAAAGCATTAGTTAATTAATCACAAAAAATATCACATTAATCATGCATTAACGCAGATTAATCACACTGTTAATTTTGACCGCAGACGATCCTTTAGCTGACAGCGGATGGTTACGTTAAAAGTTAGCACAGGTTGTGTTGGAGCAATAAACATAACTACATGCATTAAAGTAAAGCATTTAATAAATGTTTATGTATGACAATCATGTCAAAAGAATTAACACATAACAGGTGTTCTTCAAATTTGGCAGGCAAAAAAATGTTGATTAAAAGCCTTTTTTAATTGAGTGATTAATCGTGATTATTAAAAATTCTAAGATGTGATTAATCTGATAAAAAAATAATAATTATTTGACAGCTCTACTTTCTATTATGATTTTTTCTCCTTTATGGAGAACATCTGCAGGTTTAAGGTTTAAGGATCTCCAAGTGTAAGGTAGATACATCTAAGACTAAGACCATTTTTTGAGGGCACTTCAACCAAATTTGAGACCCCTCATTCATTAAATATGACCATTAGGAGTTGGCCATAAAGTTGTGCTATTTTGTGAGTTACATTCTTTCTTATCCTCCGCACAGGAACGGATATTCACCAAACATGGACTTCCGCTGCCTATCCAAAAAACCCCAAGTCGCCGCAGTCATTGTATAAGAGTGATGAAGCATGACACCGTTTATCATACTGAACACTTGGCCAAAGATCAGTCATCGCTATACACGTGCACTACAGCGTGTTATTGGTGAGGAATGTACAGTACTGTAGAACGGAACGGGAAGAGGAAGTTGCTTCCTCTTTGGGAACAGGTGAGTGGGCAGCTGACAGGTAAGGAGTGGCCGGCTGTTGGCGTCACAGTGCGTAGGTGATTAATCCTCGCAGGCATTTCCGTTCTAACCGCACAGCCCACTCAGGGGTAAGGAGCGGGTAGGTATGGGCGGAGCCAACCTACGCATGAATGATGGGGGTGATAAACCCCTTAAGTGTCATGCAGCAAGCTTGAAAAGAGGAATTTTACTAGACATACCGGTGTCTTCATTGTAGGTTTTTTCCCCCCACTGACAACAGTCTTAGTATCCTGGTTCTGTAGAAAGCATTATTCTGCATATAAAAATGCTTTATAGAATTTATGGTTATGTGAAAAACATTTTTGGAGTACGTGAACGGCCCCCTATTCTAAACGTGATTTACAAAAGCGAAAGGTGCTGAAACCACCATGTGTTTCCAATCACTTTCTTTTGGCTTCCTCTCACACTCGCGCTCCCTAAACGCTCCAGAAAATAATCGAGTGTTTCTCTCCCCCCCTCCCCCCTCAGCTTGCTGGAAATGACCTAACAACTGCCAGGAAGAGGAATGTGAAGCATTCCCTGGAGCTGTCCGTGACGTCAGCGCGTCGAGGAGGCCCCAGCGCTTCCGCCAGCCTGGATATTCCAAAGTGCACTCACAACTCCCAACAGCTGGAGTCCACCGCTGCCTCGCTCCCATTCCAAAACAAGCCCCAAACATACACAGCCTCCGCCTATCTGGACTCCATGTGAGGGACTGTGAGGCACATCTGGGCTTTTGGTGCTGATATGGGGGTGAACGGGGCAAAAAATAAATAAAAAAGAGCAGGGGGGCTTTACACTGAGGAGACACAGCTGTTGTATCTAAGACTGGAATTGCACTGTCTAAGTGTCCAATTCAAAACACCTATATCTGATTTTATGTACATTCGATTTCTATGTACATTTCATGTAACATATATCCCACATCGATGCATTTACAATGATGGAATACATGAAGCACTTGGATGCTATGCCCGAATTGCATGTAAATAACTCCACAAGTGTCAAAACCCAAACAGTGAAAAAAAAAGAAAAAAATGTAATACCTGTACATACCTAACACAAATATTATATATTACATAGTTTTAAAAGGGAAGTCAACCCCCAATCAAGGACGCATCTGTCAAGGAAGGACGCATGAATCAATGACTATGATAATCAATGTATAGGAATGTTGCGTATAGTAAGAATCAATAGGGACGGGTTACTAATAAGCATGGCTTGTACCCGCCCTTCTTTTGGATGTAATGTGTCCGAAAGGAAAAAAAGAATAAAACAAAACAAAACCCCATTTTTTGGGGACAATAATATGTTCTATGCAGCCCCACTAGTTTAAATATGGTATATGGTATATTCTTGTTAATATTGCGTTAGTGGAATATGAGTTAAGCAGCACAACCCAGCTGTTTTTATCCATCTCAGGGGGCGGCCATTTTGCCACTTGCTGTCGACTGAAGATGAGATCAATGTTGCTCAGGTCTCAGGTAACAACTAATCACAGCGCCGCTTCAGAAAACAGGTGAGCTGTGATTGGTCGTGGCCTGAGCCTGAGCAACACATGACGTCATCTTCAATCGACGGCAAGTGGCAAAATGGCCGCCCCCTGAGATAGCTAAAAACGGCTGGATTTTGCTTCATTATTCATATTCCAAAAATGTAATATTAATCAGAATGTCATGTTTAGACTAGTGAGGTCACATACAGTGTAACATATTATTGTCAAGAAATGTTTAAGGTTGACTTCCCCTTTAAGTTGGCCTGGACTGACCCCTCCCCTCCCCTCTGTTGAACATAAAATTGATCTCCACATTACTTTATGGGAGCTGCACGTAACGTTAATTAATTAATGTTGGACGCACGTCTAATGAAAGACATTTAGACCATTTGTAATTGATAATGGTTTAGCTCTAGGTTACATTTAAAGCGGGTGTTTTTGTGTTTTTTGGGGGGCAGACATTGGTCAAATGTAGAAATAAATTATGATATTGAATTTATTTTTGTAATTTTGTAAATTTGTTATGTTTTTAAGTGCACTTTGACTATAGCTGTCATTCCTTTTGTGTTAATTAGGGTAACATTTGACTTCTTTCTGCCCCCTTTCATTTAAATAAATAAATAAATGAAATAAAAATGAAATGTGTTTTCATCAGCATCAAGTCGACATTGCATTTACATTGCACTCACACTGACAGTTATCAGTGAGGCCCGATTTGAATCTAAAGATACAATTCCATGTGTCGGAACGGGAGTCATGTCACTTGTTAACACAACCCAATAGTGCAATAATGACAACAACTGGAAAAGTAATTATTACTTCATGCATCTTTATGATTATTTCAAGTCACGGCATATATTTGCGCATAGATTCAGACGTGCCATGGTAAAAAAAAAAAAAAAAAAAAAAACGTCCACCGCTCAATGCTTCCTGTTCCCCTTTTGTCCAGCATATTGTTGGGAGTGAACTCATGTGTTGTGCAATTGCCAGGTTTCGTTTTTTTGAACTGCTGCCCGGAAATGAATTTGTCCCGAACAAAAAACATATCTGAAAGACGGAAACGCAGGAAAGTGTTTTTACTGAACATGCACTTTTTTTTGTCACATTGGTGCAAGTTGTTCCTCTTATTTTAGCTCACAGAGTGTACTTTCTTCAACTGACACGGATATGTCGTCAATTTCAAACATAACGCGTGTACTCAGACGTCAAATGTGTGCCTGGCAGTACTATGCTAAAGGTCATGCTACAGTAAATGCAACTCGCATAACATGAAAAAAAGAAGATCTGCTGGCTTAAGGAAGCCAAGACTTTTAAAGAACTATCCTGGCCGCCTAATTTAATACCTTGCATTTAGCAAATAGTTATTTATTATATATGATATTATTTAGTAAATATTTAGTAAAATTTGCAATACTTACATATACATTACTTATTATGGTAATGTATAATTCTGACTGAAATTTTTGAAGAAAAATCAAATACCAAATTTAAAAATTTGAGAGAAATCCTGATCATTAATCAATTTGGTGCAGTCTATATGTTGTTATAAGTGTCCACAACAAAGGTTCGTCTACAAGCGAATGTCGTTAGTTACGAGTGATTGTTTTTATTCTTTCTTGCAGAGTATCTTCAAATGGTACCAATGAGTGGTTTCACTCATGAACTGCTACTTGAAAAATAGTACCTTTCAGTAGCCGTTTCTCCATGTGGAAATGCAAACATAAGCCAATTACATACCTTGTAGTGGAAAAAGGCCAATGTGCTTTTTGGAAAAAATGCTTTTTTTTCTTTCTTTCAATCAAGCCCTTTGAGAGCTGCAATCTGTAGCTCAAGTGTTTATTGCTTTGCATGTTACAACCCATTAGAGTCTTTTTATGGCTGAGGTTTACTTTTTATTTTAAGGAGTCTACATTTTCTGCTGGCATGATTGGATTTATTATGGATGTATTTGGCATAAAGCATGTTGAGAGAGTTGACTATAAAAAAAAAGGGAGCAACTTAATAAAAAATGTATTTACTTAAACTGGATTATTGCTGCAAGGTTCAGGTGACAAGTTAGATTTGCGGCCCAGTTAGGATAAGCATTCTGGCAGAGTGAATGGAGAAAACAAAAAAAGCATGGAATTGGATATTTTCAGATTGCAATCAGGTCCCTTTCAAATCTAGAGAAGAATCTGAAATGTACTGGGTACTGTATATGCAAATGTAAGTGCAGATCAAGATGTACCTTGTTAATGCTAGCTTGACGTCATCAAAATACTGTAGACCAATTGGTGATGTATGTCACTCATTCTTGATAACTTTGTTATATATGTTGTTATTTATTATATGTTATACAGATTATTAATGTAACGGTGAATATTTGTTTTTATGTATGTTATTGTTAACTTTCATGTTGTCCCTGCCTGGTCTTGACAATTTATTCATCTAAACATTGGGTTGTTTCACATGTTTGTCAGTGCTGACATGTTATGTGCTACTTGAAATTGAAGAAAAAAAACTGTTTTGACCATTTGCACCGACGTCACGTGATCACGTGACTGCCCTATGACGGACGGCGGAAGGAAAGGATTGTTGAATGGAAGGGGCCGTGACCCGGAGCGACTTAGAGACTTAGCGACTGTTATTTTACCAATTAAAAGTTATTATTGCCCATAGAGCCATGGAATCTATTACTTCAACCGAAAGTCACCTGTCAGTCGAAGTTGCACATTTAGTCAGGACTCATAAAGCGCGATATTTACTTTAGTTGGAGATCGCTAGTTTGAAAACAGCCCCTTACTTTCTGTTGCATGCTGTTTTTACCAAGTTAGTCAAATCGCCAACTTTGCCGCAATTCACAGCGCACGACCTATATCATTATGTAGTCGATGCAGTCTCTTCTCCTTACACCGGGGCTGATTTAAAACCTTGTCACTAGCGGTCTCTGGGACGAGATGCTACGCTCAAAGTGGGGGACAATATACCTCGTAATGAAAAGCTAAAACTTGTTCATCATGCTAACTGACTTATTTTTGCACAGTCCGTTCTATATTGAAACGCTGTGATGATGTTATGTTACTATGTTTACTTGCATGGAACAAATGACTATGGTAGTGGCAAGCTATGCAGTAATTTCATGAATATGACTTTGGCTCCAGAGTGAAAAACTCCAAGCACAAAGACGAAACACCCCCATTATTAAACAGTCAAATGCACTTAATAGTTTTGAAGAAGGTGCATTTTAAAACCAAGATGTGTGTTCGTGCAGTTGCAGTGGACGCTAACTAACTGGCTATCCTTTCTGTTGATTGCTGCTATCAATCGACGTATTTTGTTTTCATTAGTAGGTGTGCGATAAAAAGCAACATTTGGTTTATTCCTTTGTCTGTCTGTACAACCGACCGCAAAGCAAGATATGACCATTTTATAAGATAATTGATTAGATAAAGGACTTTACGCTGTATGAGATTCAATGCTTACAATACAGGCAAGTGGCTCTTTTGCCGTCCAGCGTCCGTGAGGGGGCGTTCCCATGAAGGCTGAGACGTCACGTGCAAAAGGTCAATATGCATTAAATCAAAACTGGCATGCTATACAAATCCAGCCGTAAAGACTTTTTTTATGGGTGAGGCTTTTATTTTAATGACTTGTTTATTTCTATGCTGGCAAGAGTGAACTATTTTGCTGCATTTTGTGTGACCTCAGCCGGCCCCGTCTTTAAACCCAAGTGGAATGGAAACCTATATATTTGTGTCTGTGGTGGCCCAGACCTTGGCACACACTCTAAATGAATACATACTCTCACCATGGTGGGTGTATGCGGATGATGTCCGCGGGCGTCGGGCTGAGCTGGCCTGCGGTCTCCCTGCAGAGCAGCACCAGCACATGGGGCTTGGCGGGACCGGGCGGCGGGTGGTGCTGGCAGCGCACCAGTTGCGCGCCGCACTCCTCCTGAACCTCCAGCACCTCCAGCACCAGCACGCCGTGCCTGTCCGCTGGGGAGCGGAGAAACAACAACACAGATGTTGAGTGTGTGCGTGCCTTTGTGTGCTCACGGTCAACTCTCTGAAGGACTCATTAGTGTTAGTTGTGCACTTTTCGATTCTATCATTCACCGCGGATAACAGAGAGGCTGTCATCGTGACTAGCTGATTTTAAAACAGTGCTTTTAGATTCCACTGTGACTGACTACTTTGTTGGTTGAAAGATAATAGACAAGAGCCAATCCAAAAAAAAAAAAAGCCTCCGAGCGGCATAATCAAAAAGAGAGCGACTTGGCTCGGCGTGCGCACTTTGGGGTGTAAAGTTGATTGCGCTGGATTGTGAAATGGCAGCCTGTCAGCTTGAACACAATACGGCTTTGTGAGTGTTACCGATTCCCTGAGCGTGGCCGGAGGGGGTATTTTAGTGTACTACGTTTAAACAATATGAAAGAGCTCACAAGAGAGCTATTATTAATTATTACATTTTTCAGCGTGCATTTGTCAAGACACGGGCTTGCATTTCTGCTATGTGTATCAACTCCCACATGGCAAAAACGTCAGAATAATAATAACTAACCTCCAGTGAGTCGCAACAAAAGAATTGGGTCAGGAGGAAACAAAGGTGCAGAGAACTTAAGGCAAGGCACTTCATTTAAATATTGCCAGGCTTACATAAATTGATCAAAATATTATGTATAATTGACACGGTTAGTGACATATTAATTAAATATGTTTAGTGTTGTGGTTTTAGTTTGCAGCAGTGTCAAGCAGCACAGCTTCACATTTACAGGTGTTCCTTATACCGTTTGTTGCCATCCATAAGTAGATAAAGAAATCAACATGTTAGAAACAGTTTGAAGTATGGTGCAGGGTAGTGTGAATTTTATCAGCCATTTTAAAATGTATTCTTAATTTTAGTCCAATTTCAGTCACACTTGATAGTTTTTAATCATAGTTAGTCAACCTCATCCCATTTTTATTTAGTCACCTTTTAGTCAAAGAAAACAATTTTATCCGTCTAATTTTAGTCAACAGAAATGGTCAACATTTTAGTCTAGTTATAGTCAGGACAATTATTTTACCCTTTTAATTTTTTGGGCAACAGTTAATATTGAACATTTCCATCTAATCTTAAACTACTTCACATGAAAATTTCTCTCATCTTTTTTTTTTATTATTATTATTTTTAAACAACTTCACACATAATTACAGTATATCAACAAGTGGCTATTATGACGCCATGCTACAAGATAGTAAGTTAGCTAGCATTAGTTATTTGAAAGGGTGTGTGTCACTGTGTGTTAGTGACAGATTAGCAGAGACAGGATTTTACAAAATTATCATTTTTGTCTCGTCTCTGTTTGTGAACTAAAATGTCCATAGATTTTAGTCCAGTCTTTATTAAGTGAGCAAAATTTTCGTCTTGTCTTTATTAGTCGACGGAAATGTATACCGATTTAGTCACAATTATTGTTTATTAATGGAGGTTTTAGTCTAGTCTAGTTTTTGTCCGGTGAAAAACGTGTGTTGACGAAAATATTTTTATTCAGTTTTTGTTAACAAAATGAACACTAGTGAAGGGTAAGTGGCAACATTGGTAAACTTTTTGTTAAATCTTATTGATGAGACCTGTGCATCCGCTGTGTTACACTAATCTAAACCACAAAATGCCACATTTTTTTCCCCACTATCAACTGTCAAGCATGAGCTACTGCTGTAGACAGCGAAAGGTAATTTGGTACACCGCGGAAAGGAAAACAAATAGTAGGCAGACAGTTTCCTGCATGCAGCGAGTTCAGAGTTCAAAGCATACTTCCTCAGCGTGGCCTTTCTAGACAGTCCCAGATTATACAATTTTACACATTAAGTGTCAAAATGATTCTTTGTACTGGCTGTAGATTTGATTAGACATTTTGAACCTTCCAGCTGATGGATGGACAAAAAAAAGTAGGAAACAACACAATAACCCGATCTTATAGTCTATTTTACACACAGCTTCTGCAAAACTGCAGCATCAGAGCTGTGACAGGAGATCGGACATTCCCCCCCAAAAAAAAGAGAAAAAAAAAAGAGATCGGACATTCGTCTACCTTTTACACAGAAACCAGCCAAGGTGTGATATCACTGTGTCAGCTGCATCCCGCAATTAGATAAGATGGCGTTAGTGCTGGTTTCTGCAAAAATTGCTGCAATTAAAGGCAAAAGCTCCATTTCCTGGTGAGTCAAAGCCGTTTTTATTGAAACCGACTTGTGACGATTCAAGCTTTTGTGGTAGTATCAGAGCTGCTAAATAGCGGCTGTGTGAAAGTGAATAGTGAGAAATCAGGATGAATTTGCGAAGTTGAAGGGATACTTGACTCATTGAGCCATTTCAAGCAGTAAAAAGTTCATATTTTGTCTAGAATTAACTTGATAACTTAATTAAAAACATTTTTAAAGGAATTTTGTCACACGCTTTCGACTGAAGATGACATCACCCGTGCTCAAGAAACAGGTAACGACCAATTACGGCTCAACTGTTTTCTGTGTTCGGTCATGTGACGTTAGCAAACTGAGCCATGATTGGTCTTCCTGAGCAAGTGCGATGTCATCTTCAGTCGACAGCATTTGGCAAAATGTGTTTTTAAAGGTAATAAATGTACACGAAAAATAATGACGTTTTCACATTAATTCTGGACATAATATTATCTTTTGACTGTTGAAAATGGCTCAGCGAGTCAAGTATCCCTTTAATTAAAGACCAGAAACTACACTTTTCCTATGCTGTTTTTTTGGAAGCATTGTTCTTATCCAATGGGGTGTGTGCCTGTCAAACATTTGTTTTTCCCTGTGTTGTTCTGTGTGAAAAGTACCGGCAGAGAATGGAGTTTTTTTTGGGGGGGGTTGTCAAAAAAAAAAATCCTGTCAAAGTCATCGTTTTTCCGGTGTTTCTGTTCAGTATGAAAGGTATGAAATAGCGAATAGGGGGGGGGGGGGGGGTTGAAGTTGAGTTGCGAATTTCCTCGCTTTCGGCGGTAGTATCAGAATCAAAACAGAGGCGGGACGACGGCTGCGTGAAAGGGACTTGTGAAAATCTAGGATGGGGGTGTCAACTTTAACACCAGGCACTCAATTCTCCCACACTGTGTTGAAAGTAAATGTTGAGGTCAGACAATTTTTGCTCATTAAAGTAGTCCAGGTTCCATGTCGTTGTTCTGCGTGAAAGACACTTTTCCTGACTTTTGGAGGTAGTATCAAAAGATGAAATGGCGGTGGTATGGGGGACGTGTGAAAGGGAATCAGTGCCGGAAACGCTCTTCTCCCGGCATGCTGATGTCATGCATTTAATTATCTGTTTGAGGGATGCCATGCCACTGTGTGAAAATGAACACAGACACTGCACTATCAAGTCTTTGCTGGATTCTGTGTCAAAAGGCAAAGGTGGCCTATTGTAACTCATGACAGCTCAACAGTCGTGTTACGTTTCCGCAGTTCTCAAACTCTGACTAAAAGGCTCAAAAGGGGTTATGGGCACCTTCGCTTTCCGTCAAGTTGTCCGAAGTGGAGCGGTGCCTCCAGAAGCTCACAGCTGACCTCTGCCTGCAGTCAAGTCGATTCAGCCTCTCCGCAAGACCTCCGCTACTCAACATAGATACACACAAACACACACAGATGGTGAAGCGTGATAAGCATACGTGCCATATCTTGTAGTTCAAGAAAATTCGCAGTAAACCAACAAACCACAGATGAAGATGATCTTAACGATGCCGGTGACCTTTAGGCAGGTGTCACTTTCATCAAAACATCACCTTCATTCTCAGCCTGATGTTTTTCACTAACACACTCGCTTTACTTTGCTTGCGCCTTTTATGAAGCCCCCAAAAAATCTAACATGCTTGAATGGATCTGGTTGTTGACACAAGAGTTATTCAAGTAGAAATGCGCTGCCAGCAGGATTCGATTACACCTCGCCTGCACAATGATTCTCCCATCCCTTTTATTAGAACATTTTAAAAACTTTCTTCTCACCTTTGAAACTTCCTTTTCTTTTTGGCCGAATCATCGGGGGTCTTGAACTGCCTGTCAAACGGCTTCTCAGGCGTCTGTAGCATAGCGTGAGCATATCGGACCCAGTCGCTGACTGATCTTTTGTTGCCCTCACCGCTGTCACCTCGAAGGCTCTCGGTGTCCAGTGTGCTGGTAGTCAGCATGTCACCATCAGTCTCCCCGTCGGAGGCATAGCCCGAGATTTCCAACTGCGTTATGCGTGGGGAAAAGGAACAATTAGTCAACTCATTTGATGTGTAAAGGAGCTGTTGAAGAAGGGAATAAAAAAGTAAACTGGGGATAGACCGATTATTGGCGCTGAAATTCTGCTTTTTTATTTTGTTTTATTCTGATGGCCAATAAGAGATCGATTTAAAACGGTGTTAACTTGCAGGAACTATTCAGATTTTCAGTTAACTTAATAAGAAATGGTGCTCACCCTGTGAACTTTCCACCCTTATTTACCCTATTGTAACAACTTAAATGTTTCAGATATTTTTAAATTTTGGAAAAACGTATTTACTGTAGAAAACTATAGGAAGCTATTTAATTGTTTAGGTATGCATGTAGCTTTTTAAGATCTGCTGATGACCCTGGGAGCTCTGTGAACTTTTTTGTTTGATTTTTTTAAACAAGTTGCTTCAAGACATTTCAACAAAGACTTGAACTAAGCATTTAAAAAAAATGATGATTAGGCACAGTCAGAGCCAAGTAGTTATTTTCCCAAATGGGTTGCCGTAAGAAGGGGAAAAGAAAGCAACAGTTCAGACACAATTCGTAACTTGCTCAAACCGGTTGGTGTAAAAGGGAATAAAAATAAACACTACACACTCAGACCCAACTAGTTAGCGGATTCAATGGGCGGATGTATACAGGCAAACAAACATTCGGGGCCAAGTTGTTGTCTTCCAAAATGGGTATCTGTTCAAAGAGAAACAGAAAGTAAACCCGAAGACCCAATTAGTTAGCTGAATATTTGGGCTACTGAAAGAAGGCTAGCCAAATAAACAATCATACCCAACTAGTAAGATGCTTAAATTGGCTGCAAAAAGAAAATGAATTAACATTCAAGGCCAACTACTTAGACGCCTACAGCAAGAAGGGAATCAAAGTTAATGTTCAGTTCTTAAAAACAAAAAGTATGCCCAAATAGCTACAAGTTAACATTATTGATAACTGAACATTAATTTTTTCAATTATCACTCAAGGATTTATATTTTTATGTCTGTTCTTAGACCAATACAAAAGTGAAGAGTCATTTAATATTTTTACTGAATCAATATTGTAATGTGAAATATGCACTGTAAGGTTATGGCCGTGCTGCATAATTCCCAAGCCATTTTTTTCTCTTTTTTTTTTTTGCTGCGTCACGACTCATTGCAACTGATGCAATCAAATCTCATGGAAAAATCCACATGAAACCTGAGTTCCTGTCATGTGTAGACAAGACCAGCATACCAAGCTCTCCCCATTTGAATCAACTCGACCCTGCTGGGCCGGGCGCCAGGCGACGTCACGCCGTAGCTAGCCAGAGAGAGAGAGAGAGGGGGACTAGAGAGCGGGAGGACGAGAGAGAGAGAGAGAGGGAGAGAGAGAGTGTGAGTCAGAGAGAGGGAGCGCGCTGAGAAAAAGAGTGGAACACTGTGTTCCTGGCTCGGAATCAAAAATGCCTTTAAACCCAACGCTGAAAGCATTCTGAGTACACTCCATAAGCATCCACGAGCAACTTCATCTGAACAAACAGTAGTAAAAAAAAAAAAAAGATGTTTATAGTCTTGCTCTGACGACGTGGCCCCACTCCAGCCATGTGGGGCGGAGGTTAGTGAACCCTAAGAGTGGCCGACTTTAGGTTTGGAGCGAGCCTCATCTGGGAAGCGCTCCTTGAAACACAACACCTCCCATGTACTTCCAGCGCAAGTACAACAACACAAATCTGGCAGGCTTTGCGTCAGTGAGTCAGCCCGCGCATTTATCTGGAATCATAAACTTTTGGGACCTGGACCTGTTTGTCTGGATCCCGTTAGATCCGGTTTGATTTAGGATTGGCAGTGTCCGTGCGAGCTTTCCAGTAAGCACTGGAACTATATGTGATGCAAACAAGTGCTCTCTTGTTGGAATCCACACAGAAAGACAATGAAAAACATGAAGAGACTAAAACTTGGGAGTTCAAAGCATCATAGTGATGTCAGCTGATCTTGAGAGTTCAGATGTGTGAGCATCTCAAAGGTTAAAAGGTGATCTGCATGTATGTGTGATGGCAACCACAGAAATGGAAATTGACCCTATTGTAAAGGGTGTGTGTATTTCCAATACCATAATAAACACTTTGTGATAATTCAATCCATCCATCCATCCATCATCTACTGCTTATCCGGGGTCGGGTCGCGGGGGTGGCAGCTTTAGCAGGGAAGCCCAGACTTCCCTTTCCCCAGCCACTTCAACAAGCTCCTCCGACGGGATCCCAAGGCGTTCCCAGGCCAGCCAAGAGACATAGTCTCTCCCGCCGGTGAGACATGCCCGGAACACCTCTCCAGGAAGGCGTCCAGGAGGCATCCGAACCAGATGCCCGAGCCACCTCAACTGATTCCTCACAAGGCGGAGGAGCAGCGGCTCGACACTGAGTCCCTCCCGGATGACCGAGCTTCTCACCCTCTCTAAGTGAGGAGGAAACTCATTTCGGCCACTTGTACCTGGGATCTTGTTCTTTCGGTCACGACAGGTGAGGGTAGAAACGTAGATCGACCAGTAAATCGAGAGCTTTGCCCTTTGACTCAGCTACTTCTTCACCACAACGAAGCGATACAGAGTTCGCATCACTGCACCCGCTCCATATAACCTCACTCGTGAACAAGACCCCAAGATACTTGAACTCCTCCACTTGGGGCAGGAGCTCATCCCCGACCCGGAGAGGGCACTCCACCCTTTTCTGACTGAGGACCATGGTCTCGGATTTGGAGGTGCTGATTTTCATCCCAACCGCTTCACAATCGGCTGCAAACCGCTCCAGTGAGAGTTGAAGATCACAGCTTGAAGAAGGCAATAGCAAAAGAAAAAAATATCTACATTAACTTTGCTGCCTAAATGAGTTGCTCGGTGGGGGTGGGATCTAAATGTTCAAAGTCTACTGGTTAAATACATAAATAAGCTGTTGTCAGAGAAGCCCAGCTAGCAAACAGTCAGACCCAGCTATTTAGTTGATTCAATGGGCTGCTGTAAAAAGCACTCTACTAGCAATGCAGACGGTTTTAGATTAGAGACACAATCTACACATTCAGGCCCATCTATTTAAAAGCATGAATAGATTTCTGTCGGAGCAGAACCAGAGTGTAAACATTCAGACCCACCTAATTATCTGCCAAAATGGGATGCTGACATCAAGGAAACAAAGTAAACAGTAAAAACCCAATTGCATTAGATAAATACATAAATGGGCTGCCATACGAAGGAAAACAGATGGGCTGCAGTGATAAGGCATTAAAGTAACTATTCAATCGCTCCTGGTTAGTTAGATGCAAAGATGGACTGCTGTCAGATGGGAACCAGATGAAAAACATTCAGACCTAACTAGTTAGTTGCTCACATGGACTGCTGTAAGAACGGAAGATAACGGAACTGCCAAAATTGGGAACTATGATCACTGATCATGGAAACAAAGTCAACATCAGACCCTACTAGTTAGATGCTTAAATGGGCTGTAATATGAAGGGAAACAGATAGTAAGCCTAAATACCTTAGGCTAACTAGCCTAACTAGTTATCTTAAAAAAAAAAAAAGTCTGCCATCATAAGCATTGTGTGGATTTCCACTTTTCCAGTATAGTATACTATAACAATACATATTTATGTTAGACTGATTTAATCAGATTGAATTACTTCTATAACATGCCACAAGGTGACCAAATAGCAATGCAAAGACATGCTCCATTTTTGCAAAAAGTGAGTCATTATGCTTTATTTTCCATTTGCCATATGCACAAGACAGGAATGTAAAAATGTTACGGTTAATTAATACATTTTTAGACAGCGATAGTTTGAGCCTGGACCAATTATTTCCTAAGGGGAATTTATTTCGAATTTTTGAACAACCAACGTCATTGGGGGGGACAACAACCTTGGTTTGACTTTGGAGGTTCCACTGTATACACAATCTAAATATTTTCCCCACTTGTGTTTTACCCTTTCATATTGTTTGTTTTTAAAATAGTATATACACTTGTGTATGCAGATGTGTGCATACTTTTCACTGCACTTCCTTCCCTAAAGCTTAAAGTAACAGAATCTCCTGACAGGGGCCTACAAATAAAAAATAAAAAATAAACTTATTGTGGAGCCGTAGATTCAGAAAATGTACTTCTTCATTCTTGAAGGTCTGTGATCACACGCATCCAGATAGCATGGTCTTTGATTTCACTTGAGCAACAGCAAAAATTTAAGTGTGACAAGAGGAAGTAGCCGACATTGCGGGAGGGATGCTAATCTGTTGATGAGTTTCCTTTCCACGAACTTGAAAACGTCCTCATAAGACTCTACTTTGGTCTTGAAAACTGTCCAGTCCACCAGAATATCTTGTAACATTATACAGCATGCATTCATATATATCTGTGAGCCAAACGAGAAAGTCGATAACAGAGGAGGGTGGAAGCAACACCACCAAAGGAAGACTTGATGGCAAGGAGCCTTCACAATTTAAATTCAAAACAACAACCACATAACATCACTAATTTGTCCCAACCTGGCACACCAATTACCTGAAACAACAAAAACGCAGTGTGCGGTCATGAGCTGGTGCATGCCACTCCTTGCACATTCCCTCCATGCCAGCCCAGCCTTTCACAAACACTGCACCTGAGAACAAGCAAAGCCTCCAGCACTGAGGCTTGACGCCAACGACGTATACGGCGCATATAGATGGTAAACACACCCCTATTAAAATAGCAGGATGTTATGAGATGTTTAAAAAAAAAAAAATTTATGTTGCTTGCAAAATGAGCAATTCGGGTGCAAAATAGAAAAAATATGCTGAGAAAAAGACAATTTATTAGCTACCTAATAATTGGGCAACCAATCTAATCATTCAGGCCAAACTACTTTTCTGCAATAATGGGCTGCAGTCAGAAGGAAACCAGATAGTACACATTCAGACCCAACTAGTGGACTGTTAAAATGGGCTGCCATAAGAAGGAAAGAAGATGGTGAATGCCTAATTAGCGGGTGAAATAGGCTGATTCAAGAAGTAAACATTCAAACCCAACCACAGTAGTTCAATGCATTAATGGGCTGCGGCCAGAAGGGAATCCGATGGTAGACATTAAGATCCAACTAGTTATCTGGATAAATGGGCTGCCAGATACACAAAAGCGAATACAATAGTAAACACTTTTTGGGACCCAACTAATGTGCTGCATGGGATGTTGACAAAAGGCAACAATATACAGTAGGAAATATTCAGACCCAATTATGGCTGCCTAAATGGGCTGTTGTCAAAAGGGAATAAAATAGTAAACATTTGGACCCAACTAGTTTCCTGAATGGGCTGTTGACAGAAGGGAACCATAGAGTAAATATTCAGACCCGACTACTTGGCTGCCCAAATGTGCAGTTATCAGAAATGAATAGCATATACTGTAGATAGTAAACATTCAGACCAAACTACTTCTAAAAATAGGCTGCCACAAATTACAACGCAGAGCATTACTCAAATCTTGAGGAACTTCAGCTCAGTGAGCATCAAAAGAATTCACATTTTGATTCCTCTTTGAATTTTTGTGACGGTTTTTGTTAGGAAGAACAAAAACAAGATAGCAAATATTCAGAAACGATTAGGGCTATCTTAAGAATGGACATTTATTATAAAGATTCAGACCTAACTAGTTATCTGCTGAAATTGACTGCTGCAATAATGGAAAAAAACATTAACAGTCAGACACAAATAGTTATGGTTACTAACTATAGTAAGGGAAATTGATTAAAAAAAAACATTCAGTCCTTGCTAGTTAGCAGCTAAAAAAGGCAGCTGTGGTAACATAAACATTCAACCCCAACTAGCAAGGTATATAAATGGCCTGCTGTCAGAACGGTACCACTTCATAAACATTCAGACCCAACTATCTGTCTACATAAGGCAAACAAAGCTGGTATTTCACTGTCTATATCCACTTTACATGTATCACAATCATTCAAAAAAAAAAAACCACTGTGCTTTAAATATGTCATCAACAGCACAGCTGGATTCCTTCACCGTCTCAAAAACACTAACACATAACTTTCTTCACCCTACAAACATTCGCTACGCAGGATAAATTGCTGCAACGGATAAGCAAGCATTTTATTGCAATTTCAGCTTGTGAACTTTGACAGTCTGGAACACGACCAGATGATTCGAGAGAGAAAAGTACACAGCAGGCAGGCGTGGGTTTGATCCTTCTCTAGTGTACGCACGTGTTCAATATGCCATCTAGTGAAAAACTGCTCAATGCATAACAAAAAAATAATAATAATAATACATTTATTTTTAATTTAGTTATATCATCAACAAAAATCACAACAGTTTAAAAATTAATTAACTTACCTTGCATACATAAATACTGGACAGAATATAGAGTAGTTTAAAATATGCATGCATAAATACTCTGCCAGGAAGACTTGACTTGCAAGCATAAGGAGGTGTACAGCGCCATCTACTGTTCATACATAGCAATGACTTGGAAATATAGACGAGCTGCAGCCAGCATTCACCAGAGTAATAAACACAAAACAACTGGCTGCCAAGGGTCTGCTAAAAACTTCTGTTTGTCAGTCATACAAAAAGTACGTTGTTTTACTTTAAAGGTGCATGACGCAACGTTGACGTGTTAAAATAACCATATTTTTCCCCCACACACGTTTTAAGAATTGTATAACAGACAGGAGGCACTGCTGTGGCACAATGACTGTTGCCCCTATTTTCCTGTAGAGTGAAATAATGATCGGGGATTTGGGACCGAAACTTTGAGCTTTCTCCCTGACATGCGCGTGCACGCGCTCAGTCTCGCTCCGCGGAAGCGTTTGGACGGTGGAAGTATTTGGGAGTGTGTGGACGAGTCTGTGGTAAAAGACAAGCGTGTGCCACAGCGGATATAAAAGTGTGTCAAAATAACAATAAACCAATACTGCAGTGCGACCCTCCATCTCCCGGTGGCTCCTTTTGTTCGACCATCGGCTGAAAGTTTTGCGACATGCAACGGGAGTTTTCCACAGAGGTGAAAAATTTCCCCCTTGACTATGGTCAGAATACCGAGCAGGAAAGGATAACACTGTCGAGTGTGCCGAAAAGGGCAAAACTGAAGTTGCACAAGCGTCGCGGGAGGACGTGGATCAATATTGGAGCAGCATTAATATTGAAGTAGGTGGAAAAAATGATGAAACGGGACCCACAGCTTGCTTTTTTTCTTGCTAAAAAGGTAATACCTCATCACGAATATGCAATAGGGTTTATTTATGATAAGCGATGCACAATAAAACTACCACTAACTAACGTCTCGGCAATCTGGGCACGTACACGTCGCTGGCTTCCATTCCACTTTTCACCAGAGGGGTCGCAAATCTGCAAAAAGTTGGTAACTTAGTTTGACATGCAAATGGTTCACTCACATCTCTAGGCTCAGCTGGAAGCTTTTCAGTTTCTTCATCACTGAACGGCGACTCGCAGTCGGAGATTTGCTGGCCGCTGTCTTTTTCCACGTCCTGCTCTGACCCATCTGATTCTATGACGGCCAGGTCATCTACAGCAGAGACAGACGCAAGGAACAATTTTTGTGATTAAAAAAAATAATAATAAAAAATTCTCTTTGGCGCTGAGAATTATTCCCAACGTACCTTCATCAGTGCTAAGAGTATGAAGTGCTTTGGGGTTCGACTGAAAGGGGATCGGGGGTCTCCTTGCGATCTCAGGTTGGTGATGTCGATGCTGTTGGGTTTCATCATTGTCTGACTGTCCACTGTCGCTGGAGGAACTCCACACAATGTCCACTGGGTCCTCATTGCGGTGGTCTGTGGTGTTTGAGAGGGATAGTTGTCATGTTGTGGGACAATACAATTGAGTTTACATGTTCTTCCCATCCTTGTGTGAGTTTTCTGCATGTACTGATTCCCACAAAAACATGAATTTGGGTCTTGTGGCTGGCAACCAGTCCACAGTATATGCCACCTCTTGGCCAAAGTCAGCAAGCACTAAAGAAAATGGATACATAATTTAATAGTTTTGGATACCAAACAAGGATGGAAGGTAGGAAGAAATGAAAGAAAAAGAGGGATGGAAGGTAAGAAAAGAGAAGGAGCAAGGACGACAGAATGAGGAAAGGGCTCGCCACCACTTTTAGGGACTCCACAAGGTCAACACACACAAATTCATACCTAGGCTTGATAACCTAACACTGTCCTTGAAATCATGATTTGAAACCCTCACCCACACTTGAAACCTGAACTTTGCATGGAAATTCTTTAACCCTAGTTATTTTTCCTCTCTCGATTTTTTTTTATTAAACTGTGCATAATAAAATGTATATTTAAGAAATACGTTTTGATGTTAAAAAAAAAAACTATAACTCTATCAACTTCTGGCCCTTCATGTACACATAATGTAAAGCACACACCTGCCTGAGCATGCTTTGGCCTTTAGTAATTTGAGTCCTTACTACTTGTCTGTCAAGTTGTTACAATAAACATACAACCCCTTTATCATTGTCAAGGTCTTTCATCCCAATGTACCTGAAACAGGCGAATGTGCCAACTTTCTTACTACGGACAGTTTTCTTCCTGAAGTCTTCACATCCTGCAACAAACGCACCAAATGTCATCCATAAACCATAAGTGTAATAATTGGGTGACTATAAAAACAACAATTAAAATAAATTTAAAAACTAAAAATAAGTTGTTTTTTTTACCACTTTCATGGGAGAGTCCAAAAAACTCTCGCCACATTTTTCCCAGCTCTTGGCTGTGGCTGAGGACGATGACGAAAGTGCGGATGGTTTTCTCACTCTTCTCAGACCGCATTCAATATCATCAGGAAAGAAGACACACTTTAAATCCTTGGACCACTTTTTACGCTACACAAACACATACACAAAATGGAAAACAAATCCCACCTGTTTTCATTAAATATTATTTTGGGACGTTAAAAATGTTTGCTGCGAGCAGTCAGAAGTAGAGAAGCTAACTAACCTGCCAAGATAAGTGTTGAGTAAAACAGTGCAACTAGCTCGTGAGCTAGTTTCTTACCTTTCTCGAAGTCATGTTTTTGTAAATGAAGAGTCGCCCGAGCCGCAGGCTACTTTGCACGTATTTTGACACCGCATAATCCCAAGTGAGAATGTGAAATTAACCTGCACTAGTCGCGCATTGTTGGATGGTAGAAAATGTTTCTACTGAACGGCGATTCATTGCTACATCTGCGTTGCGTTTGATTTATACACCCGCGTACACCGATCCAACTTTAGTTTTTGTTTGAATTACAGAGGAGCCAAAATGGCGCCTTGCAATGGC
Source organism: Vanacampus margaritifer (assembly GCF_051991255.1). NCBI lineage: Eukaryota > Metazoa > Chordata > Actinopteri > Syngnathiformes > Syngnathidae > Vanacampus > Vanacampus margaritifer. The sequence continues at coordinate 46,328,506 of NC_135433.1, forward strand.
TCTCACCTGTAGTTTCTTTAAATACACCAATCCCATCTCGTCTTTATGAAAAGACTACAAAAGGGATGCGTTTGATTTGTTCACCAATGTGCCGCGATAAAGACGTGACGCTTTCAACGAGATTAGACTGCTAGATTACTATCATTAGACAGATTTTAATTAACAAATTTGCTGAAATTGCCTTTACAAGTTATTTATAATATTCATCAATGCAAAAGCAATGTTAAGTTCTCACAATTAATAATTATTTTAAAAAGTCATTAAGGTAAAAAACAAATATCTATAGACAATGTATCTTTGTAAATTTCTTCATGTTTACCTGGCAAATGATCACTTCTACACACCTAGGAAATCACAGCATTTTATCATTGGTGAGCTATTTTTAGCACAGGGCCTCGCTACTCATGGGGGCGGGCTTAGTTGGCTGTTGAAGGGTTAACATCCTGTAATCGACTCCATCGATCCTTTATCCAAAACATTGTTTTTGTTTTACAAACGATCTTATTTAAGTGCTACGAAAGATGACCATACCCGATGTTCAGACTTCGTTTGTGTTTATATCATAATTTATGTTAATATGAAAACTTTACGAATAAAAAATATCTGAAGCAATTAAAAAAAGTAATTCTCTGGCAAGTTCAGGTTCAAACGAACATGCCAGCAGCCTGTAGTTATTGCTGCACAATAAATGAAGTTTGCTAACCTGTTCTCCAGTAATCTTCATTACTGTAAAGATTATTTGTAAAATATTTACAGCATGACAATGTGGACTCCAACATTTTATTACAGCAAATTCATCCGAATCGCGACAACTTTCAAATAGCAGGTTCAACATACAAAAGAAGCTCACTTAACATACTTGTTTTTTTTTTATTAAATATGTAAAAAGGTCAAGTAATTCACAAATAAAATGCAAACATGCAAAAAAAAAAATAAATTTTTTTTTCTCCTGGGAATGCATCATGAGTGGGACATGGAAGGGGGAAAAAAGTACATTTACCATTCATTAATTATTGACAGCAAATATGTTTTACATTCCTTTTCATTTACACAGTAATATATGACTATAGCATTATGGTGCACTGCCCAGTTGTCTATTAGTAATAATGCAATATTAAGAAAGGGTATACAATGTACTTACTGGAATATATAGTGTGACAAAACACTCGGTGGACTGACCGTTAACACCAGAAACTAACCGCTAAGAATCATCACAAGCTGAGGTTGGAAAACTAAAAATGTTGCATTTTAAAAACTCTATGCCAAAAAAAAAGAAAAGAATGCCTCTTCCTTCGCGACTTTTGGCATATTATTAATAAAAAACGTTTTGTGGCGTGGTGTGATGTTGCTTCAAACACATACTAGTTCTGTCATACAATGGTGTTGTATTCACAATTCATGTTGTCTATCCGTCTTCACACGGACCCAGGACCTAGAAGTCTTCTATGTCTAAGGCTCGAAAATGAGAATAAATATGGCGAGGGTCTCTGGACAGATTGTCCAATACACTCAAAATGTCAGTGCAACAACACGTGCTGGGAGGAAGGGAAGGTAAGAGCTACTATGAGATCTTTCCGGGCTTTTTGCTTATTGCAATCTTGTTGTTAATATTGTGAACATCAAAACAACCCCAAAAAATTGGAACGCTAACAGCAACAGCTTCAGCATTTGATCGAGTGAAAACATTTGACAGTCCTTGTGATGGTCTGAGCTCCACTTTGTGACCACAGCAAAAAGTCACAAAAACACTGAACAGCGAGCGGAGGGATATACAAAAAAAAAAAAAAAAAAGGAATAAGGTGATGGTGCTTCTACTTGGGATGTTTCTTCAATTTGTTCAGTCTTTGAGAGAACAAAAAACGTGGAGAGGAAGAGTTCTCACATATTAAATAGAAGAAAGAGAGTTTTAGTCAATATTCATCCTGTTCCTCCTCCTGTTGATCATCCGGCGCCTCCTCGTGGACTTCCTGGTCCACGTCGGGCCCGTCTCCCTCAGCCAGCTCCTCAGCTCGCTCCTATAAAAATAAAAGTGCTGACAGCTAAAAAAGCTTTCTTTGCACAATGTTCTCCCAACTATTAGCAGTTAGCTACTTGCAAATTCACCCATTCACATTCTTTGCCTAATCCTTTAATTTGCTGAAAAACTCTCCTATTCACTGAATTTTACTTTTTCTGATGCCACAAGATGGCGCCAAAGGCCTGTCAAATAGAAACGTAGGACTAGTTTCACTAATTGACTGTCTTAGGATGGATAAAATAGGTCTCTCTCGCTCGCTCTCCATTAGCAAAAGGACTCGTTCCCTGTTCCCTGTTAATAGCAGGGGTTTTATTTACTCTATTTGATTTCCTGACCTGATCGTCCATAGCGTAGAGGACTTCCATTAGTCGCTCGACGAAGGGAGCGTTATTTTCACCCTGTTCTTGACACAGGAGCTCCACCTCGCGCAGTTTGCTGAAGTAGTAGTCCCGCTCCTTCTCCACGCCTTCCAGCGCCATCTTTAATGTGTTCACCTACCAACACACACACACAGAAATAAATCATGAGTAATCTGATTCATTTACAGACTTTAAAGGAGTCACGCTTTTTACCCCAGAATATAAAAGTCTCCAAGAATCATAAAATATAAATAATGGGAAATTGCCTTTTAATTCATTTTCTGCCATTGATGGCTATAGATGTAAAAAAAATTAATTTGAACAATTTTTATTAGTTTAACATTTTCCCCCCACTTTTGTTAACAAGAGTATGAAAGCCTAGAAAAAAAATATTATACATTTAGAACAGATATAAAATTTGTGATTAATTGTGAGTTAACTAGTGACAAAAAAATGTACGCCCCCTAATTTTTAAAAAGCTTTTCTTTTTTTTAAAGAAAAAAAAGAAAAGATTGTTAAAAATTAGGGTCGCCTTAATCGCATGACTTCACTAGTTAACTCTTGATTAATCACAAATTTTATATCTGTTCTAAATGTACAATATTTTTGTTCTAGGTTTTCATACTCTTGTTAACAAAAGTGGGAAAAAATGTTAAACTAATAGAAATAGTTCAAATGAATTTTTGACGTCTATAGCCGTCAATGGCAGTGAATGAGTTAGAGGGATACAAGACTTACGAAAAACTAACCAGCTATTCTGTGAAATGGTTAATTTCAACTCTTCCCTGAAAAGAAATTATCAATTTATGTTGCGGGATTATGCTTTTATCGCACATTTTATGAATATTTTATCATCAAGTACAGTATCGGCCATTTTGGACAGTCTCGTGATCATCGCAACGTGTCGCGTGCGTAAAACACGCATACATGACATGGCCGCTAATGACAACAAAGCCACTCACGAGGAATTATTGCGTCTCAGGCGGACATCAAAGGTGGAATTACGCCCTATAACAAAGAAGCACTTCTTCAAAAGCAGTACAGCCACGGACGGAGGACTCGCCAAAGATTTGTAATCAGCCGAAAGCCGGATGAAAGTGGCCGACTCATTCCGAGGCGAAGTTGGGGACCGTCAGCAAGTTGCATGTTACAGAGGCTCAAATTACCAGTCAAGTCACGATTGACATTGTTTACTCTGGAAATTTAATTTGTGGACGGTCCCTAACCTGGACTGTAAACATCCGGGTGACTTTTACTTTGCCAGGCCAAGCTACAAGTGTGCTAACTTACGCACTTTAGCCCACATTAGGAGAAGCTACCCACCACCGCCCTACCGCCACACGGAATGACATAAAACCTGGCATGCTGAGGATTTTACTCGGATCAGAATTGGCGCCGTAATTGGGATAGAAGACGGCCTTTTCTTGCCCATTACATCAGCAAACTCCCATTGAAATGAACGAAGGCGGCTTTCATTTACGCACAAGTTGAGTCATCACGATCACGTGACCAGAATAATGGCGTTCACACGTATGTTCTTCTTTTGATACTCAATCGGTTTAAAAGAAAATTCAGGGAATACGATGCCAGAGATATTTGCATGTTTACACTTTGTACACAATGCCTAAACCAATATTGGAAAATGAGTTATAAGTCTTGTATCACTTTAAATGGCTTCTAAACTAATACTTTACATCTGCCGATTTGCAGTATTTGCATTCCCAACAAATTGACTATTTATATTATATTTGCTGAAAAACTCACCTATTCACATTTGTGCTTTTTCTATAACACCCCAAATTACCAAAAGATGGCGCCGAAACCCTTACAAATAGGAATGTGAATTGTCAATGAAGTACAGTATGTTGAACAGATACTACTGTTCTAAGATATTTGTATGTTGTGAGGGGCTGAGTTTTCCTGGGTTAATTTGTTTAAAAAAAAAATGATAGAGGGAGTCGTTGCTGCATGTATACGTTTTTCAGTGGTCATTAAAAATTATTAAGCTAAGAAGCAGCACATGTTATCGCTTGACAATTTGTATTTTTTGGGCTTGCAATGGCAATACACACAAGGCACACTTTTTGTCATCTGTAAGTCATTTATTTAGGGTAATGTTGCAAGATGAGTTTGACTAAGGTTTCAAAGGCGGTTTTGGCTTTCATGCAGTTGTACGATTTATTTATTTTTTACAGTTGTCATAAAGTTGAGTTGAAAAATTCAGCTGCCAGAATGTGTGACTCTGGGTTTTAAAGGAGTCAGGGTTTCAAATGGTTTCAATGAAGGATTTGGATTCCATACAGTGTTCAAATGAGGCTTCTTTGCAGCGTCACATTATTTTTTTTATAGTTGTCATAAGATTGAGTTGAAAAATTTAGTTTCAGAATTTGCGACTGACTTTTAAAAAGGAGACAGAGTTTCAAATTAAGGTTTCAAAGGAGGGTTCAGCTTCAATGCAGCATCAAATTATTATTTTTTTTAACAATTGTCATAAAATTTTGTTGAAAAATTCAGCTTTCAGAAAATGTGACAAAATGTAAGCAGAGCTACAATGAATTTTTTCACATGCACATGCAATGGGTGAGATGTGTCCAAGCGCCACATACAGTGCATGAAGTGCTGCCTTCACAAGTGAAAATTCATTCATTCATTGTCTATAAGGGTGCTTGCTTCCCGCCCAAGCACACACTGGGCTATGCTTTCGCAAGTGAAAGTCACTCAAGTTGCCACCGGACGTCATGGTAACCAAGTGGTTTAAAAGGCAAAAGATGTGTGGACTGTCTTTCAGATTGGCAGTCACATGCTGCGACATCTTAACCGCAGGATTTTGGGATGTATCCTTAACGTGATTTAATGCCACGTGTTTTAGAAGTCAGGAGCAATGCTCAAAGGCCTAATGGTTTATTAGCCTATGGATAGTGACTCAATCATTAGCCTTTTTTTCCCAAACTCATCTATTGATTACAGTAATTTCTAGACTACAAGCCGCTACTTTTTTCACTTGCATTCGACCCTGCGGCTAATACAAAGGTGAGGCTTATCCACCAGATCACAAGGGGGCGCACTATAAAGGAAGCGCAAGAGCGTCAAGCTTAGCAAAATAAACCAAGTGAGCCCAAATACAGTAGGAGAGAGAACGAGAGCGAGACAATTTGCACCCTTATTATGGAAAAGAAAGTAGCGGGAAGCCGCTGCGGTACCATTAAAACAACTGCGGCTTATAGTCGGGTGCGGCTTATATGTGTAACAAACTTGAGCATTCCTCAAATTTAGCTAGCGCGGCTTATAGTCGGGTGAGCCTTATAGTCCAGAAAGTACTGTAATTAAAATCAGTTTAAGAACATCATCCAGTCGCAGATAAAATGTTCATGTTCTTTCTTTTAAGACAATAATGTTATTTAAAGAAAAAGAAAAAATATATATATATTGTTTTTAATCTAAAAAGTAAGATGGATGGATTGGAGATACCCAAACAATTTGGGAAAGATGCTCAACAACATTTGTGTATTCGTTACACTTTTTTTAATAGGGGTGTCAAAATTTGTGCGTTCATTTGGATTTAATTTAAAGTTCCTTTAATGCCACTAATTTTTTTTAACGCACGACTAATGACTGTCATACTTGGAAAGCCTGTACTGGGGGAATTCCAGTCGCAACGCAGCAGACACATTCACGTCAAAATTTAGCTGTAGTAAGTTTATTAATAATGCATATATTTGTGAAAACTGGGGTCAAGTTGTATTTTACAATTTTAAAAATGTGCAGAATTTCACAAGTTATTTCATGTTAAAGATTAGATAGCTCTTAACATGAAAAGAAAAATGCACTAAGATGTCACCAACGTCTTACAAATGCAAAAATGACCTCAACACATCAATATCGCACCCCTTTTTTTCACAGTACATCTTTTTTTTTAAACTCTATTTGATAAATTATTATGAAATTACTACATCAATTTAGATTTTTTTTCTTTTTAACATTTCCAAAATTATTGTTATTGTACAAAATGACCTTTATAACAAATATAAAATGTGCAATTAATCGTAAGTTAATTATTGAAGTCATGCGATTAATTTATGATTAACAATTTTAATCACCTGACAACCCCATCAAAAAAAAAAAATATATATATATATTATAGTGCAACCGACAAAGATTGACCTAATTTTGTAATTTAGCATATTAGTGAAAAATGAACCTATGCAGTACAGTAGTACAAGTACTAGTACAAAACTTCAAGGCTGGAATGGGCACGAGACGTCCCCATATCTCGCGAGACCTCAGTCTAGCAAGCAACAAAGGCCATCTTATCCTCCTACGTTTTGCTTTTTCTTCAGCCTTTTTGCAACACACATTCCAAGGTTATGACCAGCCTCGACAAGGAGCGTGACAAGAAGAATATACGCAGGAGGTGACCATTCACGTAAGGCTTACCTGGTCAGTAAGTTGTGTGACCTGCACCTCTAGTTCCTTCTCCCCTTTGGCGGGAGTTGATGCCGTGGGAATTTTTTTGGCTGAGGAGGGTCTGGACGTTGGTGTCGCCGTTTTTGGGGTTGTGGAGCTTGACCTTGATGCTCCTGGAATCAGTGTTCCAAAAATAAAAATAAAAAGTTGAGGGGTTATACTCTGCAAGTGTATTTGTATTTTTTGGTATGCAACATTTGGGAAAAAAATATTAGAATAAAATATAATAATAATAATAATAATATAATAAAAAAATAGGCAAATGCAATGTTATTGCCTCACAAACTAGCCCCGCCTCTAGTGTGTAAACAAACACAGTGAAGGTCAGCCTCTAGTCACAGTGAACGGTATACTTTCAGCACCATGTCTAACTTGCAGTTCTTTCATCCATCCATCTATTATTAAATGCTTTATTTTCAGAGTCATTAAATATATTCCTATTTTAAGTTTTGTATTTTCCGTTACTATAGGAACCCGAACTGAACCGTGATCTTAAAACCAACCTTGAAGCAGGATAATTTGTGTGCCGCTATACCACTAAATAGTGAGGTATTGAGAATAATTGCATTTGGAGTGATGTTTACCTGCTGTTGGGGAGCTGGCGGCATGGAGGGACTTTTTAGGCAGGTTGAAGATCTGCTCGCCGGGGTCTGGTGGAGGGATGGCGTCCTGCCCCTGTCTGGCATCCAGCGGGTCATACTCTTTGCCATCGTAGTTGGCGTCAAAAAACTTCTTGAACCACTGGATGAAGTCCAGATTGTCCTGAAATCTGCCTTTGACCAGTTTCTCCACTGGGATAATCTGAATTGAGTGTTTTCAGGGTAGGTTATAAAACTTAAGTGTTTACTGCGAGAACAATCAAAACCCACCTTGTCCACTTTCATTCTTTTGAAAGACGCTTGCAGCAGCTTGAAGTTGTGAATGTACTCGTGTTCCAGCTTGGCTTGAAACTTGACTTTCTTAAGGCTGATGCAGCCCGGAAAAAGGAGATCCATGAACTGGCAGTAGGCTGCTCCTAAGCATGCCAGAAAAAAAAAAAAAAACATGGAAAAATGTACTTTTTAAAAATGCTCAACAATTTGAGAAAATATTCTGAATCCTTTTTTCCCTTCACTGAATATTGTCAATAAATCATCCAAAATTGAGGGGGACCAAGTAAAAGTAATGGGACATGGTAATTTCTTAGGAAATGTTGTAGAAGTGATCTTTTGAAAATGTAGAATTTGCAGAGATTTCTACAAGGGACGAACGACTGTTTTTGTCTCTGTTGTTCACTCTAGATAAATATCATTATTGACTCATTCACTCCCAGCCATTTTCACTGAAGCAACCCCCTTCGTTCCAGGCTGTTTTACTGGATTTTGACTGATTTCGCAAGTCCCACAGAATATTGTGCTATGTATTTTTTTAAGGCCGATTCCGATACCGATTTTGGGCAGAAAAAAAATGCAGATAACAGATTAATCGGCCAATTATTTTTAAATATTTATACAGTGCTCAGCATAAATGAGTACACACCCTATGAAAACTAAAACTAAACAATATGTCAATGAAATCAAAAACAATTTTCAAAATATTGACAAGACTAAATTTGTAAAACATCGGTTTAATTTATAACATGAAAGTAAGGTTAATAATACACATTAAAGAACAGAATTTTCAGTTTTATTCAAATTAGGGTGATGCAAAACGAGTACTATTGGGAATTATTCGTGTTATCTCACCTGTGGGTATGTGTTCCCACACCATTTGTGTGTGAAGATTCGTTATTTGAAGGAAAAACACTCCCAAAGTTGGTGCTAACTTCCAGTTAGCATTTGAATGGGAAACTCCCTACGCTTTTAGCATTAACGCTAGACTACCGATGTTTTAAAGACGAAGCATGTTTGTATTTATACAGTGGGTGTTATTCTTATTGTTGTGCGTTTAGTTTTACAGTTAACTCCAACTAAGATGTCATTAAACAACTTACAGGACGCTTGGGGGACAACAGAATAACATACGCTACGCACTTGCTAGTTGCTAATCATGATACACAAGCAAAATGGTGCATTCGGGGAACTTTCACAGCGTTGGAAACTTCGGGTTTCTTCAATAACTTTTGTAACGCTTTAAGGGGAAAATAATTAGCCATTTGGCCCAATTGTTTTAGCGTATGTTTGAAGGGCAATAATCGGTTGATTATAAATCGGCAGCCAATAAATCGGTCGGGCCCTATTGTGTTCTATTGCTACAAAAAAAAATGGCACCTACCAAAAGAAAAATTAGAGTCTCTTCTTTTCTCAGGAAAAAAAGTTCATTTTTATCTTTTTCCGTTTTGCAACAATTAGCATTAGTATACAGCCAAGTTTCATCATTATTCACATTCCTGTTGAAAACACTGGCAAAAAGAGCTTGTTGCAACATGGCCCTGACTAATCTCTTATACTGTGCTTCCACCTGCTGGGCGTTTTTTGTAATAACTAGTATTGCTTTAAGCCACCTCTTCATGCCAGAAGCTGCATCACAGCCTTCTGTATGCTATTGCATAAAAAAACGAAATTAAGGGAATGACCGCAGCAACCTACAGCCGACTGACACCAAATGCCACGAAGGCGCTCAAAATGTATTAACAAGTCGCCATAAAAGAGCAACTCGCTATGACCGAGAGGAACTGGAACACTGCCACAAAAACAGATAAAATCTCACAAACAAGCAACTAGTAGAACACACACAAAGTCATCAAGATGAAGGAATTAGCTGACATCTTAATGCGTGTTGGCAGAGTGGCTTGGAATTGGATTACGACTTGGGTCACAGCAGGGGACGACCGCCTGCCACCTGTTTTTATTTTTTTATTTGCTCATTATGATCCCTTAAGGGGGCAATTGAACTCACACTACCATGCTATGCATGCTATGTGCCGAAGACCACATGTAAAACCAGATCACACACGTGCGGGGCATGCAAGAAGGGATCCGTGTGCACGTTTCCACGGGAGCCTTTTCACGAACTGTTCGGTACCCACCACGCATGTCGTACACGTTCACAAGATGGATGGAAATGGCAAATGTTCCGCACCTGAGGAGAGCTGCTCCACTTTGGTGTAATTCAGGCAGAGGATGTCGTTAACCCAGGCCGTGATGTCATGCCTGCTCATAGTCTCCTGGGTTATTGAGGTAGAATACACGTTGACCGCCATCCCCCAGCTGTAAAGCACAAAAGGACGACGCTTGAAAACCACAGTGTTGAAAAATACATGTTTTCCTTTTCATACAGTTACAGTAGTTACAACTGCGCAATCATCTCCTTCCTAATTCCACTGTGGTTCGTAGCACTGTATGTTTTTCTTTGCTGCCACTGGCACTGTTGTCTTTCTTCGCGCCCGTGGCAAAGAAAATTGTCGTGGAAAAATCAAAATGCACTCGCAAGTATGGAGCACTTTCGGGAGTATTCACGATCTGACTGGAAATAGGCAGTGCATCGTCTCAACAATCGCAACGTGAGCTCGACTTCACTCGGCTACCTGTTTTCAAGGTATGTTCGGCTTAGCTTGCTTTGCTTTGCTTGGGTGTTCAAACTCCAAAAATGAGTTCAAACTCCGAGGCATATTTTACTCAGATTTTTGGGTTTAAGTGCGAATTGTACGAGTTTTTATATATATATATATATATATATATATATATATATATTTTTTTTTTACAAAATTTTCTTGAAAACTTCTTGGGTGGTGGCCATTTTACTTGGGTGGCCCGCCCAAGCATTAACTTGGTGTGGGAAACACTGAACATCAAGCAGAACATTTGAATGTTTTACATTGTATCTTTGTATCAATTTGACTTAACAACAAAAACAATAATCTGCAAAGATTGTCAGTTTTTTTTATGGGGGGGGTGAATATATTTTTTTCTTTACTTAGTAATGTAGGTATGTGACAATGGAGCCAGCTCCGCCCATATTCGTAAAGTCATTTTTGTGTGATTACGTCACGCCAAGTCGGTTTCAGCTCCTCAGTAAAATGCGTTTTGGCTGGTTAAAAATGGGGTTTACCATTTTCGGCAACAATCTTTAGGTATGACTATATATCATATTGCCTCCTTTTCCATTTCATGAGTTGCAAGCACAATTGATTAAATCACCTCAAAAAGTGTTGAAAGGTAACTTGCTTTTTTATACTGACATATCTCAATTAATTTTGAGGTATTTGAGGACATACTGACAAAGTTTCATTTAATTTGTACGATGCCGTTTTTTTTAAAAATTCATCATACTGCATTTATTGTTAGCAATAGCATATTTTCAAAGATGGCATCTTCGTTAAGCACCGTTTGCGTGACCGTATCTGTGAGACTCCCTGGAAATGTCAGGGCCAGTGTTGTCATCCCATAGGAATAACGGATATTTTTTTCTAATTCGGTCCACATTTAAGGAAACAGTGAGTCCTCGAGGTCTCAGATTCAAAAATTGATCACATGACATACTATTGTTTTTAGTGTGAAATAAGGGGTCATCTTTTGGTCTGATTTTTGAAGTCTTAGAATGTCATAACTTCCTTAATACTTGGCATTTTTTGATGAAACTTAAAAACAATTGTGTTCCTTTATTCAAACTCTTTTCAATTACATTAATTTTGCTGATATATATATTTTTTTACTTGTAGGTAACGCACGTTAAAAACGTACTTCATATATAAAAAAAATAATTATGCTGTAGTTTATTAGACGTCAGTACAGATGTTTTAAAACGGACTATTTAAGAACAATGTAAAATAGTGACAATAATCACGATTGGTTGAAATAAAAAACAAACGTATTTTTTTTTTCATTTCGCCCAATCTTAACTGACAAACACAACAAAATTCAGGTATAGGTTATTGTGCTTTATCATCACGTGTACGTGTACACATGCAGGTCTCGCCTGTCACCAACAAAGCGGATGAAAGCGAGCGGCGTTAGCATGCTTTGTTAGCCGACTTAAACGCACCGCGGCTCGGCCTGACGTCTGCCCGGTGAAGGCAAGGGGAGGAGGAGGAGGGCGGGACACGTCAAACGTACAAACGACAACAAAAACTATTTTATTTTGTTTTACGAGTGTGTGCTCGTCTTAGCGCCATTACAAGTAAAGCGTCAGCCATGACGACGGTGTGTGACAAAAAGCAGTTTTATAAGGATTACGGTAGCAGGATAATCACGGTTGCTATAGCCAACAGGGCCAAAATGACAGCCGCAGACGACGAGGAGGAGCAGGAGGACCAGCCAGGCCACAACAACCCGGCTTTCCCCTCTAAAAACAATACATATTTTAAAATTCTACCATTGAATTGTACCTGTAGGCGCGCTCCCCTCGCACTGTATTCTTCCTGTACGGAATAACGTTGGTGCCGTCCGGGCCGATGTCGTTGTTATTCTCTCCATTCGGGGAAAGGGCTTGGGTGGGACCGGGCATTTGCGTCTCGGAAGCGTTGAACAGACACCCTGTTCGCACACTCTCGGCCGGGGGGAAAAAAGACACGCGAGCACCGGGGGTGGGCCGACAAGGAAAAGTCGCGTAGGAGAGCGAGAACCAGTGGAAGGGATTCTTCTCTTTTTTTCACCCTTCGCTCTGCTTATTCTTTTGCCAATCTGCCAGGATGACGTCGATGGCACACCGCGTCATGTGACGACGACGCCGCTTAGTGGGCAGGCTGCGTCACTCCCACCCAAAAAGCATTGATCCTCTCAGTGCATCAAAAGCACCGATTAGCACTCCCGGGGTGCTTTGAACAGCATTAACAATGGCCAATCGTTTAGTCGTGATGGTTCAAAGGAAACTAACGCCCAGAAAAAAAAAGGAATGCTGATTAAATTACAGAACAATAAATGACATGTATAGTTGCATCCCAACTGTTTCAACAATCTGTACTTATAAATCGGAATACAACATTTTTATTATAAAAAAAAAAGTCCGGTAATTAGTGCTGAACATTTACTTGAATCAAAACGATAGTGCAATGTAGTAGAACAGGGGCAATTCTAGGGTCCAAATCCGAGGTTCAAGATGTACAGTATTTAAAATGTATCAACTCATTCACTGCCATTGACGGCTATAGACGTAAAAAAAAAAATAAAAATCATTTGAACTATTTTTATTAGTTAAAATTTTTTTCCCACTTAACAAGAATATAAAAAACTAGAAAAAATGTATTGTACATTTTGAACAGATATAAAAATTTTAATTAATCATGACTCAACTATTGAAGTCATGCGATTAATTACAATTAAAAATTGTAATCGCCTGACGCGATTAAAAAAAAGATTATTAAAAATTAGGGGCGTCAGGCGATTACATTTTTTCATTGTAATTAATCGCATGACTTCACTAGTTAACTCACAAATTTTATATCTGTTCTAAATGTACAATAACCCCCCCCCCCCTTAGGTTTTCATACTCTTGTTAACAAAAGTGGAAAAAAAAGTTACACTAATAGAAATAGTTCATATGAATTTTTGACGTCTATAGCCGTCAATGGCAGTGGATGAGTTAATTTGTACATTTTAATGCAATTGATTCCACCATTTATGAAAGAGAAGCATAACGCTTTTTGGTCATGGACATTCAATCAATCAGTTAGCTTGTCAGTAGCACCTTGGCTTTAATATTAACACACGCATGTTGGATGGATGTTTCTATAATTTGCTACTTTTTTGTTAATACAATTCTTTTTTTTTAAATCACTTAAACTTTAGGGGGGCTCTGATTCAATTTAGAGGTGCTTTAGCACCCACAATTATGGGCTACAAACGCCCATGTAGTAGAACGCAATTTCCAAATCACAATGTCTGCAATTTTGGACGGAAAAACTGCTTCATTTCAGTCTGTTGGTATACTTACAACAATGAAGAAAACAGTAAAAGACAATAAAAGTATTAAAAAAAATTAAAAATTAAGAAATATCCACCCTGAACCAATCTTTCGCTGTGCTTCCAAAAAAGTCTCTTTCAGCCAAATGCAGCCATTTGTAAAACATTTGCATTTATTTCTCTGGCATCAACACACATTTGTCCAAGCTGTTGTCCTCTTTGGGATGTTGGTCCAATTCAAATAGCAAATTTGTCCCCAAAAATGGCTTCAATGATTCAAATAAAACTTGTGGTATAAATTGTGCTGCTAACCTTATAACTGAAATTATACTTGTAAAATGAATGGGAGTGTTTTGAGTTTAAGTGTGTGAGCGAGTGGTAAAAACTAGCGATAGACTGATAATCATGCTGGCAGATTATTGAGCATTTTGCCGAATTTCGTATCGGCCTTTTTTTCAAAGCTGATGGCCGATAAAGGTCAAGCTAAAACCATTTTAATCTCAGGAAACTATCTATTTAAAATGTCAGTTAACTTTATAAGATATGCTGTTGACCCTGTGAACCTTCTGAAACTTTTGTTTTTGTTTTTTTAAATGAAAATGAATATTGGCTTCAAATATCGGTTATCGGCTTCCTTGACTACTAATAATCGGCATCGCTATCGGCCCTGAAAAAAAAACCACACGGTCCATCTCTAGTAAAAAAAACACATCACCTTCCACTCCCATCACCCAATTACCTACACCTGTTCTTAAAAGGACTAGGAAGGGAGGGGTAGAAAGGTCTTGGGAATTCCTGCACTGCCGCCTATGCTCATCTACCACAAATGCAAGCAAAAATAACGTAGCTCCTACAACTACTGAATGAAACAATGATAAAAACCTGTTCAGTTTACATCACCAGATATATGCCAGTGTTTTCTTTAAAATAAATCAAAATGAATCTAGTCTAACCTATGGGTGAGGAGGATAGATAGTGTGTCCCAAAAGTCACTATACTATACACTACATTTTTGGACTGCACTCTGGAACACACCATCATCAAAAGTTCTATTCAGGGGATTAAACATGAAACATTATTTTTCTCAATCTTTCAGTTTTGGTCAATGAAGGGCTAAAGTTTTTGTTTACTAGCGGAGCCATAAGAGAAGCTTTGGCTTTTGCCACCCAGAAGAACGTAAACCGTGTTGAAATGTCCTATCAAGTCCCTAACTGGATAAATAAAGAAATATAAATGCTTTTGTTTAGTCAATAATTTATCCATCAGAATGTAAACAAAATTGTTACTATTGAAAATAAAACGTACCACTCAAGTGGCAGTGGGTGTACTACTGTACAGGCAGTAGGAAAGCTCTACTCAGACGTAACCAAATCACAACCAGGCAAAGGGGTGGACAGTACTTTTAATAATTTGGGCTAGCTAATCTGTTAAAACTATTCTACCATTAAGTGGAGCGGGAGCAACGTTTAACGATGATAAAAGTTCAACCTAACCCCCAAAATAGAACCGGATACTTGACAAGAGTAAAAGGACACCCGTCTTATCAGTCGCTAGCACCCCTCCGCTGCTCAAAAATAGACTGGCCCTTTTCCCAATGGGGGGAAATGCGATAGCGGAGTTCCTGTAGTTTTCAAAGCAGATGTAGCCGTATCAGGGAAGCTAGCTAACTTCACACCAAACCAGCTACTACGACCAAACAACGCGACAAATAACGACTATTCGAGCAACACACCACACACTGCGCAACGTAATAATTAGGTAACAATCAGCTAGGTTATTGATAACGGCAGGGTCTTGTTTGGCTCATTGTAACACTTTTGACAGACTGTGACAGGCAGCCCACATATGTCGGTGGACAACGAGAGAATCGCTACAGCCGCTACGCACGACACACAGAACAGAAAACACACCAAAATGTACATTTCCATGTCGCTCGTATTCCAAGCAAGTTAACAAACAAAAGCACGCGGCGGCACAGATTGAACTCACCCGTTAATTCACGAGTCGCAGGTTTACTAGGTGTAGAAAAAAAAAGAGGCTCTTTTCCGGCTGAGTCACCCCACCCCTCTAACGCCCATTCACTGCCACCGCTGAGTGAAGTAACGGCGCCCGATTGGACAGTCTGTCACCAAAGTCATTGCTGATTGGTCGGTTGTAAAACATCTGTCACCCGAGCGACCAATCGCGTACGGGTGCGTTGATGGTTTGCAACAAGGGACCGCTTTCACTCTTCTTCACGCTCCAGGCTCTAAAACGATTAATATTTAATTTACACTTGATTTTTTTGTCCTTTTGTTTTTGAAAATATACACCAATTTCATTCACGTGTATTTTATGTTTATATTATTAAGTGACGACTGACATGTCGAATAATATTCAGGTTAAAAATGTGTCTTTAATAGAAAATCAAAATGTAGTGCGCTACGTAGGTCTGATTCTAAATAGTAAATTTATATAGTGTCTGATTTTAAATGGTACATTTAAAAACATGAGAAGAAGACACTCACAATGAACACCAGGGAGCAGTAGTGTGTCCTCTACAGACAGCTTGCAGTGCGTTTACGACAGCTAATAAATGTGCACTGCTGAGGCAGAGCAGCTCAAGTGTGTCGTGCTTGAAATGAAATAGAAAGGAGTTCCCGGGCAAGAATTATGTATGGTGTCAACACTTTATCATGCATCACCGCCACATGCAAGAAAAAAAAGAATAATAAAGAAAAACAGACACGCACACATACACAGGAAGAACTTTGTGGTAAATCCAAACTATAGACACCACAGCACATATTTTATGATTTTATGTCATGAAAAAGAGAAGCCGAGCTGTGTTTTGCACGGATCTTTTTATTGAAGTCTTCAGTGCAGTAACCAAAATACACATTAGCTCCTCGATCCGCTCACAACATCCTGCTAATGTCAACACTTGTATGGACAGCAGGCAAATCTAACAACAGTGTACATTGACTTAAAAGCGGGTGGAGCACATGAAACAATTACAAAAGATGGAGCAACATTAAATTAAAAACCTGATTGTAAACCTGTTCAGTACTCAAAGTGAATTTGTTTTTTCCCCCTTTTATTATTTTACATAATTTACAGTATTTCCTCAAATAGCGGCCATCACAACTGGAATTATTCTCAGTTCATAGACGCTATTGTTTCAGTTTACTGCCGAGCCCATTGGAACTCTGTTGTTAATCAAAACAGCAGCACTTAGAGAGACACAAACAGTACCTCAGATGAATTCAAGTCTTTTCTTTTTGGTGATTTTTGTTATAGTATCATACAATTTACATGATTCCCTCAAATAACGGTCATGCCCCTAATAGATGCCATGCCCAAATAAGTCTACCCAGGAAAAATAAACACCTAAAATTAATGCCCCCCCCCCCAAATTAGGTAATAAAAAATAGGTAGTGAGCGTCATTAAATTAGTTCAGAAACGCAATTGTAGCTAAGTCCATTTAAAATATGTTGCCAACCAAAACAGCAGCACCCACAGAAGCACATAGACTATATTTTCCAAATAATTCAAGTCGCTTATGTTTCCATTTTGCTCATTTTTGTGAGAATATTCTATATATTATTTCCTTAAATAGCGGCATTTCCCAAATTAGTCACCAGGTCAGCTC
Source organism: Vanacampus margaritifer (assembly GCF_051991255.1). Lineage (NCBI taxonomy): Eukaryota > Metazoa > Chordata > Actinopteri > Syngnathiformes > Syngnathidae > Vanacampus > Vanacampus margaritifer. Next base: position 46,345,796 of record NC_135433.1, read on the forward strand.
AGGACAAATAAATGCCCTCTCAAATTGATGGATTTTACCCCCATCATCAACTATTTGCTGATTTCAGTTCAAAGACACTCTTGTTCACATATAAACATTTTAGGAGATAACTGCTGGGCCCATTTGGACTCTGTTGCTAACCAAAACAGTAGCAAAAAAAAGAATCTCAGATGAATTCAATTGCAGAGTCTTATCACACGTAGCATTCAAAAAGATCTTACACTTTGTTGAGACGATTAGCATTCAAGTTTTGGTTTTAACTCTCGTTTCACGTGACACACTGTCATCCCAATCTGTGGTTAGGTAGTTGCCACCATGAGCGGAAATAACTGTAATTTATCACATGACAGTAATTACAGTACATTCTTTAACTACACCTTAGATTTTACAGTGTTTCTTTTCCAGTGAAAAGGACTCACATTGCATTTGAATGTTAGCTACATGCTGCAATGACGGCTTGACTGAACTCCATTGAAATGTCATCCAAGAAGCTAAGGCAGTGTGCGTTATCATCACTAATGCATCAAATAAAGGTTCCAGAAACAACACACAACAATAAGAATAAGAAATAAAAGGAAATACAGTACAGTGGAACCTCAGTTTTCATATATGTCCCAAATGGGTCTTTGATAGATGTAAAAGTGATGTTAAATGTTCATTTAACCATTAGCATATCAGTATATATTCTCCATATGTATATATATATTTTTTTAAATATTTCTGTGTGGCGAGAACAGATTAATTTCCTCTGGAAAATACTGCTTCAGTTTTCCTTAGATTCATTTTTAGTTACATTATTTGGAACTGATAACTGATCTATTACGAAAACTAGTGTTTCAAGTGGAAGAAAAATAAGTACATATATATATATATATATATATATATATATATATTAGGGGTGTGCCCAAAAAATTGATTCTCATAAGAATCACGATTCTCATTTAATACGATTCAGAATCGATTTTAAATGTCCCCAAATTGATTTTAATTAAATTATTTTATAATGTCTGTGTGTGCCTTTATTTGGAGCGCTGTTCATGTTGTACCCGGTTTGGCCACTTAGGGGCAGTGTGGTTCCACGTGGTCTAATACACTGTTGTAGCCACATTAGAGAGTAGAAGGAAAAAGTGAAGATCAAGTTATTCCAATAAAAGTTTTTTTTTTTGCAGCATGGAGACGTTCTTTTTGAGTGATAGAAGTGCCACGAGTAGCGCGCTAATTAACATTAGCGAGTCAGACTGGAGTAGATCATTACAATTCATTGCACATCTACAGATTGAATCAAAAATCATTGTTAATCAAATCATTTTGAATCAAAAATCGTTCCTAATCGAAAATCGATTCTGAATCGAATCGCAGACCCAAGAATTGGAATCGAATCGTGAGACATTCAAAGATTCCCACCCTAATATATATATATACATAAAATATATATATGGCAACGCAAGACGGCCGCCGCTGGCTTCACTTCTCGCTTCAGCATGAGTAGCGCTGTTTTTTTTTTTTTTTTACATCAGCGCTGTATCAGCCTGCAAATCAACCCCATAGACCGTCCTCTTTTTTTAAGCTTTGAGCCAGGACAGCATAGTAGCGTTTTTATTTCACTTTCTTAACTCAAGAGTTATGGTTGTACGTGCACGCGTTCGGGTCTGCTAGCATCACATTTACAGCGGCCGACTTGAATGACGTATGCGCGCTTCTCGTCAAACACAGCTCTATACGTAAACTGGATTAAGCGTGCGCACGGTGATATGATGAGCGCGGGACTTCCATACTATATGTAAATCCGTGGATTAGCGGCGCTCACCAGAACAGCTTTTTTGGATAAGAAAACATGCATTGTCAAGCGTACCGCAACGCTGACAGTACGTTTTTTTGCACGTTGAGAAGTACCTGGACGCTCAAGGGAGATTTTTTTAGAAGTGCCGGAGCTCCGTACCGCTGCGTTCCGGCGTACTTAAAACACTGACAAAAACTGAGATTGCAGTGTAGTGGGAAAATCGGACCAGGTTGACATTGTGTATTTAAAAATACAACTCAAACTTAATTGTATTGTATCATAACTCATATGAGACACAACAGTACATTTCTACATTGGCTTAACAAGTCAAACACAAAGCAAAAAAAATAATAATAATAATCACGTGGTTGATATGGCACCTGTGGTATAATAATCGTAGAGCTCTCGGTGATTAATAATCTCTTGAGTTTTATTCATCGGCTCACAGTTTCACCTTAAATATGAGGTTGGTTAAAAATATATAGATTCTTTACACAAATGTATATTCTAAGCTATAGGATCCTGGCCAGTGTCGTTGTGTCCAGTGTCGTCACTTGTTGTTGCTTTTGATATTGCTTGCCTGCCAACAAGAACACGATGATGTTAATAGAATCACAATATGCAACAATATTCAACATTTTCATTTCAAACATACAGTAGTCATAGAAGTAGCATTAAGATGAAAGGTTAAAAAGAGGTACTTTTTATGTAGTGTATAGTAAAAATAATTGTAAATTAAAAACTTTAAATATTAAATAAAAAATATAATAATATGTTTCTCGTTTTATTTAGATTTTTGTTAAAAAAAATCCTGGTGAGAAAAAGGATTAAAAAAATTTTTTTTAAATTCATCCATATCCATTTTCTTCGAGTTGTGGTGGCACCAATCTAAGCAGGGAAGCCCAGACTTCCCCGTCTCCAGCCAAAAGCCCTTCAAATATTATTTTATTTATCATTAAAACATTCAAATTAAACATTTGTCATTGATCCTTGATTATTTTAATTTGAATTATCTTTGAAAAAAATCTTCTCCTGTTGAAAAAACAACTGGCGATTAAAAATAGTTTTAAAAAAATCGAAATATTTTTTTTAAATCACAATAAAAATTTAAATATGTATATTTTAATATTTACAAAAATGAAATAAAAAATATAATTGTAATTTTAAGAAAACATAAACTGCTGTATACACATAATATAAATCATTTTGCAGTTTATTTAGATAAAAGAAAAAAATCTTTAGGTTTCATTGATGGAAATAAAAAAATATGATGGTAACAAAAATAATAAATGTTTTATAAAAAAAAAAAATCTATTATTTGCATTTTAATTATTCAAAAAAATTAAATTATGACACCATTTCTGAAAAAAATACAGTATGTCCAATATATATTTTATTAATCTCACTAAACTGTTTAAAAATTGAAATAAAATACAGTTTAATTTACATTTTTAAAACGCTAAAAATTAATTGGTGAGGTAACAATTTATATATATTTAAAATAAACATTTGTGCAAATTGGAGTGCATATTCACCAGTGTCGTGGATCCTCGCTGTCACTGCTGAAGCGTCATCTGTAGCACAAAGTCAACACCACACACAGCCGGTTAGAACCCTATTTTCTTGAGTGTATAGTTCACTTGAGTAAATAAATGAAAATATAATAAAAGTATCCCTAGTATACGCCCGGTTTGCTCTACAGTTGAGTAAATGAACCAAACGAAGAAATACGCTATTCAGGTAGCCATTTTCTATAACCAAGATCTCACCATGCAGGCTTTGTCCGGCTCCTGCCTGTGCTTCATGAGTTCCTCGAACTTGAGCTCGTCTTCCAGCTGCCGCTCCAGGTCGTTCCCGTAACGTTCCTCCTTATGCTCCGCGGTGGCGATCCTGGGCTTGAAACTGAGAAAGGGATCTGAGGTTGATGTTGTTGTTGCTCCAAACGTGTCGCCGCGACCCAGGTCGGAATCCGCAGTGCTCTCAGTTTCGCTGCCGCCCTCTGAGAGACCACATGGCAGATGATAGAAATATTTGAATTGTGAGTGAACAAAGAACATAATATACAACAGTGAGGGATGACACTAATGATTATTTTGGTTAAAACATTTTCATCTTGTTTTCTAATTCTTCTAGTTTCAGCGTCCTCATTTTAATAATTGACTAATCTGTAGGTTATTTTGTTGATTAATCGATGAATCGGGAAAAAAATGTTCTGCTGGTCTAAAAACTAAAATGGCTGCCAAAAACAACACTGTTAAGATTAGGCGCGTCGGCCATTTTACTTGTACCTGAATTCAACTCTTTGACCAGCGATGACATTGTGTTGGTAATGGAGTCGGCAGCGATGAGGAGGTCGTTTCGCAAATTTCTCCTGGGACCTTTGACGGAGCAGACGAGAAAATATTGACCTCACATGTTACCACGTTGCATTCTTTTGGAATGGAACCTTCGATGCGTCACCCTGAGCAAAGGCCTCCTGAACGTCACCCCCTACGCCCATGAGGGAGTCCTGAGGTGTGTGAGTCGGGGTGGTGCCGGCCGAGTCCGAGTGGATTGGCGTGGGGATGGACCTGCTGACGGTGTGACTGGGGGACGAGCGTGGAGAGCCGGGACCCTGAGTCTGCGACGCAAAACATCACATGAGGACATCTTTGTCGTAGCGAGTGAGAGTTGAGGAAATAATTGCTTGATCCCTTGCTGAACATGAAAAACGTGATGGTTTTTTTTTTAGGAGAAAAATAACACTGTTAAGTTAAACCTTAGAAAAACATACAATAATGTCACGATTAAATATGTTTTTGTAACTTGCAAATTCAGCAAGGGTTAACAAAATGATTTCCCTCCAGTATTGTGTTAAACTCAGAGTATGTGTTAAACACAGGTTAGAAGTCTGTTATGTCAATCTACATGCACTTGTCTAGTTCTCTTGTTACGAAGGTGTGGTTGCCTTGAATGAACGCCTCGTATCTTAGAAACAGCATAAGGTCAAACCGTACTTCCTCAAACAGTGGCTTCCAATTGTAATAATAGTCACCAAAGTGAATGACTGCCACATTTCAAATGTTTTTGTACATTTTTAAAATCTATAATGATGCACGACTACCATCATGCTTTTGTAAATAACAACAAAAATACTTTGTAATTTTTTTTTTACATTTTATTTTGTATTTGTGGAAAAACATTTACAAGTTTTATGTGATTTTTTGGTTTCAATTTTGTTGACTACAAATTTAAACTTTATTTTTTAGTTTTTTTTTTTGATATTTTTTTTTAGATTTTCTTTTTAGATTTTCTTTTTAGATATATATATTTTTTTTTTTTTGATTTTTTTTTTTGGTCCACAAATACATACTGCTACTAGTACTTACATACTGTGTAACACAAAAGTATTTGTACGAATAAAGGTCTCCCTCACGTTAAAACACAGCCCTCCAAAATTCGCCTCATATTCCACATTAGAGTAAATAAATCAGCCACTATGAGAACTCGATTAGACTAGATATTGAAATGATCCTGACACTAAAATCGTAACCGTTTCTCAATTTATTTTTGATACAAGACGCTCACCTGGCAACAATAAACATGTTTCTTTTTTTTTCAAAACATGCGCTAAATAGTTTTCTCCTCCTTCACACTTTTTGCACTTACAGCTTGTTTCTGTTCCTCAGCTAGCTGTGAAAAACAACAACAACAACCGCATTATGTTAAGGTTCATTTGGATCTACTCTAGCATGTAATAAGCGTGCCCCCAAAAATAATTGTTAGGTTTATTGAACACAAAACTGTCCTTAAGTGTGAAAATGTTTGTAATAGGAGTTTGATCTGACTAGTCGAGCAGGCGGCCGGTTAACTTGACTACTCAGCAATTATGTTTACTTTGGAGTTGACTAACTGTTAACTCATTCACTGCCATTGACGGCTATAGACGTCAAAAAATTATTTGAACTATTTCTATTAGTTTAACATTTTTTTCGACTTTTGTTAACAAGAGTATGAAAACCTAGAAAAAAACGTATTGTCCATTTAGAACAAATATAAAATTTGTGATTAATCGTGAGTTAAATATTGAAGTCATGCGATTAATTACAATTACAAATTTTAATCGCCTGATCGCCCCTAATTTTTAATTATCTTTTCTTTCCCCCCCAAAAAAAAATATTATAAAAAAAATTCTAGGTTTTCATACTCTTGTTAACAAAAGTGGAAAAAAATGTTAAACTAATAAAAAATAGTTCAAATGAATTTTTGACATTTATAGGCGTCAATGGCAGTGAATGAGTTAATCATGTGTTTTTGGGGAACTGGGAGGCATGTGAGTATGGAGGACTAAAAAGTGAAAATAAAAATGGATATAAAAAATATAATTGAAAAATTAAATACAGAAAAATAATGTGCATGGAAATAAAAACATTTTTTTATATGAATTAAGAAATAAAAGTAAAATATTGTTTGTTTGTTTTTAAAATGTGATTAAAAATACAAATAAATACAAAACAAAACAAATTAAATGTCAAACAATAACTAAAAACGCTCTGCTCTCACATTTATTTCATGCTGCAGACGCTGTCAGCATGAAATGTGTCATGCAATGTTATTCAAATAAGGGGGCGCTTCTATGTGTGTCTCGGGCGAGCACAGTCACTTGCAAAATATGCAAGTAAGGTGCAATGGCTTAATCGATTAATGGAGAACTAATCAATTATCAAATTAACCTATATATATATATATATATATATATATATATATACAGTATATAAATATTATTATTTTTTTTTTTATATATATAACTATTCGGAATTGCTGCATTGTGCCGAAAAAATATTTTTAAAACTCTTCAGTTGGTCAACCCCGCCTTCCAAAATTAGCTGCGATAGGCACTAGCTCACCCGTGTCCCTATTGAGTATATGTACTGCAGAAATGGATGCATGGTTATCTTCACAGATTGTTGAAATGTTATTAAAATTGCCTGTACGGTTGCCATAGACCCATTTTTATGATGATACATTTGACTCTGGAGCAGATTTTTAGGAAATATTGCCAGTAATTAATTACGTGCCACTACCTGAAAATACCAAACACAAAATGGCCCAATTTGAATGTTATTTCAACCGTAGCTTCTCAACACGGAACAAAATGTATAAAAAAAACGTTCCCCCCGACTTCACGGAAGCACGGTGAAAAAGATGGAGGGCTCTTGTCTGCGCTACCTTGAGAAGCGTCATTAGCTGCTCCAGCTGCACCATGAGCTCCCTGCGACTCTCCTGCAGACTCGACATTCTCTGCTCAAGCTCATCTTTGCGTTGCCTGACAGGGGAAGAAAAAAAAAAGGTACAGATTGATGACACCATTATGTCACATCCATACAGACTAAGTCAAGCAGTTACAATCGGCACTTAACTCTTTCTAACTATAAAGAAGACAGAATGCGAATTCTCCTACATATCTGTATATAAGCACTTCAAATCAGTTTTCCGTAATATGCCCCCTATCCCCTCAAAATTGATGAATTGTGGTGGACGGTGTGTCCTGCTTACCTGAGAAGTCGTAACTCAGTCAGCAGAGCGGGGTTCTGCTGACCCCTGTCAGGCGGCGCCTGCGAGGCCTCCTCATGCTGGAGGCGCAGTCGTTGAATTTCCTGCAAGATTTCTCTGTGTGACACGCAAACAGACTTTTTTCAACAAAAAGTATCAAATTTATGACACAATGCGCCCTGTGGAGACCCTTTTAGTGGTGTGATTTAGAAATAATGACTGTTACGAGGGGTCAAGAGGAGCTCCCGCCAGGATGATTGATGGATGAATGTGCAATTTTATAGACTTGGCGGTGTGTAGCTGGCAACATTGCCAGGAAGATTATGCAGTGTTTACACTTTGCAGACAAAATATAGAGATATTATCTTACATTTGAGACTGTAGAATCATGTGATGTCTCTAAGCCAAATTTAATTATTTTATTTTATTTATTTATTATTATTTATATAATAATAATAATAATAATTATTATTATTATAATATTCTAGCTTTTAATTATACCCCCCCCCCCCAAAAAAAAGACTTTATTTAAATTTGGCTTAGAGTCATCACATTATAATAATAATAATATTATTAATAATAATAATGATAATTATTATTATTATGTGATGTCTCTAAGCCAAATTTAGATAAAGTGTTTCTTTTTTTTGGGGGGGGGTATAAACAAAAAGCTAGAATATAATAATAATAATTATAATACATTTAAATAAAGTCTTTTTGGGGAGGTTATAATGAAAAGCTATAATAATAATTATAATAATAATAATAATTATTATTATTATAATATTCTAGCTTTTAATTATACCCCCACCCAAAAAAAATACTTTCTTTAAATTTGGCTTAGAGTCATCACATTATAATAATAATAATATTAATAATAATGATAATTATTATTATTATGTGATGTCTCTAAGCCAAATTTAGATCAAGTGTTTCTTTTTTTTGGGGGGGGGGTATAAATAAAAAGCTAGAATATAATAATAATAATAATAATTATTATTATTATAATATTCTAGCTTTTAATTATACCCCCCCCTCCCAAAAAAAAGACTTTATTTAAATTTGGCTTACAGTCCTCACATTATAATAATAATAATATTAATAATATGTCTCTAAGCCAAATTTAGATAAAGTGTTTCTTTTTTTTTGGGCGGGGGGGTATAATGAAAATAATAATAATAATTATTATTATTATTATACTTTTGCTCCTTTGAAAAGGTGCTCTGTCCTGAGTTGCTTAACACATCTAGATATAAAAACTCTAAAATAAAAACTGGAATTCTGAACTTTTGTCTTTTGTATTCCTGTTTTGATCTGAAACCCAAATGTCTTAAAGGTTACAACAAAAACAAAGGAATTGACCTTGCTGTCATACTTTTATGGTGGACTTAAATCAACTTCTGCTGTGAATTGGCACTATATTCAGTAGATCAAATTTAATGTAATTAAACTTAATAAAAACACACAAAAATAAATACTTGATAATAATGTTCAGAGATGTATTATGATTTATTCTACAACGCTCAAGGGATTGATTTGTGTTAATACCTTACAGGACACAAAATACAAACCCTTTGACCCTTTTTTAGAACATTTCAGGTTCAAAAAATAGTTTGAGAGGTCTGCTTGTCCAAGCCTCAACTTAGTTTGAGCTGCTGTGAATTCAACTAAAAACAACAAGGCCGTGGGTCTATTTTACAAAGCAGGTTTAGTTAGAACCCTGGGTCAAGAAACCCTGAAATGTGGGAAACTCTGCATTTTCAGTTTCAGAAAGGGAGGTAGTTGAAACCAGAGGAAAACATGTAACTCTAGCCTGTAGAGGTCATTTAAGCACTCGGTCAGTTACCGTAGCAGCATCTTCCATGAATCTGGTAGGTTCCAGGTTTTTCACAATGAACCTCGTGGTTTTCTCTGTCCTCACCTCCTTTCAGGCACATTTCCTCATTCATAAAGTCCGAGTTTTTGCGTAGATACGCCTATAGTCTATAGCGTAAATTTCACTTTTGTCACAAACATGGCATGTCTTTTTGACAATGACCCTATTGATGAAGGTGCCGCAATATCGCGCAGGGAATTAAATATTCGTAGAAAGATTGTTATGTTGTGGACTTTTTAGTGTAGTGGCAATACCAGGTGAAACAACTCTGCGTTGATATAACTACCTCAAATCAGCTGTCCTGGAATCAAAATCGCTTTTTCCGAGTTTCCTATCTCAGGGCATGTCAACTCGTTGTTCAGGGTTAGTCTCGGTGTTTGTTGAACATGCTTTGTGAAATGGACCCCAGCTCGGGGTGTTCAATCCCTCACCTGTTTTTACTCTCCAGCTCGGCAATGAGCTGCCTCTGCTGTTTGTTGGCATCCAGAGAGCACGGCAGGTCTGCGGGAACTCTGTGCTGCTGTTGAGCCTGAAGCACAGACACTGTGTCAACCGCTCTATTTTGTTCACACAAACAACGAAAGACAAGAACGTTAAGTGCACACGGTAACTTCAACTGGAGTGTACACAGCAAAATCACCAGTGCTAGATTAACACTGAGAGTGTTAAATCTAACACTATAAAAGTGTTTATATGTGTCCACACCAATGAGTGTTAATGTGACACTTTCAAGTGTTACTTCTTTCACACTTTACCAGTGTTACTACAACACTGTATAGTGTTAAAAATCTACACTGGAAAACAATGAGTAGTATTGAAAGTAAACAGTAGGGGTGGGAATCTTTGAATGTCTCACGATTCGATTCGATTCCGATTTTTGGGTCTGCGATTTGATTCAGAATCGATTTTTGATTCAAAATGATTTGATTGACAATGATTTTTGCTTCAATCAATAGATGTACAAGGAATTGTAATGATCTACTCTAGTCTGATTCGCTAATGCTAATTAGCGCGCTACTCGTGGCACTTTTATCACTCAAAAGAATGGCCCCACACTGCAAAAAAAAAACTTTTATTGGAATAATTTGATCGTGACTTTTTCCTTCTACTCTCTAATGTGGCTCAAACTTAACAGTGTATTAGACCGCGCGTAACCACACTGCCCCTAAGTGGCCAAATTGGGTACAACATGAACAGCGCTCCAAATAGAGGCACACACAGACAATGGCAAGACAGTATAAAATAATTTAAATAAAATCGATTTTGGGACGCTTAAAATCGATTCTGAATCGTTCTAAATGAGAATCACGATTTTTACACACCCCTTGTAAACCATACTTCATTTTTATAGCATTTTCAAAGGCCCTCAAAGCACTTTACATTTTGACTACTGATGACACGGCATCAGGAGGAACTGGGGGTTTGGTATCTTGCTCAAGGGTACTTAAACATAGTCACATTGGCCTGGGATCAAACCCACGCTCTCAGGATTGGGAGACGACCACTCTACAACTGTATGTATTTCTTTTGAAATGTTGACAGCGCGCTGGAAATTTGGAAAGTTTCTCTTTCACCAAAAATGAGGGTGTGGTCAATTTAACAATCAAGGTAGTGCTATTCGGGTTACACCCAACATTCACCCCAACACTCAAGGAAATGCAACTTTTTATCCTAACAGTGTTAAAATAACACTGCTTACTGCATTTTTAAACGAACACTGGAAATTTAACACGGACCGATTTCCTGTGTAGGAAGTTATTTGATTACCAGTTGAATTTTTATTGCCTCTTGTCAAAGAAATCAGGTTTATCATGGTCATTTACTAATTTTTTGGTAATAGATTACATAAATGACATATGTATTTGATGACCAATCAAAACAAAAAACAGAATTTGGATGGATTATAAAAACAAACTTTTATTTTTTGAAAAAAAGAAGTACAGTATTTTTTCAAAAATATTGTTCTATTATTCTATGTTCTATTCATTTTTTTTTTTTTTAACAGAAAACTGCTTATTTTTAGAATAAAAACCATAATATTATGAGATTTAAGCTATATTTTGAAATTCACTTTCTTTCCTTGTTCTGACTAATTCTCTAATTCAAGGGGCAGGCTCCCCTGGGGTGATCATGGTGTGTGTGTGTGTGTGTTTTTTTTTTTGTCGTACAAGATTAAAGTGTAATTGCACATCCACTACAGTCCGTAGCAGTGGCGCCCTCATTGTCAGAGTGAGCAAGGAGTATTATCTCATTTACTGCCATTGACGGTTATAGACGTCAAATATTCATTTGAACAATTTCTATTAGTTTTTTCCACTTTAGTTAACAAGAGTATGAAAACCTAGATTTTTTTTATTGTACATTTAGAACAGATATAACATTTTTGATTAATTGTGAGTTAACTCGTAGTCATGCAATTAATTATGATTTTAATGGCCCAACGCTCCTAATTTTTAATAGTTAATAGTTAACTCACGATTAATCATACATTTTGTATTTGTTTTAAATGTACAATAAAAATGTTTTTTAGGTTTTCATACTCTTGTTAACAAAAGTGGAAAAAAATGTTAAACTAATAGAAATAGTTCAAATGAATTTTTGACGTCAATAGCCGTCAATGGCAGTGAATGAGTTATCTACTAATGTACTTATAACAATTTTATAGACAATTGGTACCATTTGTTAATTGGTAGATAATTGGTACCCCAGAGGGGGCGGGTACATTTTTTTCTTCCTTGGGGCGTAACTGAGAAGCAAATAGTTGAGAAGCACTTGCTTAATATTGCGACTTTATCTTGGGGAAATTTGATTTTTTTTTTATCCTGCCAAAATAAAGTACACATTTATTACAAATATTACTTTTTTTTTTCAACTAGTCTAAAACATTACCATGATTTTTTTAATGCAAAAAAGTATGCATTTGTTTTCACATCACAACTTTTTTCTAGAATAGCGGACGCTTTTTAGTTCCTATGAAGTTTAGGGGTTTACATTTTATAACTTGTGTGTGTTTTCTAGGCATTTCTGACAGATTTTCTGTCCATTACATAACATTACATTCTTGGTAAGTGAGCAAACTTACAAACTTGGCAGGGGATCAAAGAATGATTTCCCCCAGAGTATGTTCATGTGTCTCACCGCAGCATCTGCAGCCAGGCGAGCAGCGTAGCGGGCGATGAGGCTGTGCTCCTCGTCTTGATGGTTGCTGCTCTCCAGCAAGCTGATGGAGTGGAAAATAGAGATGGCAATCACATTACGACACCTTGAATACACAGCAATGTACAGATTTGAAAAAAAGAAGTGCTGAATAGGACAAGAAAAACACTCATAACCTCTTATACACACAAGCAGATACGTTACTCCTGAGTTACAAATTTAATATGGCTGCAGACATAATAGTGTAGCCAACTTCCATTAAGACGCAGACAGACATATTAGTGCACAAGCAGGCATCTCTATTTTTATTTTGTTGGTGAGTGTGGAAATAAACAGAGAGAGAGAGAGAGCGAGAGAGAGAGAAATTACATAACCTGTCTGACAAAAAAAAAAACATTTTAGTCCATGCAAAATGGAGCCAACTGCTATTGAATGTTACTTTATATGGAGACGAACCCATCAGTAATGTGAGCATTAATCAGCTCACTACAAAAGCTAATCTGTCACAAGTATTTTCATTATGCAATGATAATGTGTATTATGAGAACACAACATGAGCCAAAAATGCTACCTCCTTCCATTTTAAACAGATTCTTAACTAATTCCCCACAAGGTGGAGAACTTCACTCTCACCCTTCACGATCTGATTTATTATATACCACATTAAATGTGAGAATAAAGTTGCTGTGATATTCCTAGAAGAAAATAATAATAAAATAATAATAATTATGTTAAGTCATATCTATTAGGGGAAAAAAGCCATATTTCAGAAAGAATGTAAAAATAAAAATAAAATTGTAAGAGAACAAAATCCCAATTTTACAACGAGAATTTGCACAAAATTAGGACTTGTGTTTTGAGAAAAAAAATAATGTTGCTATAATAAAGTATTTTCCCTGAATAAAAGTAAATAAAGATGTTAAATTGAGAGAAATGGCTGTTTTTTAGAGAAAAGCCTTCTTTTTTTCCCCCCCAAGGAGAAAGTTGAATTCTTTCATGGCATAAGTTTAAATCTTGGCTAAATAAAGTTGTTATTTTAAGACAATAAAGTTTTTTTTTTTTTTTTAAGAATATTGCTATAATAAAGTATTTTCCCTGAATAAAAGTAAATCTTATGAAGAAGAAAAAAAGAGTCAGATTTGTGTTTGTTTTGCCCCCCCAAATACGAAATTAAAGATGTTAAATTGTGAGAAATGGCAGTTTTTTTTTAGAGAAAAGCCTTCTTTTTTCCCCCCCAAGGAGAAAGTTGAATTCTTTCATGGCATAAGTTTAAATCTTGGCTAAATAAAGTTGTTATTTTAAGACAATAAAGTTTTTTTTTTTTTTTTAAGAATATTGCTATAATAAAGTATTTTCCCTGAATAAAAGTAAATATTTTGAAGAAGAAAAAAAGAGTCACATTTGTGTTTGTTTTGAACCCCCCCCCCCCCCAAACACGAAATTAAAGATGTTAAATTGTGAGAAATGGCTGTTTTTTAGAAAAAAGCCTTCCCCCCCCCCCCAAGGAGAAAGTTGAATTCTTTCATGGCATATGTTTAAATCTTGGCTAAATAAAGTTGTTATTTTAAGACAATTAAGTATTTTTTTTAAAGAATGTTGCTATAATAAAGTATTTTCCCTGAATAAAAGTAAATATTTTGAAGAAGAAAAAAAGAGTCAGATTTGTGTTTGTTTTGCCCCCCACCCCAATACAAAAATAAAGATGTTAAATTGTGAGAAATGGCTGTTTTTTAGAGAAAAGCCTTCATTTTTTTCCCCCCCAAGAAGAAAGTTGAATTGGCATAAGTTTAAATCTTGGCTAAATAAAGTTGTTATTTTAAGACGATAAAGTCATATTTTATTTTAGAAAAAATACAAATCTTAAGAGATAAAGTCAGATTGTTTTTGGTGACTTTATTAACTTTTTTTCATTAAGAAAATCAATTTTTCATAATATTACAACAACATCAATCTCCTAATATCGTCTCCCACCCCCCAATTTCCGTGTCCACATAAGTGGCCATATTTTCTGGGCGGTGAACGTTATATTTTTGGAAAATTGTTTGAAAGTCTTAAAGGCTGTATACCTTTTATTTCAAATCCAGACAAAATAATAAAAAACTTTACAAATACTTTGTAGGCTACTTTTGAACGTCACTGTAGAATATGATCATGACGTATAGCATTGCTAAAACAAATCATGATGGTGTAAGACTTTTGCACAGTACATTATTATTATTATATATATTATATAAATATATACTCTGTCCATTACGGTACATTTGTAGCTAATAGAGTGGCCAGTAAGTGCAAATCAATTAAAATGTTTTGTTGGTTGTAAAAAAATAAAAAAATAAAAAACTACTATCCTTAAGTATGCTTGCAGTGTTTTGACACAGTGATGTTACTCAGGGAAGGGCACACAGCAGCACACCCACTAACCATGTTTTGGGGTTGTTTTGAAGCAGTTTCACATAGAGGCCAATGAGAATGTGCTCGTCAGCGAGTCTGTCAACCGCATCCAGGTTGCAGTGTAACCTGGACGTGTGCAGGAGTTCATATACAAAATAAAAGATGACATGACAGGTGACAAAAGGAGAGCCTTGCACATCAGCATAGAAGAAGAAAAAAAAAACGAGATTTGAGGCGATGCCTGAAAAGCAGCCATTCATGGGTGACTGAAGAGGAACAAGGCCACATTATGTGTGCTTATGAAGGCCGGCGGCGTGATTAAAGACATGCCCTGCAGACACACTACATGCTGCATGCACTGTTTACACACTACACGTATCTAAGCAGTGTTCCATCCTAAACTAGCTAATCCCATTTTATGAAACTCCTACGGTTGTCTAAAAGGTTTTTGAGACAAAACAAAAAGAAAAACTCAGAAGGGTGTTAGTGTTCATTATCCAAGTTCAATTTCCACCAGAAAGCTAACTACGCTAAACAAGCATGTGGTTTCATTTGATACCGTGAGCATTCAGCTAGCAAACAATGGGCGCCCTCTTGTTAAACGTCAGAGAATTTGAGGCCAAGGTAAAGAAATCACAGGTGGTGCACATAATGAAGTGAATATTGGCTGAAGTCCACAGCCGCATCAGTTTCAGGCTCGTGCTAGCACGCACGGCAAGCTAGCAACCACAGTTGTGACCTGTTGTTAAACTATTAAATTAGCTGTTTTTCCCTTAATGTGAACGAACAATTTAAATGATTCAGAATGTGGGCTAAACAATGTCAATCAGTGAAAAAACTATATTTTCTTTGAGCTAATTTTAACTTGGTTTTGGTGAGAACATTTAAGCTACGTTCCAATTCGCTTCTACCTTTGCTAGCAATTCCTCATCGTGCATTTTCTTGTCTGCAGCCAGGTTGGTCATTGTCAGTAAGCATTTGTTCTCATTTCCCTAAATAAATAAAGGATGGAAAAAAAATAAACATAAAAGATCCTCAATGAGAAAATTCAGGTTTAGGCTTAGTTATTATTTATTATTAGCTTTGTTGATCCTTGCAACTGACTCTTATACTATAGAAGACAGAAATGTAAGTGTTCTGGACCCGGTTGTTCAAAACTCGGTCATGTCTTTAACCACTGGTTAAAGTACGGCACTGTTATCTTGTTATCTGTTATATTATTATAATAATATTATATTAATATTATTATAATAATATTTTTTTTAATTAATTTTAATTTAAAACAGTCATTACAAATATTAGTAATCATTACAAGTATTAGATTAAAAAATACACACATATTAGAAGTATTTAAATGCAAGAACAAAACAAATAAAAGCATTTCTATCAAAAATATCATACAAAAAATATAAATCAGTCAAAAATACAATTATGTTGGACAAAAAAACGGACAATATGAGAAACAAAATCAAACAAAAACAGGCACTATTCTATGCTACAGAAATATTGGCAAAAATACAAAAATATTACCCAAAATATTCTCTGAAAATACACACAGTAGAAATTCACCAAAACTTTTGTTTGGTTTGTCATTTGGATAGTATCCATTCCTTTCCCAAAAAAAGAGGGATATATCGGTGGTGTAAACGGCACGGTTAACTGTAACGGTGCCGTTAACTAACAGCGTGACTAACCATGTTTTGAACAACGTATATTTAACGGTCGGTTATTTAAAGGTGGGTTAAGAATTTAACCGGCGGTTAGGGGTTAAACAGTGGTTAAAATAATCGAGAATTGAACAACCAGGCCCAGACGTTCAACCAAAATAAATTAGCTAAAAGGAGAACAATTATCATGGGAAAAGTCTGGTTTAACCACATACAACTGTAACCAGTCTTCCAGTATATAGTATTAACTATTATCAATGCTACTTTAACTTGGAATTCCAGTCTTAAGTTTGGGACGAGAACCTGGTTCTGTCAATCATGGCTGTGCAAGATTTGACATATTATGAATTGCTTGGCAGCAGGTGTGAACAGAGTGTCCAGATGCTCTCACATGCTCAATAACGTATAGAATACCACTCACTCGTCACATCATCTTTCCTTTTTTTTTGTGTTCCATTCATGAAAGGAAGAAGTGTTCCCTGGAGCAACACTTAAATTGAATGCAGGTGTGACTGAACTCAAACACTTGCTATATAGGCCTCATCCAGAAAAGAAACACAAAACATAACCACTTTTGGATGAGCCGATACTATATTTCTATCTGTACTATAAGCCCATCTGATGTAGGCCTACCACTGGAAGGCAAATGTCTGATGGGGTTACTCGTTGCAAATCAGATATTTATTAAGTAGGTAGATAAATAGGTTGGTTAATAAATGAAAAGGTTACACATCCTCGTCCAAATGCTAAGAACTTTTTCCACCATTCACGTTACCTATAACCTGTACAACTTAATTGAAGAATATTAAATAAGAGAGAAGTAAAAAATAAACAAATTAAGTTGCAAAAGTGTGCACACCTTGTGCAAAACTGGGAAAAGCAATGTTTAGTGTATGCAAACATTACTTTTGAAACGTGGTGGTGTCAGAATCTGTTTCTCTGTTTCTCTTGAGCTGGAACTGATACCTTAATCAAGGTGGGGGGATTTATGAACAGTTCAAAATAATTGTGAGTGTTAGCTCAAAACCTTGAGGCTTCTGCTGGAAAGAGAACAAGTCATGAAAAGCCTACTAGAACATCTGAGCTGTTTGACCTTTTTTAACATGACTTTAAATATGATTGGCAACTTCCGAACAGTAAGGGTGTGCACACTTGTGCAACCATATCATCTCAGTTGTTTATTTTTACTGTACTTTTGCCAGTTGAGTCGTAGACGTCACATTAACGGTGAAAAAGTTTTTATTGCTCTGATTTGGATTCAAAGCGTGAGTATTTTTACTTCATTGTATCTCTATTATCCATTTTAGTGCACCGCACACATGCATGGGCGCACTCTCTCACACCTGTGTCACTTACCCTCTGCTTTTCAACAAATGTTGAGCGATATCATGACTCCTGCTGTAAGGCAAACTCGGTGCATTCAGCAAGAGGAGGCAACATATGGACACACACAATTGTTTGGAGTCCGCTGGGAGCACTACAAACTGAAAAGATCCCTTGGAAAAATCCAGGGCATCTATTGTTGTACTCACTTTTTGGTGGAGTACGGATTCCCTGAAGTTGGCATAGAGTGGGAAAGTGAGTATTCACTAGGGACGTTCATTGGTCTCGGCGGCCTGGGGAGACAAAAGGTGGTGGTGGTTTCAATCACCAAAACTGACTAAAAGCAAGATTATATTTAAGATATTCCATTCATGAGTCAATGTGAAATATTATAGTTAAGAAAGCACAAAATACAATGACGTGCAATGAAGTGAAAAGAGAAGCAAAAGAAGTTAGCAGCTGCTAAAGAGTGGGTGAGTGGTGGGTGATCGCAAAGGATTAGAACAAAAAAAGACAAGATGATTCAAAGGGACACATTTTGGGAGGTGTTAAATAATCAAAGAACACTCACCAAGTGTCTCTAGAGAGAACAAAGGAAAAAGAGAAAAGTCACAAGCAGCATAGAAGAAACGTTTAACAATACAGTTACTATTTTTCGACATAGAAGACAAGAGGCTAGCAAATGGTAAAATACTGTATTCTATTTACGAGGGACAAGGAAGAGAAGCCTGCCATTAATAGGTTTATAATTGCCATTGTATTCCGCAAAATGGTGGCAAAGCACTACTTTTATTTATTAGACTCGGCTATCTGCTGACTACATGAAGCTCCTCCCATCACTTCGACGCATTGGCTTGGTATCAAGATGCCACAGGAGTGTGTCAATGTAATACTTTTCCATAAGACAGATTTGGTCTGAGTATTCTTTGTAAAAACGACACAGAAGGATCACTATTTCTGAAATGCGGTGGGCATCTTTATTTTGGGAAATTGTGAATGGCTGCCATATGTGGCTCACGACAACTCACAAAATTCTAAGATAATCAGAACTGTCCAGTTGCGATCGATTCAGTGCCAGAGAATAAAATGAACTACTATAGATGAATGGAAATATTCATAGAAATGGTTTCCCTCTGTACCCTTCAGGGGACATCACAAAAAACACCTACTTAAGCCAAATCCTAGTTTTGGTCTCATGAGATTTGCCGACATTTTGCATGAGCTGTAAATGTTTGTTGTATTGTAGAAACTTGGGGGTGTTTGACTTAAAAAATGAACGCACAACCAATTTAACAGACAAGAGTTTCCATCGTTTAGACAGAGACAATAACACTAGACCAGGGTTCTGCAACCTGCGGCTCTGGAGCCACATGTAGCTCTTTAGCCCCTCCCCTTGGCTCCCTGTGGATGTCTTAATTTTTTTTTTTTTTGTAGAGATTCATATTTTTTACACATTAATTTAAATTTTTTTGATAAAATATTCTGTAAATTAATTAATATAATATATATTTTTAAAAAGCATAGTTAAATATGCAATAACATTTTTTAGAGTTCATATTTCAAGTTGTCAGAAAAAGAGACGAACGGTAGATGAAAAACTTAAAAAAAATTACCTAAAATGAAGTGACCACAAAATGTCCAAAAAGGAAGAAGAAAAGCAGAAAATTTGCAGAAAATCTCAATAATAATAAAAAAAAAGGCAGAAAATAAAAAAAGTAGTTATAAAATGTCCAAAAACAAAAGAAATCCCGAAAACTACCATAAAATGTACGGGTATACAAAAATGTTTTTTTTTTGTTTTTTCTAAAAAGGCAAAAAAGCTAACTTTTAAAAAGTAACTGTAAATGTCCAAAAACAAAAGAAGAAATCCTGAAAACTACCGTTAAATGTCAACAAAATTGCAAACATTTTAGAAATGTGACAGCAAGGCAGTAAATTCTATAAATGTATGAAAAATTTGAACCAAATAAATCAAAACACGGAAGGCGAAAGAGGAAAATGATTGTCTACTTATTGAATGCTGCATATTGTTCTGTTCTGGTGCAGCTCTAATTAGCTCTTGGGCCCTCAGGACATTAGACTAACACATTGTTTCCATCATCACAATCTAGACACATTTTTGTTATTTATTTATCCTAAAATGGCTCTCTTGACAGGAAAGATTGCTGACCCGTGCTCTAGACAGACTTGAAAACAAGTTGTCATACAAATAACGATTCTGTTTTAGATGAATCATTCCTAGTATAAAAAAAGAACGACCTGAAGGGCTTCGTGTTCAACATCCCCCAAGCAACATGGATGCCCTTGAGCAGGGCACGAACATACTAATATTCAGCATCTTCAACGATTCTTGAAATGTGAGGAATGCCAAACTTTTCTCCTCCTCATTTTTATTGTGCTGAATGATGCGTTCAACAAAACCAGTTCTCTTCTAGTTGTGTATGGCAGAAGTGCAAACTTCACGTCGCTTCCTAATTGGCTATAGTTTTATGTGTCAATCATGGAAAATTTACTTTTAACCAGTGTTGTTCCGAAACCGATACTGCATTAAAACAGTGGTATACATGCGGATACTATTAATTCCAACGCTAATATAAGACTTTGAATGCAGCATCTTGCAGTCTTGCTCGTGCACAACATTCACTGATGTGTGACATGTTCACTGCATGCCGTGCCAAGATATCCCATTGACCCTTGGATGCTCTGAACCAACGGCAGGACAGCTTTTTCATGTTGAGAAAAAAACTAAAACTTAGGTATCGGTATGGTATCGGCATTGGCCGCTACTGCAAAGCTGGGTATCGGAATCGGTATCAGGGGCCCAAAAACGGTATCGGAACAAAACTACTTTTAACACACCAAAGGATAATCGCTTCGGATAATCTTTTAGAGCCATCTGATTATCGGGCCGTTGCTGACTTTGATCAGGTTGGGGGGGGGGGGGGGGGGTGTTTGCTAAAAGTCTCAAAAAAGTCAAATTCTGTATTGTGCCTGCAAAAAAAAAAAAAAAAGAAGGTGTTTAATCATCTTAAGCTTCCCTTTTCATGGGATTTCCTACTAAATTCCCATGGGAACGCTTTGACTTCCTGAGACTATTTATGTTGGGGCAGCCACCTGATTTAACAGAAAGCATCAGGGAGACTTTCACACAAAGACACAAAAGCTCAAGTGAAAGCAACAGTAGCGACATTGTTGTAGATTGCAATCACTCCCAGGGCTGTAATTAAGCCCCATTGATTAGCTGACCCACGGGATTGACTGGAATCGCTCAAGACTTAAGAGGAGGTAGTGACCCAATCCTATAGTGGCCAAAGTATAGAAAACAACTGGAACGTACACAATATGGGCGAGGTTGAGAGGTTTCTCCGGCATGTCGGGGAACATCGGATGAAGAGGCTCTCTGCTGGATGCGCAGCTCAGAGACTTGCTGAGGGCATGAGACAGCTTCTTGGCTGGGGATTTCTAAAAACAGAAGACACCAAGAGTGCACTAACTCTTCAAGATGCCGGTTACAAACACGGCCTGAATGCCACCCTTACGTCATGGTGCAAAAATAGCCGCATTGACTGGTCCGGCCGCAGACACACCTCCATCTCCCCTCCCCGCTCCTTACCCATGATGTATACTCCTTCATTTGATGCTGGTTGCTATGGAAACCACCGGCATGCCCCCTCCAGAAGCAGTCCTGACAGAGCTGGTAATTATGACATTGCTGGCAGCGGTAGCGGAAGCCCATCATACTCTCAGTGTGGCAGTAGGAGCACTCGACCGGGTGAAAGACTGCAGCGGGGGGTTACACATGCATAAATAGATGCGGTATTAAACACAGATATTTTTGCATACTACATTTAATAGAAAAGTCATTTATGGTCATGTAAAATGAGATTATATCACTAAGGGGTCTGGATTTTGACCCACGAGAGCATTTGATCCGGCCCACCGGGCAATTTTAAAAACAAATTAAAGACGTGAGCAGTGATCAGGAAGCCCTCACCCCATTTTTCATTACAAATACGCAAAATGATCAGCAAAATTTGACACCATGATCAACACATTATCACAATTTAGCGTCGCTCATCTGTCTAGGCCACCTGTTTCTGATTGGGACTCATTTGGGAGAATTCCCCAGCGGGTGTTCATCAAAGTATGAGCACCAAATGGCTGCTTCAAACCAAAATGTCTGACGTCTTGATTCAGGCTTGAGATATTTTTGTGAGTCTTGTTATGATCGACATGTTCAACCAATTTTGTGTTGATTGGTGAAACTGGTGTCTTAGCAATTTTATCCAGGGGGCGCTAGTGAGTCAATTTGAGTGGCGTTTGCGGGTCATATGGAAGCCCTAAATATAGGGATGTTCAATACACTTTTTTTTCCAAAACCAATACCAGTACGAATAGTCACACTTACTAGAACTCACCAATGCGAGTACTTTTGATCTAAGATTGAATTAAACACAATGACAAAAAAATCGGAACCTTTCTTTTTGAAAATGATGATAATTCGCTGATGTGTCAAACTGCCGTAGTATAGCGCAAACTACTGACAAGGAGGATTTACTTCTTTTTTTTCCCCCGTAAAAGGATACTTGACTCATTGAGCCATTTTCAACAGTAAAACGATAATATTTTTGTCTATAATTAATGTAATAACTTTATTGTTTTTCATGAACAATTCGTACCTTTAAAAACTAATTTTGCCACTTGAAATTGACTGAAATGTCACCTTCATTCACAGACACCTGTGCTGAGGAAATAGATAACGGTACTAATGACCGATCACGGCTCACCCGTTTTCTGGGTTTGGTCAGAAATCTGAGCCATGATTGGTCTTTACTTGGGATGTTCAATTCCACCTTTTTTGAGACCGATACTAAAATCTTCAGCACTCACAGATACCGATAACAAGTGCCGATACCATTATTTATGATACACACAAAAAACAATGACAGATACAAAAAAAAAAGACATAATATATCCCAACTATAGCAAATGTCCTTAAAATTGAATGAAATTAATTGCAATTATGTTTTTTTAAATTTGCTCATAAAAGTCATTTTGCATAGAGCACATAATAAAATGAATTTCAAAAAATAGCTAAGTAAAATGAAACAAATAATCCAATGGCCAGGAAAAAATGTCCCAACCAAAAATATGTGGATGTACAACTTTTTTTTTTTTTTAAAGAAATACAGTTAAGTGCAAAGAATTCAATTTAATGCAATCGTGCTTCAAGTAATTTAGTAATATCTACCATGTTAAGAATTTCTCAAGCTGTTTAGTGTGTGATGCTTAATTGTATCTTGTTTTGAAATCCGTGCTTTTAATTTGGAAGGCTGCTCTGTATTTCCGTTTCCTGTTTCACGTTCCCCGTTCATCATTCATCTCATAGCAATGCAGTAGTCAACGCTGATATACCATATAATATACAAAGATCTGTCTGCACTTCAGAGCTATTTCAATTATTGAAGACTTCTGTGCTCTCTTACCAATAAATGCAAAATGCAAATGCAAAAAAGAACCATTTCAGCCTTTAGTTCCTGACCGAAAAATAGCCATAAGCGGGCCGATACCAGTATTGATACCCGTCGCGAGTACTGATACCGTGAAATATGTCCTGGTATCAGCCTGATACCGATACCTTGTATCGGTACTTGCCCGTCCCGAGTCGTTACCTGTTTCCTCAGCACAGGTGATGTCATCTTCAGTCGACAGCAAGTGGATATTTTTTTATTTTTATTATTATTTTTTTTATTTTTTTAGTTATCAGATTAATTATAGACAAAATATTATCTTCTTACTGTTGAAAATGGCTCAATGAGTCAATTTAGTATCAGTGACTGATATCAGCAACCTCCACGACTGTCCTCGATACCTTAAAGTCAGGCCACGGGCACGAGCTTGCAATTCATGTGCATTTTCAGCCATGTTGAGGCCCCGCAAATGCCGATTTATTCATAAAAGCAGTAATAATAAAACCTTCGAGGACTTGTTATAAAAAGCGCCAAAACACTGAACTCACAAATGCTCATAATGTATAACAATAAACATTGTCACATCACATTTTTTCATAGTATGGCCCTCGGCGGACTCGTACAAAGGGTGTGAGGTCGTCATAGGTCTTCGTTCCCGCGGCGTACCCAATTTTGCTCATGTGATGACTGCGTTGTGACTTGAGGTTATGATGCAACGAACGACTTACTCATACATGGCAAGCTTTTGGAGGCGACTGGTGTGCTTGCCTACCGTTCTCCACATTGGCGAGCCGGTGCATGAGCGGTAACCACACCAGACACTGAGGAGGCGGGTCTGACATCAACGTGTCCAGGAAAATGTTGAGGGAGACCTTTTTCTGATCACAATGCAAACCCAGTGATATTTAAGCAATGTGATCATACAAACACGATGAGGTTTAATTAATGAACCCTCACCTGCTGATGCTGCATGAAGCAGCTCCTGGCCGCTTGCTCCGTGTAGCCAAACGACGGCCCCTCAAAAACCGCCATGGGCAGCTTGAGAACCTCCCTCAGGAGCTGGTCAAACTGCGCGTACACCATGATTCCCGCCGGGTCGGATATTAGTGAAAAAATATCTGTGGGGCGGCATCACAGCAACGAATCAAAAATAATTGTCGGCTTCCAATGCAGTCGGCTAATTACGGCATCACACACAGTGCAATTACCCCACTTATTGTGGGAAACAAATTAAAGACGAGCAGCTGTTCAAATCGTTTTGTTTAAAAAACAAAAAACAGCATGCAATGCAGCACTTTCTTTGATTGTTCGCCAGCCGCTAGATGATGTCACTGCCTTCAGATATCAAGGAATGCAGGGTTGTAGATATATATCCAAGCGGGAGCCTGCTGGGTTTTCTCATGCATTTCAAAACAAACGTGGAGGATTTTTTTTTTAACACATTTATATAATTTTGTAGTGTAAATCATGAATCCAATAAACCACCAGATCTAATGACTCCCTCTAGTAAACAGATGAGCACCTTATTTATTCTACACAATTACTCGCATTAATTATGTAAACTTGAATCTACATACAGCATGCTACTTTTGCGATGTGTATCATTTTGAAAAAAATGCTGCTTACATCTTAATTTATCCAGAATTTTCCCTCCACAGAAGGTTGCTAGGGCCATCTTCACAACAAAGACAGATATCTTGCCGTGGCCATCTCTAGAAACAAGAACATTATATTATAGTCATGCACACAAAAAAAAAGAACTGTGAGACAAGGGAAGATATGACACTGAAACGAGCAATGGCAATGAAAATGATCCAATTAAAAATAAAATACAAGAATTAATTTACAGTATCTCATAAAAGTGAGTACACCCCTAAGTGAAAATTTCCAAGGTGTCAATATTTAGTGTGGCCACCATTAATTTCCAGTGAAAATGTGGACATTTTGTTTGACTTTAAAGCAGCACTGCAAGTTAGTGGTTAGCACAATCGCTTCACATTTGAGATGTTCTGGGTTCAAATATCTGTTTAAAGCCTATTTTGTGTGGAATTTGCATGTTCTGCCAGTGCTGAACTCATTTGCTCCCAAAAACATATAAATGCGTTCTATCTAAAATAGTACCATGCTCCCAAAAACTTACTTATATGTTTTTTGTTTTGTTTTTGTTTTTTATGCTAGAGCATACAGAAGGCTTTGATGCAGCTGCTGACCTGAAAAGGTCGCACAAAAGGCAATGGTAGTTATTACAAAAAAACGGCTAGCAGGTGGCAGCAGAGTATAAGAGATTAACCAGTGCCATGTTGCAACAAGCTCTTTCCCCCAGTGTTTACAACAGGTTTGTGAATGATGAAACTTAGCTATATTATAATGCTAATTGCTGCAAAACGGAAACAGATACAAATATATATATATATATATATATATATATATATATATATATATATATATATTTATGTTTTAATAGCAATAGAACACAATATTATTTGGGCTTTGCCAAATCAGTCAAAATCCAGTAAAACAGCCAGGAGCGAAGTGAAGATGGCTGAGAGTCAATGAGTTAAGTAGGCATCCATGATTAATTGAAAACTTTAAAGGGGAAGACAACCCCTGAAAATGCTCTTGACAATATGTTCTATGCAGCCCCACTAGTCTAAATACGGTACGCATCAGTTTTTATTAATATCAGAAAGCAGCCGTTTTGTCACTTGCTGTCGAGTGAAAATGACATCACAGTTGCGCAGGTCTGAGGTAACAACCAATCACAGCTCAGCTTCAGAAAACAGGTGAGCTGTGATTGGTCGTTGCCTGAGCCTGAGCAACACATGATGTCATCTTCAATCGACGGCAAGTGGCAAAATGGCCGCCCCCTGAGATAGATAAAAACGGCTGGATTTTGCTTCATTATTCATATTCCAAAAATGTAATATTAATCAGAATGTCATGTTTAGACTAGTGAGGTCACATACAGTGTAACATATTATTGTCAAGAAATGTTTAAGGTTGACTTCCCTTTTAAGTTGGCCTGGACTGACCCCTCCCCTCCCCTCTATTGAACATAAAATTGACCTCCACATTACTTTATGGGAGCTGCACGTAACGTTAATTAATTAATGGTGGACGCACGTCTGATGAAAGACATTTAGACCATTTGTAATTGATAATGGTTTAGCTCTAGGTTACATTTAAAGCGGGTGTTTTTGTGTTTTTTGGGGGGCAGACATTGGTCAAATGTAGAAATAAATTATGATATTGAATTTATTTTTGTAATTTTGTAAATTTGTAAATTATAGTTCACCTTGACTATAGCTGTCATTCATTTTGTGTTAATTAGGGTAACGTTTTACTT
Source organism: Vanacampus margaritifer (assembly GCF_051991255.1). Taxonomy (NCBI): domain Eukaryota; kingdom Metazoa; phylum Chordata; class Actinopteri; order Syngnathiformes; family Syngnathidae; genus Vanacampus; species Vanacampus margaritifer. Next base: position 46,372,338 of record NC_135433.1, read on the forward strand.
CTTTCTGCCCCCTCTCATTTAAATAAATAAATGAAATAAAAATGAAATGTGTTTTCATTAACATCAAGTCGACATTGCATTTACATTGCACTCACACTGACAGTTATCAGTGAAGCCTGATTTGAATCTAAAGACTAGTGAGGTCACATATAGTATATTATTGTCAAGAAATGTTTAAGGTTGACTTCCCCTTTAAATTGTCCAGAGGTTTCAATGTGAGCGCAAATGTTTGCTTGTCCCTTGGTGCCCTGTGATTGGCTAGCATGGGCGCCATCTTACTTGTTTCCCTAATGAGAATGAGTGCTAAAAAAAATGGATGGATGTTTGACTTAAAAAAAAAAATCTGGTAAATATTATATTCACAGGCTCCACTTTGCTTTGTGTGACTTTTATAGAAAAATGACACACTATTTGCACACAGTTGCAGTCGATAGTCAGCAGTGTCCCTCCCACACTGTTTGTGTATTTCTCCACCTCAGGCGACAAAGAAGCAGGCGTGACTCACGGGTCGTAGGCCGCCAGCAGAAAGTTGAGCAGCAAGCCGATGGCGTGCTCCACGTTAATCTGGTGCGTGGTGGGCATGCGCTTGTTCAGCTGGTACAGTATGGTGGACAGCACCACTTCCAGGCGGGCCACGGGGAGCTCGGCGTGGAGCTCCTCGGCGTTCAGGCCGTTTTCTCGGAAGGCCTCGATGACGTTCCAGATGTCGATCAAATGGACTGGGGCGGGGGGGGGGGGGGGGAGTGGAGGAAATAGTACGCGGCGCATAACGGCAGCAGAGGTGTAAGTGGACACGTCATACTCACAGTTGCATCTCTTCTGCACAAATCTCAGTTTGCAGGCTGTCCTGTATGTTGACAGTCGAATGGAGTCCAAATCCTGAGCCCCTGAGGAACATTTTCTGAGTGAATTACCTTATAATTAAACAATCAATAATAGGGGTTTAAGGCGATAAAAAAATCATCATAATTAAATGCATGACTTTAATAGTTAACTCATGAGTAATCGCAAATCTGTTCTAGATGTGCAATCAAATATACAATCAAATATTTTTTTCTAATTTTCTTTACATTAAAGTGGGAAAAATGTTAAACTAATAGAAACATGGCTGCATCTTTTAGTCACTGATAGTCATTTCATAATAATTCATTAAATTGACTTAAAATAAAAAAAGATGTTCTGTACTGTAAAAAATGAGTGTGATATTGATTTGTGTTGAGGTCATTTTTCTGCCACTGGATGGCATAATTGCATTTGTAAGATGGTGACAGCTCAGAGCATTTTTCTTTTCATATTAAGAGCTATATAATCTTTAACATTAAGTAACTTGTGAAATTCTGCACATTTTTGAAAAAGTAAAATACAACTTCACCTTAAATTTATTACTGCTAAATATTGACGTGGTTGTGACTGGAATTCCCCCAGTACAGGCTGTCCAAGTAAGGGCTGGTCATTAATCGCGCATTAAAAAAATTAGTTTTGGTAAAGGAACTTTAAATTAAATCAAATTGAATGCACTCATTTCGACACCCCTAATCAATAATGTTTTTTGGGGTGGGGGGGATTCACAGAGATCCAGCAAAAAAGTCACATGGTATCGTGTGGTACACACATGCTGAAAATAGGTGCAAAATTTGAGCTTGATTTTTTTTGTTTGGAAAAACAATCGGGGCTGAGGATGTAAATATTAAACCTGTTTAATATTGATAATCGCAGATCCTTAAGTGGGGTATAAACATAACAAAAATCGGGCTTAATTTTAGCATTTTCCCTTCAAGCTTGTCAGATGTCAAAACATTACTCTAAGTGATTATGCTGTGTTCACTGCAAAAAGGACTGTAGAAAATGTAAGAAAAAAATATAGTAAAATAAGAAAATTAATACTTCAAATAAGCAAAATTATCTGCCAACAGAACAAGAAAATTGTACTTAAATTTACCTGTAAGATTTTGAAAAATAAGAAATCAATACTAGGCCCATACCAACCACTACGGTCTTGAAAATAGTATTTTCAGACTAAAAATAAGTAATGTCGACTTTTTTCAAGCTGTAATAAATAGAACTATTTTCTTAAATTACATGAGTAATTTTCTTTACATTTGGATAACTTAGCCTAAGTGTCAAACAGGGAGGTAACGGGTCCCATTTTCTTTGTCATGAGTTAGCCAGGAATTGAACCCACAACCTTCAAGTCTGAGGGTAGGCACGCTACCACTAGACCACTGAGCTGGTACTGAAAGAAGAATAAATGAGCTTAGTAAATATAACGAAATGAACCATATTGCACTCGTCTGTTTTCATACTTGTATTTTTTTTCCATTTATCTTAAAATAAGAAACCCCAGTTCAGGGCCTTTGATGTTGGTTAGTTGTCATCTTAAAATGTAGGAAATGCTTGTTTTAAAAAAACTAAAACTGGCTGTTAACACTCAATGTCAAGACTGCTTAATCAAATAAGATAATTAAGTCATAAGGATCTTAAAATAAGCACAATAATCTTGCCTGACAATTTCATTTTAAGTAAAAATAACTTGTCAAATCAAAATAAGCAAATTTTGGTTAAATTTAATAAATTATATCTTACTTAAAATTTTTGTTTTTTCAGTGTTATGTTAAAAGAAGTTTTACTCCCCGATCAGCGTGGGATAACCATCATGGTCAACAATCGTAAAATTTGGAGCAATCCTTAATCAGGATACACACGTACCGATAATCGGGCATAATTTGAGCCAAATTTTGCCCTTACGATTAAAGTTAGCATAGTTGGTCGGTTATCGGATGTTTCTCAGTGATTATCCTGTAGTGAGTCTTCACCACCAATCTGCTTGGAAAAATGGCCGGGCCGACAATAGCAAATGCTAAACCTGTTCAATCTTTACAATACCAAATACTTAAGGGTTGTACACACACTCGTAAATGGGCCTGATTTCCACCCTGTACGGGCAAAGTCACTAAAGTTTATCAGTAATTGGATCTCTTCAAAAGATTATCCTGTGGTGTGTGTTAAGAGTTAAACCCTGTTCAATAAACGTGTCCGGCCATTGCACTGTCTCCGTGATTGTGACATGTAACAGAATAATAGCCAATTAGGAAGCAACCTGAAGCTTGTGTAATTTCTTAATGTCTTAGAAGTCATTAACTACAAAAAAAAAAGATTAATAGTGTATTGGTCATCTTAAGAACACTGCACACTGTAAGAGCAAGCATGCAGATATTTCCCCCCACCTCATGTATGGGCTCGCTCATTTTTAAAATTCTGCATGTGCATATTAGTGCACTTTAGTGAAAACATAGTTTTTTCATTTTAACACTTTCAAAACACATCATACGAAGCTCATCGAGGACCTTGGGTGCCGTCCAAGGCGATACAAGCGTAGCGCCGCCTCTCAGTCTAGTGTGAAGTTACTTTTTAATGGGCCGACGACTAGAGCCGCAGCAATTAACTTAAGTTCACTCGAGCTTTTCAACCCTTATTGTGAAAGGTCTTAAAAACGCATCGGATGAGTTCACATTTTTCACAGCTATATATTTTCCCTGCATTTTTTTTTCAAGTGGATATTTCTTTCAGTATGATCACTGCACATTATATTAACTCATTCACTGCCATAAATTGTCTCTCTTTTTTTTTTAAAGATCATTAAAAAATTAGGGTCAAGAGGCGATTCAATTTTTTAATTGTAATTAATCACATGACTTCACTAGTTAACTCACAATTAATCAAATAATTTTTTATCGGTTCTAAATGTACGATAATAAAATTCTAGGTTTTCATACTCTTGTTAACAAAAGTGGGAAAAATGTTAAATAGAAATAGTTAAAATGAAATTTTGACGTTTATAGCCGTCAATGGCAGTGAATGAATAAAAAAAAAAAAAAGAAAAGATAAAAAATTCGGGGCGTCAGGCGATTAAAGTTTTTAATCTTAATTAATCGCATGACTTCACTAGTTAACTCACAATTAATCAAAAATTTTATATCGGTTCTAAATGTACGATAATAAAATTCTAGGTTTTCATACTCTTGTTAACAAAAGTGGGAAAAATGTTAAATAGAAATTGTTAAAATGAAATTTTGACGTTTATAGCCGTCAATGGCAGTGAATGAATTAAAAAAAGAAAAAGAAAAAAGAAAAGATAAAAAATTCGGGGCGTCAGGCGATTTAAGTTTTTAATCTTAATTAATCGCATAACTTCACTAGTTAACTCGCGATTAATCACAAGTTTCATATCTGTTTTAAATGTACCCAAAAAAATCTAGGTTTTCATACTCTTGTTAACAAAAGTGAAAAAAAATTTTCAACTAATAGAAATAGTATATAATAATAATAATAGAAAGGAGTTTTAATGAACGGATTAATTAAAAAAAACTGTTTAAATAAAGATTCAAATATAATGCATAATACATAAAAGTTAAATTGTGCATCATCATTTCTAATAATTTGTTTACCTTGATGGGTTACAAGAGAGGGGCAAACATGATGCATTGTTTGGTAAAGGGCGTGATGTCATCCTCCTCCAGTTTATCATCAATCTAGATATGACGCGAGTGAGATCATTTCATCTCCATCATATTTGCCTTACACGCAAACTTGGGAGAAGCGAACATTTTAATGGCCGCTGGGTGAAGGGAGGCCGGCATAGATTAGGACACGGGCGTGTGCGCCTTAGTACTTACTCATCTCGACAAGCAGTTGCCTTCTGTCTGCCATGTTGTCCCCGCTCCACCCGCAGTCTTCAATCATTCTGATCAAGAGAGAGAGAGAGAGTAAAAGTCAATCTACGCATTCCTGATTTTTAGCGTCGTCCTCATAAAAATCACGGCTTGATGACTGAACACGAAATGTTTTCGACTTAATTCCCAGAAGCGTCAGAAGGCAACTGATAAAACCATTGTGCATGTGAGACTCTAACCACTTCATTAACACAAGCAGGCATAATGAGACAACAGCCATTCAGCGTGACCACAACTCAAATTCATGTACTTTCATTTGTGTTTTTGTACATATAAATGCATTGAACACTTCATTAGGTACACCTGCACAATCTAATGAGATGCAATACAAGGACTTGGAGGGGAACCATTCCTTCATTATTCACTGAACAACTCACCTCACTCTGCTATTTTTGCACTCAGGTCAAAGCCATGTCTAATAGAAAATATTGCTTTGCATCTGGTGGCATCATAGGGTCAAGGATCTGTTAAAGTGGAGGGGTGGAGCTTCGTTTCAGTCTAATAGAAAAAAAAGTGCTAGGCCAACATCTTGTGGCATCCGTAAACAATTACAACCCTATTTGGGTGTGTATCAATCAATTATGCGTAAATAATTTGCGATTGACAGCCGAACCACTGCCAACAGCGGGTTACGCTGTTCTAGAATGGCACATCTCATTTCACTTAAAGTGTAGAATTTAGTGGCTAGCAAGAGCTCACTAAAGCAGCTAACAAGAGCAGTTAGCGAAAACTCACCGGAGCGGCTAAAAAGAGCAGTTAGCAAGAACTAGCTGGAGCGGCTAACAAAAGCAGTTAGCAAGAACTAGCTGAAGCGGCTAACAAGAGCGGCTCGCAATTACTAGAGGCTAACTATATTTGTTAAGTTCTTCTCATTTGGGTATCCATAGCAGAAAGATTATAGGGTCAAGGACCTGTTAAAAGTGTGGGAGGAGGAGCTTCATTTAGTTTAGTGTAGTAGACAATTACAACCCTTTTTGGGTGTGTATCAATCAATTATGCGTAAATAATATGCGATTGACAGCCGAACCACTGCCAACAGCGGGTTACGCTGTTCTAGAATGGCACATCTCATTTCACTTTAAGTGTAGAATTTAGTGGCTAGCAAGAGCTCACTAAAGCAGCTAACAAGAGCAGTTAGCGAAAACTAACCGGAGCGGCTAAAAAGAGCAGTTAGCAAGAACTAGCTGGAGCGGCTAACAAAAGCGGCTCGCAATTACTAGAGGCTAACTATATTTGTTAAGTTCTTCTCATTTGGGTATCCATAGCAGAACGATTATAGGGTCAAGGACCTGTATAAAGTGTGGGAGGAGGAGCTTCATTTAGTTTAGTGTAGTAGACAATTACAACCCTTTTTGGGTGTGTATCAATCAATTATGCGTAAATAATATGCGATTGACAGCCGAACCACTGCCAACAGCGGGTTACGCTGTTCTAGAATGGCACATCTCATTTCACTTTAAGTGTAGAATTTAGTGGCTAGCAAGAGCTCACTAAAGCAGCTAACAAGAGCAGTTAGCGAGAACTAGCTGGAGCGGCTAACAAGAGCAGTTAGCGAAAACTAGCTGGAGCGGCTAACAAGAGCGGCTCGCAATTACTAGAGGCTAACTATATTTGTTAAGTTCTTCTCATTTGGGTATCCATAGCAGAAAGATTATAGGGTCAAGGACCTGTATAAAGTGTGGGAGGAGGAGCTTCATTTAGTTTAGTGTAGTAGACAATTACAACCCTTTTTGAGTGTGTATCAATCAATTATGCGTAAATAATATGCGATTGACAGCTGAACCACTGCCAACAGCGGGTTACGCTGTTCTAGAATGGCACATCTCATTTCACTTAAAGTTTAAGTGTATAATTTAGTGGCTAGCAAGAGCTCACTAAAGCAGCTAACAAGAGCAGTTAGCGAGAACTAGCTGGAGCGGCTAACAAGAGCAGTTAGCGAAAACTAGCTGGAGCAGCTAACAAGAGCGGCTCGCAATTACTAGAGGCAAACTAGATTTGTTAAATTCTTTTCATTCGGGTATCCATAGCAGAAACATCATAGAGTCAAGGTTAAATGTAGAAAAAGCTAAATAATACACACTGTCCCTTTCATAATTGATTTTTGTGGATGTGCTTTTTATGCTAATCCTGTAGGTGGATAACCAACATCACGTGTGCTTTGGGAAGGTCAACTACATCCACCACATCAGAGCTTCCGACAGCAAGCACATGAAAAAATATACTATAGTTAATTAATTTCCACAATAAACGATCACAGAGATTTAGTCAAACTGTATTAAACACAGTTTCTTGTGGTGGGTGAGGTGGGCCACTGCTCCACTTGGCCCCCATGCAAGCAGACTGTAACAGAGAAGTAAAATTTCATTTCCTCAGCCTACACTGTTACCTGGATTTGCACAAAAATTTTGCTTATGTGACGTTGACAGGCAGAGCACTTTGGCACTGTGATGTCATTTTTCCGTGGACAGCAAGAGGCAGTACAAGACAAAATGGCCACCTCCTGAGACAGATTTAAAAAAAATGGGATGAGTGGGGGTGCATAGAGCTTATTTACTTGACTTCAATTTTAAACATTTACTCTCAACGATTACTCAACTCTTAAAATAATTGTCAATTAATTTAACAATCGATTAGTTGTTGATGAACAGATTAATGTGACACCTCAAAATCAAACGTTTAAACTAAGCAGTCAGTACACACAAAATTCACAGCTTCACCTTTTCCTCTATTTTGCGACACTTCCAAATTAAATGTACAACGCACACACATACAGAATCCGAGGGGAGGTGAGCAAACATAAGTAAGACAAGGACAAGACTTTCAAGGAAGCAGGGCAGAGGGAGCAGCCGAGAGACGACTCACACCACGCCTCGTCGCACACTGTCCGAGGCAATCTAATACACCTAGTCATGTGCATTGTTGCCATGGCAGCAAGCCCCCACACACACACCCCTCCCCGCACCCCCTCACACGCCTGAATCAACACCGACCCCCCCACCCCCACCCACACACCCCACTGCAGACGGGCAAAGTTTAGGGAGTAAAGTTTTTTTTTTCTTCTATCGTAAATATCATTTATGAGATGTAGCTCAGTGGGGACGGTCGTTTTCTTTGGACGAAAGGTTTGAGATGATTATTCAGGCATGCAATTTTATATTACTTTGACAGTAATTAGCCGTTTTCTGCAGACACATGTGGCGTAATTAAAAAAAAAAAGTACCAGAATTTAAAATCAGCAGGTTTCATTTTCTGATCCCAATCATTGCGAACAGTCACGGTTCTTAGAACCACAGTTGGCAAGGAAAAAGAATGTGCTAATATGTTAAGATGGGTTTACAGAGTTTACAGAGGGTTTGGACACATTTTCAAGGCCAGATTTAAGCAAGATCAGCTTTCAAACTTCTCAGACTTTCACTTTTGCTTGGTGTTAAGTAGGGGTGTTGAAAAAAATTGATTCTGCAATATATCGCGATATTACAGTGTACAATTCTCGAATCGATTCAATATGCGGCCAAATCGATGTTTAAACCTAAAAAAATGTATGGAAATATTCAACAAAACGTCTTACTTAGGGTTAGGGTTCACACTTTAGGCATGGAAGAATGTTATATTAATGGAACATTAAGCCATCATATTTTATTTCAGTGCTGTTCAAACATAAAACAGACTGCAACCTGTTAAATGCAGTGGCTCAGTTATAAGCCTGAATTTTCAGATAAATAAATACATTTTCATACAAATGTTACAGTGTACATGTACAAGTTTACTGAATCAGTATTTTCTAAATTTGAGCTAAAAAAAAATCGCAATAATCAATTTATATATTTGTATCGGGATTAATCGGCATCGAATCGAATCGTGACCTATGAATCGTGATACGAATCGAATCGCCAGGTACTACACAATTCACACACCTAGTGTTAAGAATCATGTTCAAGGTCACTAAAACATGTCCTGTGCTTGTTCCTACATAAGGTGAATAGACTACTTTAGTGCGGTACAGTGGAACAAAGGTCTTATGATTTGGAAAAGGACCCAAATTTGTTGGAAAAAAGTAAGAATAACTCAAATTCAATATTTAATAATGAAAAATTGAATTTTAGCTTAACGTGAAGTGATATCACATGCTATTTTAATTACTTTATGTAAATTTATTTTTACATTTGTATGGCGTATTTAAGGTATTTAATTTTTCATGATGACGACAGTTTAAGAAAAAAAATATTTCCATGACCTTTGACCTTGGAGGTTCCACTGTCCCTTAAAATATTTGCCACAGGAAAAAAAAACGTAGAAAGTATAATACTAAATAGTCGGTTTGCTAGGCATGAGTCGATTACCGATTAAACGCTTTTAATGTAATGAGCCGAAGGGACTTCTAAGCACAATACGATTGGCTGCTTGAAGAGTTGAGTAAAGTTGCTGCCTCTTCAAAGTTAATTCAGGCCAGCTGCTTTTTTTTCTCTCCTCCTCGGTGAGCAGCGAGGGGAGGGCGAGCCATTATGTGCGCTGGAAGGAGGACGCAAGAGGAAAGAGACACTGCAAACACAGATGCCATTTTTGCTTTGTTAATTAATGTGTTGTCCTTAAAAATAAATAAAAGTACATCAGTAGAAGAATTAAAACAGAAGATGCTTGTTAACATTTATTGATTTAGCTATTTATTTATCTAAACTCATCATTGTACACATTTGTTAATGTGACAAATGTTCTAATAAATAGATTGTGTTCAACTTCAATTGAAGAAAAAAACTGTATTCACTTATATATATATATATATATATATATATATATATATATATAAAGCATTTTAAACTGACACTTTTTAATATTGTGATGCAGCGATATTTTGGCTCAAGGTTGTCATACCGTCATAACGTAATATCGGCCCATGCCTACTGTTTGGGATCCATCCATTTCTGTAGTGCTTATCCTCAATAACTCATTTGCTCCCAAAAACATATAAAAACGTTCTATTTTAAATATTGCCATGGTTGCAAAAACACATTTATATGTTTTTATTTATTTATTTATTGTTTTTTTTTATTTTTATGCTAGAGCATACAGATGGCTTTGATGGAGCCTCTGACGTGAAGTGGTCGCTTAAAGCAATGGCAGTTATTACAAAAAACGGCCAGCAGGTGGCAGAAGAGTATAAAATATCTTTTCCCCAGTGTTTTCAACAGATTTGTGAATAATGATGAAACCTAATTATATTCTAATGCTAATTGCTGCAAAACGGAAACAGATACAAATATTATTTGTTTTTCCTAATGAAAGAAGAGACTCTAATCTTGTGTAATCTTAACACTTTAATAGCAATAGAACACAAAATTCTGTGGGGCCTTGCAAAATCAGTCAAAACCCATAAACCAGCCGAGCGCAAAGGGGGTTTGCTTCAGTGAAAATGGCTGGGAGATAATGAGTTAAGGACTTTAGGCGAGAGGCAATGTACACCCTGGACTGGTTGCCAACCAATCACAGGGAACCTAGATGAACCATTCACACTCACACCTATGAGTAATTTTGAATTTTCAATAAACCTAACATGCATATATAAATATGGAAGGCAGCTGGAGTATCTTGTGAAAACTCACAACATGCAAACTCCACACAGGAAAGATGCAGATGAGATTCGAACCCAGAACGTCTGGACTGTGAGGCACAAACGCTATCCACTAGCAGCCATGAGGCAAATACAACAGAAAAGCCGTTTGGATAAGAAGGAGCATCCCTTTAGGACAAGACACGGCCATGAAGTAGTGCTTGATTCCTTGTGAGGCCAAGCTGAATGTGCTTTGAGATGTGTACACATGAGGCCACCACCAGCAGCCACTAGGCCACTGTCACACTTCAAGCCCGCTACATTCATCATTTTCTCCTGGGAGTGAATATAAGCGCAAACATATGCACTTTTAAAAGATTCACAACGATAGCAGCGCTCGCACGGCACGTCCGAGCCATGTGACCTTTGGCAGATTGTTATGATTCTGGGAAATAACAGAGATTGATACAATCTAGCGCATGAGTAGATATTAAAGCAGCCAAAACGAATCATAGTGTACCGTACCTCTCATAAAACACCATGCTTGCGACTCCTTCCGCTCGCCTCGTCTTGACTTATTACAAAGTCCTGACGGAGACGAAGTGCATGCAAGGCCAAATCCCCGTCTTAAGGGGGGGAAACCTAACGACAAAAGAGCCGGGACTGAAGATGTGTCTGAAATTAGAGCGTGTCTAGGACGCGGCCTGCGCTGCCTCTATCTTTAACTATCAAATGAGAAGGCTCCACATTCTTGTGCAGCTTTACTGGCGCTCCAGTTGCAAGACCCGAAACCTCGTTCCTGGCATGTGCCCAACACGCATTACTCTCTCCCACCCTCCAACCCCAAGCCACCTCCCTTTCTGTGCTACTGTCACACTGGCAGCATTGGAAAATAAATGCCCTTAAAAAAGAAAAACATCACATACAGGGTACATACCATTAACCACCGACAGCCTCTGGGGCTAAATCCTGCCAAAAGACATGGCAAGGAATGCAGACAGAGATTTTTTTTTAATTGGCCAAACATGTGACAACTGTTCCGACAAAGTTATATATAGGTCATTACAGAATTTTCTGTCCCGCTCATGAAATTTCTAATAATCCATGCACAAAAAACAGAACTTGTGTCTAAATCATGTCATCCATTTCGGGGGTAGCGGCCATTTTACCACTGCCTGTTTTCATCCATCTCATGGTTTTATGGTTTTATTGAACATATAAAAAAAAAACACATTACAAGTCTAAAATATAAATTGAAGTAAAAAAGAAAAAAATAATAGGTAGAAAGAAATAGTTTATATGTTCAAAAGGGGTAGGAGGAAGTTAAAAACGTATCTAGTCCTACCCCTTCGTTTTATGTTGATAAAATGATAAGGTAATGTATTCCAACATAAGGAAATGTATCAACCTAATCATATATACAAGTGCACTTTAACGTATGCACATTTGCCAGCAACATATGTACATGAAATTCATAGACATATACCACAATACATTTATAAATCATATCCTCATACTCACCTATACAATTTTCATTACACTCATACCGATACATCCAAAGAAATTACAGCATAAATATATTTTTAACAACTCATGGCTGATCTAAGTTTTTTTTTGTTTTGTTTTTTTACTTTGCTTTTAAACATGTTTTTAAATGGGTGGGGGGCATTTTTCCACTCTCTGTCAAATGAAAATGACATCACAGTTGCTTAGGACTCAGGCAACAACCAGTCATGGCTTGTGAGCGTCACATGACGAAAATCAGAAAACAGGTGAGCCATGATTGGTTGCTACCTTAGCCCCGAGCAACTGTGATGTCATTTTCAGTCGACAGCGAGTGGCAAAATGGCCGCCCCCTGAGATGGATAACAACGGGTGGATTTTGCTATTTAATTCATATTCTGCAAACACAATATTAATCAGAACACTGAGTTGAGACTAGTGGAGGCACATAGAACATAAGCACATTTTTAACTTGACTTCCACTTGAGCAACCAGTTTTTTTCCCCTCTTGAGCCTCCCTCTTGATTAACTTAAATGTAAAATGTAAATGATAAAAAAAAAAGGTTTTAAATTAGCTTTTTTGGTACAATTTTGTTGATATGCCTTCTTGATAATTGTTTTAAAAATATATATTTTTTCACATTCATATTTTAAATAGTAGTAACAAATATACAATGCTTCGAATTTGAGTCTTTCAACATATACACAACTCTGTTGCTGAACCCTTTTTAGCCAAATAAAGGACGAGTGGAAAAAAGTGAGCTACATGACTCGGCAGAAATGACGTCATGAAGCTCGCTTCTTTTATTTTTCATTTAAAAAAAAAGATTTTCCGATGTATTGGAGTGTGTGACTCAAACCAACACAGCCCTGTTACTCATCAGAAAAAGACAATCATATAAAGTTTTTTCTTTTTTATATATATACTTTTATTATATTGGAAAGTTCTTGATCAGCAAGAAACAACACTAACATTAGCAATGCAAACAACCTACTTTTATTTTTTATTTTTTTATGTTGGTGTCTTAATTGTCCTCCAATTCTGAAAATGCTCACATACTTTACTATATATAAGCATACTGCAAGTTTGTTTGTGTACAAAAGTTCATTTCTGTCCAGTGAGTTGGAGCACATCATGGTGTGACATTTCTGTAGACAAACACACTTACTAGAGTTTCAGTCCACTGCCTGTTTGCGGCACATGGCAGCTGTTAACACCGATTGGCCGGGGGTTATTTTTTGCACCGCGATACTATAAACTACACTGGCTTCCCATCCTCTGAGCCAGAAGGGAGAAAAACGTATCCAGAGATGCTGCACAGCGTAGCTGTCTCTTCCTCTTGCGATCTGATTACTAACTTACCGCCATAGTTTTGGTCAAACATACCCTGATTGAACATAAACAGAAAATGCATGGATAAAATCTGCAGTAAGATTATAGTGTCTGTATAAACGTCAGTGACACTGTGTGTGAGCGTCTGAGCGTGAGCTGTGACCGACAGCAGCTCCTGTGTATGTGGGCTCATTGGTTTTGTGTGTTCTGCTATTGTCTCACTGTTCAATAAACGGTGGGAAAATGCATCGGTGATTGTGGCTCACCTTTACTTACATTTGATGTATCATAGTAAGTATATTGTAAAAATCCATTGAAAAACACCAATGACACGATGCTATTCATTAGCCTGTCTATATCTCTTTTTTCTTCTTCTTTTTTTTGCATTCAGCCAAGCGAACTTTCCTAAGGCAAAACTATGTAGTTGTTTGAAATGCACACGTAATTCTATTTGTTGTATGCTCAGTGCAGTAACCTCCAACTGGAAGTGGTAATAAACAGCTTGAGGCCTCAATTTTGAATAATTGTTCACTTTCTGCCAAAACTGCTGGTTGTTGTGAAAGTGAGTGTAGTTCACCATGCAATGCTCGAATGTCAAATGTCGGAAAAAAGAAATAACCTCAGCTCATATTTTGACAAACTCGTGATTTGGTTCACAAATCAGAAGTTTTGAAAAATGGTGGCAAACATACATTAAAGTATGCAACTAATTTTTTAATTGTTAAAAGAATTGTAAAATCAGTTAAAAGTGAAGGGAAATTGAAAACTCCACACAGGAAGTCCTGAGCTGGGATTCAAACCCAGAACCTCAGAACTCCGGGGCGGAAGTGACAACGCCTACCGTACCATGGTGCACACGCACAGCAAATTTCCAATTTAAGCCAAAAAGTTTGGGAAAACCTGCTTTAAAGATCATTTCAGTGCACACAATGACTATGATGAGGCACTGAATTGAGTGCACAAATGGCCATGCATGCACGGGACAAAAACCTAACCAACTCACCTCATGCACGCGTAAGATTTTAAAATAAACGCACCAAACACTGGCCTGCGCACAGGGAGAAACGCGTGTAAAACATCCACAGCAGCCATTGTGGTCAAAAGGTAAAAAGGGCAGCGAGAAAAGGCAACAGGCGCCTACTCGTATGCTCAGCATGCATCTTGCAGGAGACACCTGTGTGAAACACTAAACGCACCATTCCGATGTTTACATCAACGCAGAAGTGTCATTTACACCGCGTAGTGTCAGACGACACACGGTACAGTCCCGGGTTAAGGTCGCGATTTGACTGCAGCTGCACGGCCACTTACCACAACGTATTCCGAGGCATGCCACGCCACATCGTCCCTCCGGGAATGCCACCACCAACACAACCGATCGTGTCCTGCAGCCCGCTAACAGGCTTCCTTCGTGGCCGGGCAACGCATCACTACAAGCGGCCGTCCCCCCTTGTCGGACTCGCTGGTGTTGTCGGGAATGTTCGTGCTTTGCAAAGCGCGCACACGCACTCGGGTGGCCTTTGCGAGATGACGTAATGCGGAATCTCGTCACTCGCGCCAGTGTGCTTTTTCTTTTTTTTTTTGGGCTGAAGGATCTTTCAAGTTTGGAACATAAATGGAGATATACTAAGTCCATATGCTCGAGGTCCTTTTTTTTATTTTAAAAAATAACAGATGACTATGCAAAGTTTTATTTATCCCCCTTAACAATGACGTAATGCACATCAGGGTACTAAGCCTAGAAGAGATTTTGCCAGTGATGGCATATTGGTTGATTGATATAAAACGCAGAAATAGTCACATTCAAAAAAATATACATTACTGTGATTTTTACATTTTTATTTCATTATTTTTAAGTTAAAGTACTTGCATTTAAAGTATTAAATCACGTGTCAATGTGGCTTAGCAATTTCAAGTATCATACTGAAATTCAAGTCTAAATAACAAACTACCGACAACGAATGAAATCGAAATGTTTTAGTTGTTCGTTCAGGTTGTTTATAGAATATTTCCAACCGTAGGCAATGTTGTTGAACGCCTCAGGACCCTGGAGCGCAGCTCCTTGTTGCCTAGCAACCACCCCAGGAAGATTGACAGGCTGAGCGTTTTGTTTGATTCACGTAAAACTTTGGAAAAAAAGACAACTTGCCAACCCGGCGTGGTGTTAGCCGAAACCGTGTCACGCAAAGGGGCCACTTAGCTTAGGTCAACGAGTCACTTCCAAGTAAGTCGATTTTCACTTTCTGCCACGACAACGACCCCCGCCGAGCTCATTAATTTGTTATTAGCTCAGTTAATTAAGCGTTGACGCGAGATCGGTAAGTGACTTCCGACTATACGGAGACGGTGAAGGTATCCATTTATGCTAGCGTTAGCTCACTCGGGTCGACTCCAAACACCACATTTTGGTGAGTGTTCAGTTAACATTTGCTTTCCCCGCCGGTAAAGGAGCATTTTATGTTGTACCTTCACAGGTGGTGATTTTCATCGTGGATATTTGTGTCCGTGACCGTGACAGTCAAATGCTTGACGTTGTCCAGGCCCTCACGTTTCCTCCAACAAGAGGACCAGATTCTGCTTTTAAACAAAGTACAATTTAGTTGGACTGTATGGAAACCCATTTAGGCTAAATAGGATTTTTTTTTTTCAGAAGCCCGAATCCGCCAGTTCTTCTTCTTCTTTTTCTTCTTTTTCTTCTTTTTACTTACTGACCTCCAATTGACTGACTTAGCCTAAGTAAGTAGGAGTACTCAAGTAGGAGTACTTTTACTTTAGCGATGATGCAGTATATGACTCAAGTAAAAGTAAAATGTAGTTCTCCAAATAATTACTTGAGAACGAAACTCTTTGCGAGAAAAATAATAATAAGTGGTGGCACAGTCTAAAATTAACATTAATATGAAAAAGTTTTTGGGGGTCTGAAAACTGCGATCACCAAAATTGACCACTCATACCTCTGAAAATATTTAACATTTACTTTAGTGTTGTGGATGTTAAACTTTGCTACGTTAAGTGTTTTAGACTGTCCCCAACTGGTAACTTCTTCTTATTGTTATTTTTATTTTCTTTAAATCAGAGCATTTAAGTAAAAAAACAACAACAAAAACATCTCTAAAGGGGAACTTGAGATATTCCTCACCAATATATCAGTTTCATATTGATGAAACGTGAGTTGACGTTCATCAGTCAATAAAGTCATTGAGATTTTCTTTCCCCAGTAGACTACTTTTTTTTGCATTATGGACCGGTTGCACTTAAAGACATATTTTGACAACATGGCTCAGAAACAAATGATTTAAAAAATACAACTCACCACTGTCCTGATTGTAGTTGTAAAAGTGTGAGCCCTGCAATTGTTTCTCTTCTAAGAGCCAGCTTTACTGTTGGAAGTGTTACCACGTTGACGTCAGTGGCTTAATGTGACGTAAATATTGTGATTTTGGTCGTGGTGTATAGAGCATTTTTTTGTCATCTTGGACGCAGAGCTATGAAGATTTGACACTTAATTATGGTTTCAATGCGATAGCCTGTCAATCTTAGGTTAGCATATCAATTAGCATGGCTTCTTCATCTTTTCTGGTCATCCTTTCATTAGAATGATACTTCAGAACGATACTTATCAGAAATGTGGCACTTTCGCCATCATTGAGGCGCTGATTACTGACTTAGGAGTGATTCCGCAATGTGTTTTTAGATGCACTCGTAACCAACCGAAGCTAGTTGCTAGCTAGCAAAGAGCTTCCCTCGACCTCGGACTAACCACAGTAGGTGACGTCCAGCCCAGCGAAGCTTTTTCGTTCCGTCTAGGGGCAGTTGAGTCTCACTTGTGCTATTGAATGTGCTTCGATGAGGCGCAAAATGAAAATGGTGCCTCGCAAACTGTGATGCAAAACCGCTTATTTAGAGTCTTGACCTGTATTATCAACAGGTATGTGGAACTTTCTGGAAGTGTTGGCATTTATTAACATTAACAGCTCAGCATGACACAGCCTAGGGAAGCTGCATCATACTGAGAAGTGTTTCTTATATTTTGCCCCTCTCATGTGACTAATTAGTACTGCTGGAACAAGGAAACATATCACTTACAATATATTCTAAATTTATGTTTTCATTCAACATTCCTATTATGTGACTGAGATATTTCACAATTACAAACATAAATATGGCAGATGTTATACATTTTAAGTATATTTGATATTAATATTGCATAGTGATGTGATCAGATATTGTACAATTATATGAATGCTAATCTCTCAGTTGTTGACAATTATTGACTTTCAAATATATTTTTATTTGGTAGCTATTGATTTTGCTTCGTGACTCGAGAAGCATTCAACCAATACGGAATGTAAATAACACAAATATTTGTTTAATTTAAATTTTATATTAAACAATGCCTTGAGCAAACATGCATTCTAGAAAATATCACATATTTTTATTTGTATATTTTCTGTTTAATATTGTAGAGCCTAATTACTAGAGCATATATCATCCAGTTACATGGATATAAATATCTGAGACATTATATATGTATATATATATATATTTTTTTTGTGATGCTTTTCAGTTGATTTGCAGCTACTGTGTTGCTTAGTGGTTAGGGCCGATATTCTACAGTCAATGTAGAATGTTGCCCTAAAAAAAAATCATATGCCTTTGGTGGCTACAGGCAATTTTCTAGAGTTGTATTGAATATAAATCCATCCATTCATCTTCTACAGTGCTTGACCTCATCGGGTACATGTAAAATATTTCTGATCAAAATTGCTCAAAATGTCTGCCATGCATCACTTATTTGTATTGTTTACCTCCAGATGGCGCCCTTTCCCCACCTTGGCTTTTCCTGGAGTTTGCTCCTCTCCCTGACACTTTCAAAAACAAAACATGTCAGTCTATACGACCACACTCCCAAGTGAGAGTACGGAGTTGCAGAAGACGTTTCACAGCCAAATAATTTTTTGTAATTACTTTGCAGAGTCAAATTAATCAAATAGAGCAAGTGTTTGTTCCAACTACATCTGCTGCTTCCTGATGTTCATGCTGCGATGGTTCTACCTCCACGTATATTTCAAGGGGCTTTGTTTCATTAAATAGTGACAAGTGTTTGTTTGTGATACACAAACATTCGAGTCTGGTTCACAGAGCTCAATGTTCTCATGAAGCAGGCCTGCCTGTCGACCGTCTCTTCCGGACGACGTCGCGCTTGTGCACTGCTCAACAGTCCCTGCCCGAGTGTCAGCAAAGCTGTTCGCCATATCCAGGAGCTCCGCAGGAAGGTGGACAACTGGCGTCAGCAGCAGGTAGACTAAATCAAACTAATAATGACCCCCAAAAAAGCACAAAAAAATCTGACTTTTATTTCCTACCAGACTAGAAATGATCAGGCACGCGCTCCCCAGGCCAATCACCAACACGGCGACGCTTCAAGGTGATTGCCGTCTTTTTTTGCAACATATGTTTTTATTTTTATGAAGTAAAATATTACTTTTTCCTCCGCAGGTGCCCTACCAAAGATGCCAAGTTGATTGTCGAGGGCTTTGCAATGACCATAAGAGGTGAATTTTGACATGTGGCGATTTTGAACACAGCAGGTGACTTCATTAGGCACAACACAATAAAAGAAATGTGTCAAAAAATAGTTTTTTTTTGTAGAATGGCACTGCATGACATAGAAACAGAACCATGAAACCGACAATGAAGCTCCTCTTTTTTTTCTTTCTTTTCTTTGTCACATACCAGTACTCAAAATTTGACGTCTGCATTTGACCCATCTCAGCCAAGACCAGGGTTACTTTTAAAATGTATTCCATTACAGTTACAAGTTACCTGCTAAAAAATGTAGTTAGTAATGTGTTCCAAGTACCATGATATTAAAGTCATGTAAATTAATTACTTTGGATTACTTTTGGATTACTCCAACACCAAGTATGCTCATGAAGACAAAATAAAAATAAATATAACCACAATATATATTTCTATACAGTGCGCCCCTGCTATTAGCGGGTGATAGGGACCAGACAACCTATAAATAGCAAAAATCCTTTTTGATTATAATTAAAATATATGAATAGATGGGTTTGTTGGTTGATTGATTGATTGAAGGCCATATGGTGTTTCGAACTGTTACTGAAAGCAACCACACCTCACAGACAGATAGATAGAGAGATAGATAGATGTTGCTGGAATGGGGAGAAAATTTGCTTTTGAAAGCAACATTTCCAATGGTAGCTTATTTCACCCATGCATGCACTAATACTGATATGAGGTTGACCATGCGTGATATCATCTACAAAACTTTTCTCCCAGTCACGACTTTAGCCGTGCATATTGTGTATAAGCGTTTAAATAGTGAATTGGTGGGAGGGAGATTTGTTTGGAAGGTAACTCACATTATGCCTATGGTTAGCAAGAATCTCAGCGTAACATGCCGCAGGACTCTCAGATCAAACATTTTCTTTGTTAAAGACAAATCGGTCCTTCAGCAAATTTCCAAACAGTGAATGCCGGTCGGAACTTCCTCCTTTCGTCTGTGAAGCTTTTTAAACGGGCCGCGTGCGGGTTTGGAAGTCACGACATCAACACGAATACAAGAGCAGCCTCTCTCTCTCTCGCTCTCTCGCTCTCTCGCTCTCTCTCTCATCGTAGAAAATCCCTTGAAGTAATCCCTATTTTTAATAAATACCTGTAATCTGATTACATGTTTTTTTTCCTGTACTGTAACGGAATAGAGTTCAAAATTTTTTTTTAATTCTGATTACGTAATGCCAGTACATGTATTCCGTTACTCCCAAAGCCTGGCCAAGACACGCTATTAGTGGCACCTATTAGAGAAGTATGCTCTTTAAGTGCCCAGGAAGGGCTTCTTTTTATTTATTGTTTTTTAAACATTTTGTTTTGGGGAAATAATGTTCAAACAAATGGAACTGTTGCAAGTTCTGGTGTTCGGGTTAGAATCTTGGCCGTGGTCTTCTGTTTTGGAGTTTTCAGATTCTCCCTGTGTTTGTGGTACAAAAGCGGCGTAGAGAATGTCACTGTTTTAAAAACAAAACAAAAAACAAAGTGACATACAATGAGCAAAGTCTGACTGTCCTTACGATTTATACTCTATTCAAAGACAAACTGCTTCGATGTCAGCTCAAAATTGTAAGCTGCAGTGGTCATGTTCTGCAACCATACAATACACTATTGTAAGTGTTGTCATCCCTGCAGGAAGCTGTCCATTATCACCACTGTTGAAAAAAATAAACCACAACCTTGGAGAAGCCACATACCTTATTGAGCGTCTGGAGGCCGACCGTCAGCGTACGGCCGAGGCCCTTGTCAAAGAGAAAAGAAGAAAGAGACGTCTGCAGAAGAAAGTTGAAAAAGTTTCGCAGTGGAGGCAACCGGAGTGCTATTGTGTTGTTGAAGAAGGTCAGTTTATGAGGATACATTAGAGTTGCCTTTCTAAAAAAAAAACAAACAGATTGGTTTACCGTAGATATCAAGACTTATAGTACACTTTACACACCACATTTCATGCCTTGTTGAAATTGGTGTGTTTAAGATGGGGCAGCGTTGTCTGGTGTGAGCACTTGGACAGCCATGCTCAATGATCTGCATGACTAATGGCATAGGACAGATTTCACACAATGAAAATGGAGTGGAGCCTGACTCTTGTGACTCGGGGGGGTTGGGGGGCAGAGTATTTTCACTCAAGTAGGCAGCACTTCATACACTACACGGCATTTTAGTAGCATAAAACACAAATACCCCACCACCATGTCGACTGCTTCACAGAGAATTTAAGGACGTGCTACTTTTCAGAAGCTAACTTTGTTAGCTAATGCTAATTTGTGAGTCCAGCAATACTAAGTGCAGCTCTGCTTACCTTTTGACTTTAATATGACAGCAGGCA
Source organism: Vanacampus margaritifer (assembly GCF_051991255.1). Lineage (NCBI taxonomy): Eukaryota > Metazoa > Chordata > Actinopteri > Syngnathiformes > Syngnathidae > Vanacampus > Vanacampus margaritifer. The sequence goes on from NC_135433.1 coordinate 46,393,346, forward strand.
TCGCACCCGTTGGGGATGTGGATGTTTCTGCATGACATGATGTAGACAGTGTAGCCGGACTCCAATCGTCACTTGAAAGTGGCTCTTAAGCTTCACCCAGTCTAGCTTATTATGTCATCTGCAGTTAAACTTGGTGGCGGACAGACACATTTTAAGAACTAGGCGGAGAAAAGATTTATTTGGTTGGTTTGGGTAGGCACTCCACAAGAGACCCAACTTTTTTTTTGTATACAAGCCATTAATAAGTCAATTTTCCATAATATGTCTCTTGACTCTGTAACGGGTAAACTCACATTATTTCCTCAAAATCAGAACTCGGCCAGTACCCCGGAACAAATAGTGTTCTCCTTAAGACGATCTGCTCCAGTGCTTTCATCGTCTTGGCAACGCTACTACAAATGTGAAAATGTTTGCTTTATTGTCCAGAACAAGAGGTCTGGGCTAAACATGTCTCTGAGCTTGTGTGTCAGCTAAAAGTGCAAAGGGACAAACTTGAGCAGGTCCAGGGGGAAGTGACACACACACAGAGCTTTTGAATCGGCACTTGGACGACAACATCAGTCTTGTCAAAGCGCAAACCGCCACTCTGAGAGAGACGCTGGACTTGGAAACGGGCATCATCAGTCAAATCAACACAACACATGCGGAAGTAACATCCAGCCACATTTACGCTTTGTTTCAGTTTTTCAGTTCTTGATATCGATCTCTTTTTTTCTTCCTTCAAGGCAAACGCAGTGTACTTAAAGACACAGAATGATCTTGTATTGCTCGAGTTGAAACGATCCAACCCAATGTAGATGAAGAGATGTGATTCTCAATGATATAAATGTTTCAGGATTGTTTATTGATGCTTGATAACAGTACATCTACTTAGACAAACTTTGTTTTAGTACATTCAAATTTATTGGACACCTCCACATATTTGTGTTTCGGCATTTACAAATTTACCTGGTGATGCAAATATTTGTATTGAAACCAATCCTCCGTTATTTTCAGAAACTCATACTTGCCGTTTCTGCGTTTGTGCCGAAACAACAGTATAGCTTTGGTGGCATCTTGATCTAATGGCTAATGCAACAATTTCAAGTGATTTAAGGAGATTCATTTAGTAGTTGGGAATGGGGGGCGGAGCTAGGGCATGTGACGAAGCGAGAGGCTACTCAGCATTTCCAACGTAGTGACTCAGTCCCTCTAGTGGATTTTATCTTTCCAAATCTAGCAACTTTTTGTGGCGCTATTGAAGACGGATGGCGCATCAGTGGCTAATTCTAACATCAGAATTTGGCCAAATCCAAAAACGGTTCACAGGCATGTTTTCAAAAAGAGGAAGATAACAAAAGATTTACTGTACTTGGTTGTTTAATTTCACACTTGATGGGTGGCCAGGCACTCTGAAGACCCAACAATTTGTATACAAACAATTACAAACTCAGTTTCCCATAACATGTCCCCTTTAAGTCAATTAAAACAAGTCAAAGTCCAAAAAGTTGCTTTGTTGTGATTGCTTGTTTTTCGTATGCCGTCCTACTTTGGCTTTCACATCCTTTCCTCGACCGTGTTTTTAATTCACTTACCTTCAAAACAATTTGTCACCTCAGAGAAGAGTTAAACCACTTGGAAACGCTTGAAAAAAAGCCTCTGCGCTGAAATTGCGGATGCCGAGAAAGAGTGCGCATCCGTGACCCGGCGTTTGCCTCAAATGACGGCATCGAAGATGGCGAAAAATAATCAGGTATCTTATTGTGTGCAGTGGAACCTCCAAAGTTGTAGCACGGTGGGCTAGTGGTTTGCACGTCTTCCTCACAGTTCAGATTTCGGATTTTGGTTCTAGCCCTCCTGTGTGAAGTTTGCACGCTTCTTCCCACGAAGGCTGTGCAACTTTAAGCAAGTAAATACATATTTTGAGGAACTAATTAGAATTCCACAATCATGTTAAATGTTTTATTTGGCTTTTTTTTGTTGTTGTATTTTTTTGTATAGTGCACCACAGCCACACTAGGTCCAAATATGAAGCCCAAAAGAGGTTGCGTTCAATTTTGGAGGTTTTATTGTATTAGTGGGGAAACTCAAGAGATTTTCATGTTTTTCTTTTTCTAATTTGCAGATTGCACAGTTAAAATACAAAATTCAGGTGGAAATACAACCCAGTAAGACGCTAAAAGAAAAAAGTAGTTGCACTTCAGCAGGAAATTGAGAAGACTGTAAGTACTGTCATGATAACACACCTGTGGTGACTTTGCACATTCATTTTAGGATGTTTATTTTCAAAGTTTTATTACTGCTGTACTTTGAAATAATTCCCACTAAGACAAGACTCTGTTGTACTTGCCTTGTCTAAACACGTTGTTTGAAACTCCCGCAGAAACTTCATGGAGAAGCAGAGAGAAGAGCAGCTTCAGTCAAAACGTAACACACTTGCTTGTGTCCGTCAAGAGAACGCAGAGCTTGAAAACAAAGTGAAACCATCAAACTTGAACCATCAAATAGCCAAAAGGTACATGACAAAGTGGAAAGTTAGATAGCATTCTCTGAATTTTGAGGCGATATAGACACTCAATTAACACTTTATTTGCTACATCTTGTTGAAGAAAATAATCATTTTCTTCGCGTGTTCGTTTTCTTTCGGCTAGTGAGAATGTTGGTTATCCGAATACAGGCTGGAGATCGGTGAACAGTTCCTTCGAAGGTTTTATTTCTACAGAACATTCTGGGCACAAGCAAGCTCCCAACAATGGTGGCAGCCTCTCGCAAGTGCGAAGTTACAGCGGATTCAAAACATTCGTATACTATCTTGAAGGGGCGGTACCACAACGCCCCCTCCAAACAGCCCACCTGGAGTTCACCGGACATGAGATAAGACTTTCATTGATTACAGACACTTTTACAGAAATTGCGACATCACTCACAAAGACACATCCACAGATAAAAGTTCTACTGAGGAAATAAATAAATTAAAACAGTTATGACTAAATATGGGCAGAAGACCCTCTTCAATCTACAAAATGGAGAAAATTGTATCCAAAATCCTGCCTTTTTTGTTTAACATTATAGAATAGGAGTGATTCAACTGCACTGCATAATCATGAGAAATCTTCTATTAAATTGCTGTACTTATTTAGCTATGTGAAATGGTCAAAATACCTTTCCGCATGATGCAGTGATGTTGTACATGACTTTGAAGAAAAAAGACATTAATAAACATGTTAAATTAATGTCAGTGACTATGTCAATCAAAAGTGAGCATTTGATATTTGTATTGCTTTTTTTTTCTGGAGAGCCCAGTATTGTTCATTCGGTAATTTTACCGATTTGACATGTCATCGTCATTGCTCTTTTTTTTTTTTTTTTTTTGGAAGTGGGTGAGCGTGTGCGTGCGTGCGTGTGAGTGTGTATTCATTAGTTCACCTAAAACCTATTAAAAAATCCCATACCGTTCACCTAAACCGAACACTTGCAGCCAGAGTCGTGAGGCCGTCAGGAGACCCGAGGAAGGACCAAAGAAAAGAAAGGAAAGTGAAATCCAGCACCGACCAGACACCACCCACTGCTTTTTTTTTAATAGCTCCTATGCTAATAGCTCCTATGCTTGATCTGGTTTTCCAGTGCACCTAAGGTTGTTGTCTAAAATTCAAGTTTGAACTAGACCGTTGAACTACACCGTCAACATATTGAAGTGAAGACTAAAAGCAGTCACAAAATACGACAGCAATGATATGATTCTAAATAAACCATCATTTTTAATTTTTAGATGACAATTCTTTGTTTTGACTGCCTGAAGTCCATAAGCACTCAAATCTGAGTTTTCCTCCCTGAAGATACTGTACTTTTTGCCTGGCCTTATGATCCAAGTCATAAAAATGATGCTTGTATTTGAAATTATGTCTCTTATCCAAACACTTCTTGAGCCCCAGGAAATGAAAGCACTGCTGCATCAAATGGCTGCAATTCGTAAAGACTATTTTTTGTGTGTATGAAACGTTTTAATTTAAAGCAAAAAGTTGCCACTTAAATCACATTTGATAGTTTTATTTCAAATCCATTAGGCAAAAATCGTCAAACCTCCGCACCTAACTGTATGTGTTCACCCTCCATCTAGCCAGACGGCCAGTGAGGCAAATGTGCGAGGAAAGGAAGCAGATGCTCCATAAGGTTGCCTCCATTGGCGAGCAACGGGAAAAAGCCCGCCGGGCGAATCACTCGAATTGAGGCCCGGCACAGCGTCACTCGGGCGGAGCTTAAGCAGCGGCTGCGGCTCACCTTCACGGAAGAACGGCGGGTCAGGGTCAGTGGAGGCATTGCCCCGTAACCTGTTATACATCTCTTGCGTGAGTGTCGAGGGAAATTCAGCACTCTCTTGTGGATTCCTTTCTTTGTTCCTTACAGGGAGAAATGGAAATGCTGTGAAATGAGCTGACGGGTCAGAAGACTGTGCTGGAAGAACTTAAGGTAATGGCAATGGCCAAGTCCTCTGCTGGTCTCTGTTTAAAACCTAAATTTAAAGGTCTCCCTGATTTGTTGGAATTTAGATGTCTCTGGGGTTGGTGAAGGACTCTGGTTGGTGGCCTGGTGGGTGGTGTCTGGTCGGTGCTGGATTTTACTTTCCTTTCTTTGGTCCTTCCTCGGGTCTCCTGACGGCCTCACGATTCTGGCTGGAAGTGTTCGGTTTAGGTGAACGGTATGGGATTTTTAAATAGGTTTTAGGTGAACTAATGAATACACACACACTCGCACGCACGCACACACGCACATACACATTCTCACCCACATACAAAAAAAAAAGAAAAACAGAGAGCAATGATGATGACACGTCAAATCGGTAAAATTACCGAATGAACAATACTGAGCTCTCCAGAAAAAAAATAAAAATACAATAAATTTAATTTAATTAAAATAAAACCTCAATTTAAATTTTTGTGGCTTTACTTGGTAAATGTCCACTCAAGCTCCAGGCACCAAATGCAAATATGATTTGTAGTGGTTTGACCATCATTCTTGTATTTATTCAATCAGCGTCAGTGTGTAAACATTAGCGACGAGCTGCACCAACACCAAACAAACAAGCTCAAATCTTGTCAACCAAAAACTTCAAGTTGAGGTTCTGCAACACCTACACCAACTACAAACTTTTCATAAAATAACAATCATTGACTCAGAGTGTTCTTGTGATTGTAGAATGTCAAGAAGTTGACACAACAAGCCCGAGCAGACGCAGCGGGAGCACATGGACGCTCTCGCTGGACTGGGAAGAAATGAAGAACTGAAAGGTGGCCAACTGACAGCTGCCGAGGTAAAAAAAGATACGTCTCACACTTGCTCAACTGGGCTCATTCTGTAGCACTTGTTGATGAGAAAGTGAGTGGCAACTATTCTTATGTATATTCTTTGTGTACAGGAGCTCCAGTCTGCCACGACAAGGCGATATGACAACATAATTGGCAGGATTGGTGACCTCACAAAGAAGTGCGAACAATACGAAGATGCTTCGGATACAATGGAAGAAAATGTTGGATGCATGTCTGAAGCAATGGCAAAACTCCAGTAAGTAGAAGATGGAAACTAATAACATGGGCTACGTTCACACTGCAGTTCTTAATGCTTAATTACGATTTTTTGGGTGAAATCCGATTTTTTTGAGTAAGCGTTCGCATTACTTATTTTTTGTGACCTCAGTCTCGTCTGCTGTCTGGACGTAATGCATCCCCAAAGTGATCCACATGCGCAGAAGAAGATTCGTAGAAATAATAAATCATATTGGACTTTTGATGACGTCGAGGTTGGGTATATGCGACCTGGCCGTTCAGACTGCGGTCGCATTGCAAAAATTCGGATACATATCCGATCTAGGACCACATATGAAAGTGAACCAGGTCGGATATGAAAAAATCGGAATTGAGACATAAAAAAGTCAGATACAGGTTGCATTTGGGCAAAAAAAATCCGATCTGGGTCGCATTTGCCTGCAGTGTGAATGTACCACTGTTGTTGGCCCCTCTGCGCATCCTTACACATTTTAGGGGTTTTCGAAAGCAAGAACTAACATAAGCTAGCCAAGCTATCTGATTTCAGTCTTCTCAAAGAAGAGTGTTGTTAACAACCCTGCCAAATTATGATAATAAAAAAAATTGGCAATTACATTAAATGAAGCTTTGAAATTGTGGGGGAAAAAAATCAAGTTACTTTCTCCTAGGGGTGTTAGAAAAAATCGATTCGGCAATATATCGCGATATTACAGCGCACAATTCTCGAATCGATTCAATATGCGGCCGAATCGATTTTTAAACATCAATTTTTTTATGGGAATATTCAACAAAACGTCTTACTTAGGGTTAGGATTCACACAGTAAGCATGGAAGAATGTTATATTAATGGAACATTAAGCCTTAATATTTTTATTTCAGTGCCGTTCAAACATGAAACAGACTGCAACCTGAATTTTCAGTTAAATAAATACATTTTCATACAAATCTTACAGTGTACATGTACAAGTTTACTGATTATTATTTTCTAAATTTGAATTAAAATCGCAATATTCAATTTATAGATTTGTATCGGGATTAATCAGTATCGAATCGAATCGTGACCTATGAATCGTGATACGAATCGAATCGCCAGGTACGAGGCAATTCACACCCCTACTTTCTCCACTCTTAAGCTCTCTGGGTGTGCCTGCTGTGTACTGAAGCCACGCCCCTCAACTGTGTCAATCAAATACTACTACTAAGACCGAGAAAAATGGATGCCACTTTGCTAATATATCCCGTCGGGTTACTTTTCCATGCTATGACGAGTCGCTCCAAAGCGTCACACTAGCTCAGAGTCACTGTCTTACACATTGGCTGTCAACGTCTGATTTCCCCCCCCCCCCCCCCCTCTATCCATCTTCTCTCTGTGGCGTGCATACACTCAGGGCTGACAATCAGACACTCTAAAGCAGCCAAATCAGCGGACTATCCGAAGGGAAGATGCACTTCCAGGGTCTAGCCATGGCTAAATATCCTATTGTTTTTGAATAGGGAGGCTCAATACCACTTTTTTTTCCAGACCAGTACCAGTATGAGTACTCAACTCATGAGTAGTCACAGATACCAATACCAAAATAAAAATACAATTTCAAAAATGAAAAAAAAACAACAATATAGCATTTCCCTTAAAGTTGCATGAAATTAATGGCAATTTTCTATTCTTCTAACTTCTAGCTACTGATTGTAAAACGGCCATAAGGGGGCGGCCACTGTCATGAGTACCGATACCTTAAAATAAGGCTGGTATCGGTAACAGTAATACTAATAATAATAATAGTAACAATAATAATGATCATGATAATAATAATAATAATATTAGATTTTATTTAACACATGCATATCACAGGCAACAATATAAAAGCAATGGAAGCACAGAGTAGATAAAATTGTCAATTAAAAATCTGTTAAAAAAAATATACAGTTTAACAACAACAAAATTAAAATCAGCCAGGAAAAGCTTTTTTTGTAAAAAAAAAAAAAAAAAGAGAAAGAAAAATGAAAGGTTTTGAGTCCTTTCAACGACTCGCCCATCCCTAGTTTTGAAGGATATATGACTAAAGCCTAGTTAGCTGAGGTCAAACCTTAAATGAGTACCATCTACAAACATTCATAATTTCAGGCGTCAAACCAAAAATGATTTCCGTTTTTTTTAAATGGTATTAGGCACAAACCAAGCAAGCAAAAATTACATTTTTATTGAGACCTGGAACATGGCTGAACTATCTGAAGTCAAACTTTAAATAATTTTAAATTCTAGTCTTCTGTTCAATCAGGCTAATCACCTGACTTTTAAGTGTCCACTGTCCTACCCTACTGAATTTTAATCGATACCTGACACATCCTTGATTGTTTTGTAAGCATTATTATTGGACACAAACGCAAAAAGTGCCACGATGGCTTTCATTCTGGAACCCACTTAACATTTCATGCTATATTTTTCCCATCAGGGCTTCTTTCTACATGGAGGAGTTCAAAAGGGACTCAGCTGCTGCCATAATGAGCGACCACGACGAACGCGGCGATCCACGCGGAGGCACAAACTCAAAAAACCAAGGTGACGCAACATCACGCCGACAATTAAGCACATGACATATAGTGTCAAATACTGACAGGACCAAAAAAAAAACCCAACAACAAACAAACAGTGTTTGTTTGTGGATTTGCACATTGCTCGTTACAATGCTTCCCCCTCAAGATGCAGACAAAAGAGCTGTGGGCAATTAAAGCTACAAGCCATGGTCAATCTTGTTTAAGTGCTTTTCCCACAAATGACAACTCACAGTTGTTATAGTCTTTTGTCTGGATGTATTTGATGATGCGTGTCCCAGGGAGATGCCGCGAGCCCCGCGCTGCTTGTTACCTGTGGGCCGACACCGCTTCGGGATAAACATATAATTTGTATTTGGGATTTAAAAACGCCGGGAATTGCCAGAGGAAGCCCTGTTCATTGTAAGGTTTTCATCTGCAGGATTATCAGCCCCATCCAGAGCCCTCTTTGCTGATGGGGGTTTCACATGGCTTATCTAATGTGAAATCGCCATGTGGTATATAGTTTCATTAAACGGTGATCAAGAATGCATTAGTTCAAAACAAGAAAAGGCAATGGAGCTTAAGCCGGCACGCATCCAAGTGCAGCAACTTTAAGGAAGTTGTTGGTGTGAGACAATTTAAGAATTAGAAGTCGCACAGACACAACTCCCATTAGCCAGATAAGAGTTAGCCAAGCAAAGAAAAGGCTTTCGTCTTCGCACTTGACAAAATTTGATGCCACAACAATAGTCCCCGGCAAATACAAAGATGAGAGTCGGCCGCGAGAAGTAAATTGGTTACTTTAATCACACAGACTCAAATAAAGCACATGAGATATCTACATTAGCATTTTTAACCTCTAGTTGCATATAAAAATAATCATCCATCCATTTTTTCCATAGCGCTTTTCCTCATTAGGGGTTGTGGGTGAGCTGCATCCCATCCCAGCTGTCTTTTGGGTGACAGACGCTGTACATCCTGGAACACGCACAATCATAGAAATGTAGAGTTGATCTTTAAAAAAAAGAAAATATGGGAATTCGCGAGTTAAAAGGGGCAGCCAACCCAAAACTTTGCACTACAATCATCATTCTATGTAGCCCCACTAATCTAAAGATGATTAATATTGTGTTTGTGGAATATGAATTGAACAGCAATCAGTTTGAAAATTTGAGGGAAAATGTTATATTGGGGGGGGGGGGGGGGGCAACCAGTTCAGGGTGTACCCCGACTACTGCCCAAAGCCAGCTGGGATAGGCTCCAGCACCACCGCGACCCTTGTGAGGAATAAGCGGTTCAGAAAATGGATGGCCGGATGGATGTTATATTGGGCTATATACAGTAAGTCTTAAAATTATTGGCCATTGTTTTTTTAAAAAAAAATATATATATTTTTTTGAGGAGTGTCAAAATTAGGGTGTTCATTTTTAATTGTTTGAGTTAATTTAAAGTTCCTTTAAAGCCACGTTTTTTTTTTTAAATGCATGATTCATGGCTACCCCTTACTTGGAAAGCTTGTACTGGGGGAATTCCAGTCGCAACGCAGCAAACATGTCCACGTCAAAATTTAGCAGTAATAAATTTAATAATAATGCATATGTTTGTGGAGACTGGGGTCAAGTTGTATTTGACAATTTAAAAAATGTGCAGAATCTCACAAGTGACTTCATGTTAAACAGTTAAAGATTAGATAGCCCTTATTAAATAAAAACAAAAATGCACTGAGCTGTCACCAACGTCTTACAAATGCAATGCTGCCATTATCCAATTATGCCATCTCGTGGCAGAAAAATGACTTCAACACAAATCAGTATCACACTCATTTTTTTACAGTACAGTATATATTTTTTTAATTTTAACTCAATTTTATGAATTATTATGAAATTACTGTATCAATGACTAAAAGATGCAGCCATATTTATATTACTTTAACATTTATTTCAACTTTTATGTTAACAAGAGTATTAAAACTTAGAACAAATATTTATTGATATAAAAATTTGCAATTAATTATTGAATTTATGTGATTAATTATGATTACAAATTTTAATCGCCTGACACCTCAAGTGGTACAAATACTTGGTATCGGTATCAGTGACTACTCAAAAATTGAGTGCTTTCACTGTTATCGGACTGAATAAAAGTGGTATCGAACATTTCTAATTTTAAATTAAACTCAACTTTTCTGGAAAACTGCACTTCCTAAGAATTCAAACTATCATCATGTGTGACCTCATGTGAGACGTCAGAAATTCCCATGAGACTTCAGCTCAGTGACCATCCAAAGGATTTGTGTTTTGTATTTTCTTGTTTTTTGTTTTGTTTTTTGGTAAAGGGTACTAGTTACAGTATAGTAAAGGAAAATTGTGAGACATGGAGTCCTCAAGTTACGAACGAGTTCCGTTCCTACGCTGGCGATGTTACCCAAATTTCCTCGTAAGTTGGAAATTTACATAAAAATACTTTGGATAAAAATAATCATTAAATGCATTAAAATAATATAAATAAATAAGATGCTGTACTTACCATTACTGCTCGGAGGTGGATGGAAAAGCCAAATATATTCTGCCTGTTCAGTGCAATCATTCAATTTACCAAGCAGATGCCAACGAAAATAGTACAGTGGTTAATGACGAGCATGATGTCATGTGACTGTCTGGCATCTTCAAATGGTGAGTGGTTTTACTTAAGTTTAGTTGTACAGCATTTAATTTAATTGCACAGTGTTTAATTTCTACTTTATGCTTGTGTGACAGGTCAGCGTATTAAAAAGTAACTTAAAACATTGCCTGTAGAGATAGTAAAGGTTTTATGATGAGCCTGCAACCAATTAATAAGTTCAAATGACTTCTTATGGGAAATGTTTTTATTGTAACAAGCCCAACTTTGAAGGCAACCTGCGTCACAGAATGGATCGTGTTCCACTTTGGAGGTTCCACTTCATTTTCCTCGCTCCTTAATGCGCATATTTCGGTATTAGCGAGTAAACAATGCAAACTGCCGACGCTATCAGTTTCTTCTGCGCAACCAAGTGTAATTTGTTCCATTTACATTTCACAACGGCGTCAGATGGGCTTTGTCAGAGCTGCACGGAGTAATTAAACCCAAAATCAATGGCAGGCATTTGTCATGTTTACAGGCCCCCTTTCTGCTGGGTTCAACTCATCATCACTGTTGTGCTGTTTGCTTTTTACTATAGGGGGACACACTCCATTATGTCTCCAGGTAGACTTTAAATATTTAGCGGAAACATGTAGACAGACGCCACACTTGAGAGCTTTTCTGCATATACTTAATTAGCCGTACATTATCTCTGTATTGTAGACAAACTTTGATATGGCAAAACCTTCAAATGTGATCATACTTGCCGTCATCGTATGTGTATGGCCTACTTGTCTAATGTGCATCACATATTTGCACACATTTGCATCTGGGCTGTGCATTGTGCTGCCTCAGCAAGTTTTCAACTCGCATCAAGTGAACTCAGGCAGTGTGTTTCTTATCTTAGACAAAAAAAAGCAAAAACATCAGTTAATGTTTTCTTTTCTCTCTCTTCTAGTGTGCTATTCTTACTTTGGTCTGACATTTTCCCCCATAGTAAATAATTGTCTTAAACTGTTGCCATCGTAAAATCTTGAACTGTGTATGCAAAACAGTCGGACATTCCTAACTGCCTTACAAAAGAGGCCAAAAAAAAAAAAGACAGCTGAAATAAAGTAAAACTACTCACCCTTTAAAGTCACATAATAGAGATCGATCAGAAGGTGTTTGCTGAGCAACACTGTTACCAAGTGGCCATTTATAGGTATTGCTGATATAAAAAATAAATAAAAGGAAGACTGGAAAAGAAAAAAGGAAAACACATTTGTGTTAAGTCCTACAATTTTTTTGTGTTTGGTCATATGTAATGAGAGAAGATCATTTTGGTTGAAGCGCTTTACATTCGACTATTCATGATGCGGCATCAAGAGCAACTGGGGGTGTTCAGTATCTCACTCAAGGATACTTTAACATGGTCACAATGGCATGGGATCGAACCCACAACCTCTGGGATTGGGAGATGGTCACTCTACCACTGAGCCACGCCGCCTCATTGTACATTGATTATTTATTCAAATTCCTTGAACAATATTATTCAGTCATCCATTTTCTTGAGCACTTGACCTTATTAAACTCACCTGGAGCCAATCTCAGCTGAGTTTGGGTGCGAGATGGGTTACATACTGGACTGGTTGCTAGCCAATTGTAGGGCACATAACCATATATACCAATATACCAATATATAACCATTCAAACACACAATTTAGAGTATTCACGTAATCTAACGTGCACATTTTAGCGATAGCGCATACAAGCATGGGGAGAACTTACAAACTCCACACAGGCCCAAATCAAAATTTGAACCCTGAACCATTCTTCTTTTTTTTTTTTTGAGCTCAGTATTGTTCATTCAGTAATTTTACCGATTTGACATGTCATCATCATTGCTCTCTTTTTTTTTTTATTTTTTTTTTATATATGTATTTTTTATTAATTTTTATTTTGTATGTGGGTGAGAATGTGTATGTGCGTGCGTGTGAGTGTGTATTCATTAGTTCACCTAAAACCTATTAAAAAATCCCAAACCGTTCACCTAAACCGAACACTTCCAGCCAGAGTCGTGAGGCCGTCAGGAGACCCGAGGAAGGATCAAAGAAAAGAACGGAAAGTGAAATCCAGCAACCCTGAACCATTCTGACGGAGGTAGACGTGCTATTAGTTCACTTTGCTGTCATCAAACTCAATATTTAATCTAATTATCCCCTCCAAAAACACATTACTGCTACTTCTTAACCAGTTGAAATCTAATTATGACAAATGAATACTTGTATACTTTGATTTGAATCTGTGTAGGATGCGCTTCAAGTTGCACTGAGGGAAAACGAGCAGCTGGCCAGCGAGTACGAGGGTCTTCACAAGCTCCTCGTGCGCAAAGATCTTTTGGTTTCTTACACACAGGTACGTTTTCTTTACGTTAGGTTACCCCAGTGTTTTTTTTCTGTTGTATTTTGTAATGTTTGTATGGACCACATGGGATACATTAGTGGTCCAACTGATATATTTGTTTGCAGATCACAGTTTATAGTTAAAGTTGTATTTTTTGTTGGTTCATTGTAGCTAAATTGGCTTTTAAGATGGTGTCATTTATATGTAATTTGGTACATCCTAAAATAACATTAGAAGACGTCTTGATGTAGACAAGTGCTTCTCCCCTGTTTAATCTTTATAGTTTCTGACACTATTTAACCGGAATGGAATTGCACTTGACAGCTTTAATGTCACAACGAGGATGTGCTCTCCCCGCAATGAGAAAATACATATTATTTGTTCCAAAAAACTGACTAATACCTTTACTTGAGCAATTCCTCATCTAACTGCATGAATGTTATCAAGTGCAAAATGCATGCAAAAATAAAATCCTGTGGACAGGATTTTCCACGCTCGTGATCAAAGCCTGATTTCTTTTTACTCCGGCTTCAGCCCTCCACCGTTTTTGTTTGTCTCCACTTGACACTCTTACAACACAAGCCTCTTGGCTTCTTTGCTATATTCCTAAATTTAGTTTTTTTGTGTGTGTGTTTTTTTTAACAAGCTTATGTCAACATGTAGATTCAGACGTATCCTGTTGAATCAAATTTACATACTTGCAGACTTGTTACGTTTGGGCTGTTTTACTAACATTTGATCGCCAGAATTTCATGCCACATTTATGTATGTACAGACTGCACTGCCTTTAATTGATTTGTTCTCGACTCGAGGCGCTTCTTGTGTAACAGCCTTTACCGTTGTTGGGATCAGAAAATCAGCACCTCGCATTAATCTCTTTGATATTCAGCAGAACGATGCAGTGAAAATAAAACCGCATCCCAACAACATTGAGTGCCATCGAGGTGAACCGTTGTAAATGAACCATTATGTTGTCACAATACGACAAATTAACATTGGACAAACACCGACAAGTAACAACGGAGAAATTTACAATTCAGAAATTTATGCTTTATAAAGGCATTATTTGCGTGCAGCTATTTGCAGTGAGTTAAGTGAAAGTCTGTCAGTATTTGATGCCCACCCAGAAAGGTTTGCAATTGCCTAAAGTTGCCACAGAATAGCAGCATTATTTTTATTTTTTTTTATCAGACAAGTCTATGGCCTGACTAAATGATGTTGATAACGGAAGGTAGGTTCCCCAAAATAACCGTTTCTACGAGCGCAACCACAATTTGTTCACTGAGCTAACAGATAATTGCAGTAAATATTTGTATAAAAACCCTTGTTGGCCAAAAATATATATATTTTTTTAATTAATTGATGATTGTGATCAAAACTTTTTTTTATTTACATCCCTTTTTTGAAAAACAGGACACGCGGAAACCACAAAGACAAATTGGTTATGTTTACTGGCTTAGTACATAACATCTGTCAGACAATCTGCAAAAAGTTTAATATTTGTTTGCAAATGTCTTACTTTGATTCAACTCAAAGATAAACGGTCTGCTTTCATGGAGGACTACAGAAATGGGACAATATGTACTGATGAGTGGCTGAAATTCCGAGGATTCTGACTATTTGAAGTTAAACAAGGCCTCTCGATACATGGTTAATTGAGAATTTCACAAGCCAACTTTCTAATTGAATCAAAAAGTGACTTTTCACTGTATTTTCCCAAATAGTGGCCATAACTTTCATAAATGCCACGCCCACTCAGATAGACGCCTCCCCTAATTGTTCACACACAAAGATCAAATAGTTAACTGATTAATCGGTCTGGCCATTCCACTGTTGCAAACCAAAACAGCAGCTCTAAAGCATATAAGCAGTCGCTCCGTTTAATTAATAAAATGGAGACTTTAAAGACTTTTTTTTATCTTAAAAATATGCCAGCCCATATCTTTATTTGAGTGAATGAACACTTGGCTACTATCTGTTTAAATTCTGTGCCTTACTCGGCTATGACCATCGGGGGCACTGTTGATTCTGTCTCAACAAGTTTGCTGTTAAAGGGGAAATCGCCCCCCAAAAAATGTCTTGACAATAATATGTTATGTATGCAGCCCCACTAGTCTAAATACGATATTCTAGTTAATTTTACGTTAGTGGAATATGAGTTTAAGCAACAAAATCGAGTCGTTTTTAACAATATTGGAAGGCGGACATTTTGCCACTTCTTGTCGAGTAAAAATGACATCATAGTTGCTCAGAAAACAGGTGATTGGTCGTTGCCTAAGCCCTGAGCAACTGTGATGTCATCTACAGTCGACAGCAAGTGGCAAAATGGCCGCCGCCTGAGATGGATAGAAACGGCTGGATTTTTGCTGCATAACTAATTTCAATCAAATACCTGTCCCTATTGTGACTTCTCATCGAAAATAAATTAGTATATAACGGCTCCTATTATAAAATACCCCCTCCTCCCCAACATTGAGCATGATAGCATGGCTTTGTTACTTTGTTTTTTAATAAGGTACCCTAATCAGCCTTCATGTTATTGCCTTTCATGAAAGAGCTGATGACTTAGCTTAATTCACTTCACTTCCCAGCATTGGAGGACACATTGCCAGGTGATGATAAGCTTTGTCGAAAGAGTAAAGGTGTGGGGGGGGGTTGCGAAGTCATCAATCACAATGGAAAACCTCTTTTTGCGTGAAACTGTGTTCAAATAATAAAGCAAGCAGCATGCCTTTCCAAGAGGCTGGGAATAATTTCTGCCTTCGGTGGGGGGTTCATGGCTCCGTGTGTACGTGTAAAATATGTCTTGAGGGGATTGGTATAAAGTTAAACTGGGTGAAGTAGAAATATTTTACTCATCAGCTTTGCAGTCACAGAGTTTGCCTCAGCTAGAACAAAACTGCTGAAGCATTTAGAGAAAATTAACCCCCCATCCTGGCAGCCAGATGTGACTGGATTCTGATGAGTGCACACGAGTGGGCAGAGAAACCAAGAGACTGTGAAATTCCTGTCAGGCCCGTGTACTGCAGAATGGGCTATTGACTGCTTTCTCTATTCCCCTCCATCATTCTTCTTGAACACTGCCATTAATTTCCTCTCCCTGCCTTACCAATTCCTTTTCTCTGCCTTCTCTCCCCCTAGCTCTCTTTGTTGCAGAAGAGGATGCACAAAGCTTTGGTGAAATACTTCAGACAACGCAGCCTCAGCGGCGAGGCTGAACTGGACCGCTGCCAGGCTCTTTGTCGAGAAGCCGACCAGAAAATAAAAACAGCCCAGGTACAGTATTTGTATGCCTGCATGTCAAGTAAAGTGCAAACTGTCACCATTCACTACAAAGTGATTCAACTTTTTTGCTCAGACAAGGATTTTCTACTGGATCCTATCTTCAGTGTCACTCAATGAAAAAAAAATATATATAAAGGGTTCTCAGTATACAACATTTCAAGATTACAAATGGCAGGCAATGACCTAGTTTGCACAACACAATGTCATACCGCGGCACAAGAATGAAAGCATACTCATTTACCGTTGCACTTAGTATTTTTCATTCGGTTCTTTACAATTTATGGCCTAGACGTGTTCCAAATTGCATACAAATTCCGGTTACGTATCCCCTCAATTTCCATTGGCTGCCAGAACTGTCATTCAGTGCACATACAGTAACCCCCTCCATTAAGTTCAAGATCTCACCACATGTGAAAATCCGCCACATAGAAATACGTCATGTACCACATACAAAAAAAATAATAATAATAAAAATAAAAATAAAAGAGAGAGAGCAATGATGATGACATGTCAAATCGGTAAAATTACCGAATGAACAATACTGAGCTCTCCAGCAAAGGAAAAAAAAAAGAAATACCTCATGTAAATACACCCTGAGCATGTTTTTATGGCATTTATATATTTCTTAACACAATTTTCAAACAATAAAAACACTTTTAAACTTACATAATATGTGAAGAGAGCAGGTGCATTGGACAACAAAAATATTCTACAAACAATATTTAAAAAAAAATATATATATATGTATGTATAGAGGATGGGTTTACTGTACTTCGGGTTTAGACCTTACCTCCCTCATTTTGGATCGTAAAGAGAAAAGATGATTGACGTTGCTTTGTGTCAACAACCTTGGATTATGAATGTTTTGCGTCAGTGAACCAAGTCTGTATGCACGTCAAATTCAAATGGCAAAAGTTACCATTTAACCGTGAATTATGCTGATTTTAATTTAAAATAGAAATGCCTTACTTTGGTGAAAACATCATTTTATCCTGCTAGTTATTGTTGCAAACGTAAAGGAAGACAAATGTATGAGAATGTCAGCTTCACATTTTAGATTTAGAGCATTAAATCAAATGTGTAACTACAACATACAGCAATTGTGCTAAACCACTTTTATTGTCGTGTGTTTTTGTTTTTATGAAAGAGAAAGTTAAGTCAAACATGTTCTTTACAATTATCTGATTAATATTGTGTTTGTGAAATATGAGTTCAGCAGCAAAATCCAATGACATCACAGTTGCTCAGGGCTCAGGTAATGACCAATCACAGCTCACATGTTTTCTGAGTTTGGTCATATGACATTCACAAACTGAGCCGTGATTGGTCATTACCCGAGCCTTGAGCAAAAGTGATGTCACTTTAAGTCCGCAACAAGTGGCAAAATGGCTGTCCACTGAGATGGATAAAAACAGGTGGATTTTGCTGCTTACTTCATATTCCACAAACGCAATATTAATCGGAATACCGTTTTTAGACTAGTGGAGTCACATAGAACATATTATTGTAAGACATTTTAGGTATTTTGAGTTTGGGTATAGTCATCATTGCTGAAGCTTTTGATTTCATTTTTAGGCGTACTGTATATTTCTGAACAAAAGGTGGAAGTACTAACAAAACCTGATACTAAATGAACCTCACTTAAAAAAAAGAAGTTTTTATTGAGTTTGCATTTCCATTCTTAGTGGACTGTTTGCAAATTAAAAATACTAATTGTCGTTTTGGCTGCTTAACTCTTTGACTGCCAAAAACGTTAAATAACGTTTAGTAAAATCCTACGGAGGAGCGCCAAAGACGTTAAAAGACGTTCACCAAGTTTTTTGGGGTTTTTTTTGGAAACGGGTGGAGGAAAGCCTTGGCCAGCTGTGCTGAAAGTATCAAGCAGATCTAGTTAGTATAATGACTATTTTTGGCCCCTAGATGGCAGCGATGACTCTCTTTGGACAAGATCGGGTAGGCGTCAGTAGAAGACGTGAGGCGGAGCTAGAGTGTTGAGGGGACAATGGCTGAGAAAGCAAAAATGCCGACCGGTGGGAAGCAGCTCACGCTTGATCGTTTTTTTCAAAGAAGAGAAGCATCAACCAGTGCTAAAGAGCACATTGATGACGACGATGAAAATAATGATGATGGTGACTTCGAGGTTGACGCCGAAGTTGGAAGCGTTGACGCGGCGGCTATGATCACGTCATAAAACCTCACCGGCTAGCGATGCTAACGCCGGAAAACGCGGAGCACAACCGAGCACTTCAGCTCAGGCGGATGTTCAATCGGACGACGAAGAGTGCCCCGAGTCCAATGCATATTCATCGGAGGAGTGGGTACAGTCTGATCACGGAGAAGACACTGGTTCTGGACTACGATGCCACCATGAATGGAGTGGATACGATGGATCAGAACATCTCTTAAAACCCGGTATAGGAACTGAAGGACATGAGGAAGCCAGACGTAACACCACCGTAACGTCGCCGTATCCTGATCCTGAGAGTAGGCTTGATGGCAACATGGCCAAACACACACTGCGGTATATACTTGCTATTCCCTGGAAAAAAAAGCCAGCAAAAAAGTGTAGCGTCTGCAATCGCAGTGAAACTAATCTGTTGTGCAAATCCTGCTGCGTCCCCTTGCACGCAGGGGAGTGTTACAAAAAGAAAAACTGTATTTGAAACATCCACATAATTGTAAGTAGTACCACGGTTGCACACATTTGTAAATAGTTTGCCAAATTGTTTTGTCAAATTGTTACACTGTTGAATGTAAATAAACGTATTTTGCTATCAAAAAACACTTTTTCATTGTTGGTGGTAGTGTTTTACAGAAGTAAAGCACTGTTTAGGTGTTTGTGGCATCATTCATGGAAAAAAAAGGTGTCAAATTCACTAGAGTGCATGAAATAACATCGTTTCACAAAAAGCTTGATTTCTCCGTATTTTGTTTCAAAACAGAGCATTTGGGTGAAACTAACCATTTTCTATTGTTGATTACTGAAAAACGGAATAAGGTAGAAACACGAAAGATGAGAGTCCAATCTTTCATTTGGTAGTATGTGTGTTTCCATAGTCCAAACACAAAATTTTCTGTGGACCTTGAAAGATCAGTCAAAATGCTTAAATCGGCTGCCACCCACGGCATCCCTTTTCTGAAAACGTCTGGCAGTCAAAGAGTTAAATACACAACAAGAAAAAACACAAACTTCTAAATCTTGTCTCAAAGTAAAAGAAAACACAGCCATGATCACTCCTGTGTAAATGCTGAAAGCCGCATCATCTCTTAAATGGAGGACGTGCCCATGCTCGAGTATGTGGCAGAACACAGATTCAAATAATGAGCTTGATGACTTTTCTCCAACCAAGTCTATATTTATTGTGACCGGCTGAGATAAATTACTCCCATAACTGCAGGCCTCAACCCAAATATACACTAAACTGAGTATTAAAAACATCCTTTTGGATCATTCTTTACATACAATACAATTTTTGTCAGATTGTTTCCCTTGCATCATTGACCCTTCTCCACTCCGTCCACTCGGACTGATACTGAGATACTGCAGATGATGCTGAGTCTGCTTGGGTGCTTATGCCGCTGACCTCGTGTGTCGGACATAAGCTCACGTTACATTAAAAAATGGGACTTTTTTTGGCAGCCGAACAGCCCTCCGCCTCTCATGCGGACGAGTAGCTGCAGATTCCGCAAGGTTGAGACGTAAGGATCTTCAATTAGAGCGTAATCAGCGTCTCATCTGCGCTGCCATGTGAGCTGAGGTCACGGCGGACAGAGGGACAGTGATGAATCATTTTGTCCCACGTTACCGCAGAGCCAGGTAGCGTGCGAGTATAAGGGAAAGTCCACTCTTACCTGAACCTCTTAATGGTCACAAAAGGCAGATTTGCTGTTTGTCATCAAAAGTGAGCTGATCTACCGGATATTTGCTAACACAATGATTTGATTAGAGCTTTTCCACCTTGTGAAAATACTATCAAGTGGTTTCCTCCTCACACAAACTACACACACTCCTTAGACTGCTGACATGCTTTTTGATGGCTCCGGTCCGGACATTACAGAGGGTAGCCATGTCTCATTGGCCTAGCCTCCGAACACACACACACACACACACACACACACGTACACACCCCCTACCCCCGGCACATCACACAGCTCGAGGCGGGGTGGGGAGGAGCTATCAGTGGGCTGCAGAGTGTGAAGGACAAAAGAGCCGGTGTATTCAAGCGCACCGCACCGTCACCCGTCACAGCTCAGCGCAGGAGCCATCAGAGCAGGCAGTACTCACTTTAGCTCCTTGTGTGAAGTGGCCAAGCCTTCCCAAAAAAAGCAGAAAAATTGAAGGACTGTCAGAATATTAAGAATCGGACAGAGATGGTAATAGCTTCTAATTGAGTGCGACATGAATTAGCGACGTCATTTGCCAGTTTCGAAGCAAGAAATCAATAGAAGCAGACTGAATCCTACTGGGGCTCTTACGGATCCATCATGTCCACTTGACCCCGCCTAGCTAGGCCAGGCCGCGGGAAGGTCAGGCTACGGCGAGCTCGATGCGGTTTTGCTGGAAAGGAGCTTGAAGGGAGAGGATGGTGGCAAACCTCAGGGGCTGGAGATGTGCTGGTGGTTATGTGGAGTGAAGTGGGGAGGGGAATGCAGCGGGCTGTCAGCCCCGCTACACTACAGCCGGAACTGGCAGTTCAGCTTTGTGTTGCGTGGGGTTTACACCAGGGATGGCATAATTGACAATGGCTAACAGTGGAGAGCAGCGGCGAGCCTTGTTGAATGGCCGGTAATGATTGGAGCAGACGCCCACCGGCCCAGTCCCGGGGGACAGTAATCCAAGATCCTGTTTCTGATATAATTGTTAGTCAGAGAATTTCTGCATGGTTGCGCCAGCTCACATTCCCAAGCTGGTTGACAGTGCCAGGCAGTTTAATAGAAAAACTGCATGCTGAGAACAGAAGAGCAGTGAACCTGCACTTGGTTGACCATGAGTCTCTTTATCCTTTTTATCCCAAAACACACTCTCACTCGTTTTAATTATAGCGGTGTCAGGAGATTAAATTCTGTTCATCGTAATTAATCGCACGACTTCAATAGTTAACTCACGATTAATCGCACATTTTATCTGTTCTAAAATATTTTTTTCTAAGTTTAGTGGGGAAAAAATGTTAAATAGAAATATGGCTGCATCTTTTAGTCATTGATACAGTAATGTCATAATAATTCATAAAATTTAGTTAAAATTAAAAAGATGCACTGTTACATAAAAAAAAAACAAGTTTGATATTGATTTGTGTTGAGATAATTTTTCTGCCACTAGATGGCATAATTGAATATGTAAGATGGTGGTGGCATTGCATTTTTCTTTTCATATTAAGAGCTATCTAATTTTTAACATGAAGTAACTTGTGAAATTCTAATCTGCACATTTTTAAAATTGTAAAATGCAACTTGACCCGTCTCCACAAATATATGACAAAACACTCACACCAGCTTTGAGAATCCCAGTGCAGCTCCAGATAAAAGTCGGCCAGCTACAAGATAAATGAACAAATGTTCAAAATTAAATAAATATATACATTAATTAATTTATTATTATTAATAATAATAGTAATTAGGGGTGTCAGGCAATTACATTTTTAATCATAATTAATCGCATGACTTTAAGTTAACAATTAATCACAAATTTCATATCTGTTCTAAATGTACAATAAAATGTACAATAAAAAAAAATCAAAAAAGTTTTCATACTCTTGTTAACATAAAAGTTTAAAAAAATCTTTAACTAATACAAATATGGCTGCATCTTTGAGTCATTGATACAGTAATTTCATAATGATTCATGAAATCAATCAAAAAAGATGTATTGTACAATAAAAAAACGAGTGCGATATTGATTTGTGTTGAGGTCATTTTTCTGCCACTAGATGACATAATTGCATTTGTAAGCCGTTGGTGATTTTTCTTTTCATATTAAGAGCACGAAGTAACTTGTAAGATTCTGCACATTTTTTAAATTGTAAAATATAACTTGACCCCAGTGTCCACAAATGCATGCATTATAATTAAATATATTACTGCAAAATTTTGACGGGGACGTGCCTGCTGTATTGCGACTGGAATTCCCCCAGTACAAGCTTTCCAAGTGGGGGCGGTCATTCATCGCGCGTTAAGAAAGATTAGTGGCGTTAAAGGAACTTTAAATTAACTCAAAATTAACACACTAATTTTGACACCCCTAGTTGTAATTATTGCTTTCATGTTTCGAACCAGGTGGCGCTGTCACAGGAAATTGAGCTCATCTCGGCGTTCCAAGCATCCATCACCACTCATGACCCGAGCAAACAATCCAGCGTGGACAAGTAGATGTCTTCAGCTCGGGACATTCACCTGTACCAGACAACTTACTTACCCTCACACGCTTCACTATCTTCCTCCCCCCCTCCTCTTTTACTCGCTGCAGATCCATAACAATGAAACAGGTGACTTTCATGCTGCTGTCAGGACTGATCTAATTTTAGCTGGGTGAATGATTGCAATTGGCTTTGCCTCATCAGATAATTAATCTATGTCACCATTAATTGGAAAAGAGAATAATTACAGGCCGTGTTGACAGAAATTCTACGCTTCTCCAGATTCCGAGATCTAATTACAACTAGCGAAAGCCGGTGACCTTAACTAGCACTTAGCACACCTTGACCACCATGTGAGGATCCGCGCGCGCGTGATTCAGAGATGGCGTTTTGGTTGTCGATAAGAACCGCGACGCTCTCCGCCACTCGGAGAGCTGTCTCCCTCAATCACTTTTCAATATTCAATCTTAATTTTGTGGAAGTTTAGCATTTTCAATGAGCTGGAGATGAATGATTAATGAATAAATTTGAATGCTTCATTTTGTCCACGGATCATTAGTTAAGTCCTTTGTGGGAAGGACCTGAGAAAGGAGTGAAAATTATTGAGACATTAGCCCCGAGCAATCCAGGGGTAAATAGTGTGCACAAAAGGATGTTGCTTCTGCACTACGGGAAGAAAAGAAAAAAGCCTGGGGAAACATTATTTCAAATTGAAATATTAACTGAATTGCATTCAAAAATCAATATTTTTTTTCCCCGTCACCAGCATCATGCTGATGATGCATGCTCCGTTTTAAAAGTTCAATGTTCCTGAATAAATAATACATGCCAAAACGCAAACCGAGCCATTAAATATTTACATCCATCAAAATAGGAATAATAAATAATGAAAATGATGCATGAATACAAATTCATTTTGATGGTTGTCGGAAATCTGCCGCTTTCAGGATCGCTTAGGAGTACATGTTGCTCCCATTGTGTCTGTCTGTGGGAGCCTAATAGAGATGCTGTTGTTGGTTTTGTGCTGTAGATGTGCTCGTGCTACCAGACCGGTCTGCTGGTGGCAACAGAAGGGGGCAGTATGGACACAACAACCTCACGCCCATTGACAGTGCTGTTAGTAGCTTAAAACGTTTCAATAACAAGAAAAAGGTCATTGTTGTCATTGGGAAAAATTTGGGTCGAAATGAAGTTTAGGTTGTCTTCATAAACTTTAACTTGGCCTGCATAGAATCCCTAACAACGACCTCTAAAAATCGTTACTAGTTTGTACATTGACAAATGATCCATCAGGAAATGGATGAATCATTTGTTTATATTGCTTCATATTTTCCTGGTTGATCCTAGCTGGCTTCTTATGAAAGGAGGACTACACCCTGGACTAGTTGCTAGTCAATCACAAGGCACATATAGATACAGACAACCGTTGATTTACATCAACAAATGATATTTACCGCATTTCCTTAATTTATGGGACTCAGTCATTAGTCATAAGATGCGTAATCCACTTAAGATATATAAACACTTCTCCTTAAATAGACACCTCCAATCTCATCTGGGAAAAAGCATAACTAGACAATTTTGTACTTGATAAGCCCATTTGTACATTGTTGCTAACCAAAACCGCAGCACCTACCCAGGCAGGTCTAACTGATAAACTGCTGACATATGCAACTTGAACAAGAGCAAAATATAGCTATCAATTCTGACCTGGAACGGAAAACCTGCGACCTCTGGTGTTCTTATCAGGAAACAACATTTTTTCTGGCTCCACATTATTCTTTTTTTTATTGATCCACAAGTAACATGGTGTGATTGTCGAGGAAGAAGTAGATTGCGCTGGATTGGATTGGCTGTTGCTATATTATATTAAAACAAAGAGAGGAAGCGGGTGCGAAATAAAGGAGAAAGTGTGGATATTTAAGAGGCTGTTGGCAATGATTGCCCCATTCATTGACTGCAATTCATTTCGGGGACAGAGACTCTGCATGCTTTGCTTTTTAGCAATATACACAATTATTTAATAATAGATTATGACACTTTGTTTATATTCTTTGTGAGTTACAAGTTACAACCAGCTGTCATCACTATAAAGTGTACACACCTAAATGTTGCTATAATAACACTGAGGTGGACACTCCAAAAATTTACTGTATTTGCGCTTTGCAGTTTTTTGTGACAATGATGCCGAAATCTCACTGCGGGCTTCTATTCTGTGATATATCGAAGTGTTTCTTTCGCTCGGTTTCTATAGCGGCATCCTATCTAAAAAAAAAAAAAATCTGATTTACAGGCAGCATTTCAGCGTGGCGCCACCATGCAGGCGACGGGCCCGTTTCGCGCCGATTCACCCCAGCGATCGCTTTTAGTCATCAGCGGCAAGCCATGTGAATCGGAGCGTGGCTCTCAGGCTAACGAAAACTCTCTGCTTTGAGGTCTTTTTGAAAACAGGGAAATGGAGGTGTCCTCTCTGACCAGGCCGTCTTTTGTTCCCGAGCCAGACAGCACAGTTGAGCCACCGAGGCGACGGAGAACTGGGAAAGAATGTGAGTGGGGAAGAGATTTGCCACTGTGTCTAAAATATCAATGAGAGGGATGCTGACAAAGTTTTGGGGTACACAAGCGACAAGACAAATGTATACAGTATAACCATGTATTCTAGGATGGGCATAACAAGCAGTCATTGAATCAAGAGATATTCTCATCGCATTAAAATGTATATTTTAAAACAACAACTATAAAAAAAATTTTACCCATAGTATACGAAGGAAATTTTGTCAAATTTGACTTAAAAATTCAGTTTGTAGATGGCACTTTTTTGGATTACTTGAAAAAGCTTAAAAATATATAAAAATATACCCCAAATTTCTATTATATATATATAGATATAGATATATATGTATATTTTTTCTTTGTGTGTGTTGCCCTGCAGGTTTTTGCAATTTTCCACAAAAAGACAAAAGAATATATAAATATTTATATATCCATCCATTTTCTTAATCGCCTGTCCTCACAAGGGCCGCGGGGTGCTGGAGCCTATCCCAGCTGGCTTCGGGCAGTAGGCGGGGCACACCCTGAACTGGTTGCCAGCCAATCGGCTATATATATATATACAGTATATATATATATATATATATATATATATATATATATATATATATATATATAAAATGTGATATTTTTTTTTCTCAAGAGATTTAGCATGTTTAAAGATAATTGCTGACAACGTGAGAACTACGCATAGATATACTAAATATAACTATTTTCAGAGACAAGCACCAGTGAGCTCGGTGCAAAAACAGGCGCATCTTCATTTTTATGCTAGGACAAGTCTACTTTACCGCGTTTGGGAATTTGGTAGACCGTACTACACCTCAACAGGCATTCCCGGCGTATTCTATTGCACGCCCACCCGCGCATCTGGCAATTTGGTGCAAAAAGTAGATTTTAGACTAGCTAAAAGGAGGTCTAAATGGTAGTGCAGGTGGTGTAATGCGATTTTGGTGGATTTGATTGAGAAAGGACAGACAGATTTTGAGCTGCGGACGTGTGTGGGGAGTGTCACTGTATTCATGAATATGACAACAGCATTGCCCTGAATCACTGTAGAAATCAATTGAACAATTCTTAAAAATACTTTAATAGCACCCCCTGATCGTACACGGATGCATGATCAGGGTGGAAGGCGGTCTCTGATTGCCCCTCCACAGCGGCCAATTTTACATCAAGTGTTGATGTTCTTGCAATTCCTTTTAAAAGGACAATGTGCTGAATTTTGGGATTTTTCAATGTTCATTCCTTTTAAAACCCCACTCTTAATTTCAATAATATGCAAAAACACATGTTCAATAACATCAACGGGCATTTAAAAAAATATATAATCATAGGTCTAATAATAGCTAATCATATTATATAGATCACTCCGTGCCTTGGAGGAGACTAGGATTCGGCGGCCAACTTTCTGCTACAGATACTCGAAGGAGAAATACTTTGACAACGTAGTATTTGGTGGTAGGCTTGCGAAGTGTGGTCTGTCTGAGGCACCGTAGTACGCGCTTCGAACTTTGCATTCTATTAGTTCTCTACTAGATGGCTCTAAATTCTACGTACTTTAAATGTACTTTGCGCGAACCCGAGAATGTGATTACACAATCTGAGGCACGCATCTGAAGAAGGTTGGCCATATTTGTTCTCCAACTACAGCAACTACACTCGTTGAAAATATGTAGGAAGGTACCACAAGTTGCTTTTCCAACATTATGCCCAGCTCTTCACTGATTGGTTCTTTCCACTGTCTGGTCAGGTTTGACCCGCCTTAAAAATGTGTTTCAAGACGACCGAGGTTTTCAGTTGAAAATACACATAAACCAAGAATACATGAAACACCTGGATGTTGTCTGAAAAAGTGATTCATCAAATAATCATAAACACAACGATTTAAAGAAGACCTTGTAAAAAAGAAGTCCAGTTTTTTTTGTTTTTTGCACGTTTCAACTCACTTCCTATCAAAACATGTCGCATGTGAGCTCTATCCCTTTTAATGTATCTTTAAACATTCACACACAATGAATATAGCAGTAATTCTAGGCACTGTAATTCTGTGTTTCCGCGAAGATCAGCAAAGTAAATTATCTGTCAATGCTTTAAATTCTGTATTCTCTCAAGTGATTCTTTAACGTGCAGAAAACATGCCAAACTAATTCATCAGGATAACAATACATGTTCCTTCTGCCTTCACACTCGTCTGATTTTCCCAGATATTTATCTTAGCAGGATAATAATTTGTGAAAGTCTCTGACATTTGTGGCTAGCTAGCATGATAATAAATCCGTGGCTCGGAACATTTCTTAGTTAATTAGAGTCAATCAATCCAAACTTTGCTCACTTACCGGTGTGAAACCGGAGCATAATGAGCAGAAATCAGCATGGTGATTGGAAAACACAAATTACAGCTGTTAAAGAGAAACTCATCCACTTTTCTTGCCGTCGACGCCAGTGCCTGCTGTGAGGTTTTAAAATTAGCATGGCATTCCTTTAATGGATGCTGGGGGAATGTGCTCCTCTATAATTAAAAAACCTGTAATACACTCATCGGCCGAAATAGGAGTGGCGGCAATTCTCTCAAGGGACCGATCGGTCCCTTCACGCACCAAAAAAAAAATAATAATCTGCTTCTTGTTATCATAACATACGTTAGGGATGCTTGATACCACTTTTTTTTCCCAGACAGATACCACTACAAATACTCAACTCTTCACAGGTACCAATACCAAGTATGAATACCAGTATTTTTGATTCATAAAGTTCCCTCTCAAAAACCAATGGCAGATCATTTTAAAGAAAGATCTATGTATCCTGATATAGCATTTTTTTTTAAAAGGTTGCATGAAATAAATGGCAATTTTCTTCTACTTTCTAGTTCCTGATCATAATACTGATATTGACCGATGTCGTGAGTACCGATACTTTGAAAAAAGGCCGGATATAGGCACGATACAAATACCTGGTATTGGTGCTCGTCCGTCATCTGGGGGCCCAATACAAACCCAATCATGAGTCCTTCACATCTGCATTGCCAAAAAAGTTTTAGAATATTAACTCATTCACTCCTAGCCATTTTCACTGAAGCAACCCCCTTCGCTCCTGGCTGTTTTACTGGATTTTGACTGTTTTGCAAGGCCCGCAGAATATTGTGTTCTATTGCTATAAAAACATGGATTCTACCAACACAAAGATTAGAGTATCTTCTTTCATCAGTCCCGTTTTGTATCAATTAGCATTAGAATATAGCTAAGTTTCATCATTGTTCACAAACCTGTTTAAAACATTGGGGAAAATAGTTTTTTTTTTTTTTTTGCAACATGGCCCTGGTTGATCTCTTATACTCTGCTACCACCTGCTGGCCGTTTTTTGCAATAACTACAATTGCCTTAAGCAACCTCTTCAGGTCAGAGGCGGCATCAAAGCCTTCTGTATGGTCTAGCATAAAAAAAAAACATAAAAACATGTCATCAATGTTTTTGGGACCATGGCAATATTTAAAATAGAAAGTTTTTTATACGTTTTGGGGAGCAAATGAGTTAATGTTTATCATGAACAAAATATGAATTTGAGAAAATTCTCCTATTTCCTGAGCTAGTGTATATAACTTAAAGCCCATAAAAGATTTGTTAAGGATTATCTAAGTGAATAATCTCATTTGCAACTAGCAAAAGCCTCTTGCTTTTGCTGCTGTCTGTTACACACATTGTGTTACCGAGAAAAAGTTTGAACTGTTTCTTCTCCACTTCTGCGCTCCATTGGGATAACATGGCTTCGTTTTCAACAAGGGCTTAGTGAAAAGATGGACTAGCCCTCGCGTAACATTAATGCGCTTCATATATGATCAACAACACTTGTGTACAGAACCTCTAAAACATCTTCAAAGGGTGAGTAGTTTTACTTTGTTGTACTATACACTTTAACCTATTTTGCATTTGTTACTTAAGGGGGAAGTCAACACCCCCAAAAATTCTTGAGAATATGTTCTTTGCAACCCCACTCATCTAAATACGATATTATGGTTCATACTGCCTTAGTGGAATATGAGTTAAGCAGCAAAATCCAGCAGTTTTTATCAATAGGCTATCAGAAGGCGGCCATTTTGCCACTTGCTGCCGACTGAAGATGACATCACAGTTTGCCAGGGCTCATGCTGCGTTCGAGGATGGCCAGAAGTCAGTTTTTTTCCCACCTCAGTTCCGACCTGAAAGCATTCGAGGCGAATGGTGGATAGTGGTAAATTGTTTATTTTGGTCCTCAAAATTAATTTTGACCTCCAGCAAAATTTTGCTTCATTTATGTATTTATCATAAGCATTCCATACTGTTCAGTAGTTCGCCGTATAATTTCATGCAGAGAGTGAGAGGCATACTGTCAAGTATGTTGTTTCACGTGAAGTTATGTAGAATATTTATGACTGACGAAAGCTATCTAGTTTTATACTCGAGTAAATTGTGTTTTACCATTCACGGTCTGTGTTTCCAAAGGGGTCGCCATTGTAGAATGACGTCATATTGTACTCCGTCAGTGAAGTCGGGGTACTTTTTTTTCCCGACTTTGTAAGTGGAATTTCCAAGTTCAAGGGGGAGTTCCCGTACACACTTGCTGGTTTGAAGTCGGAAAAGTCCAACTTTCGACCATCCTCGAATGCAGCATCAGGCAATGACGAATCACAGCTCACCTATTTTCTGATGGGTTGTCATCACATCACAGTTGCTCAGGTCTCAGGTAACGACCAATCACAGCTCACCTGTGTTCTGAAACTGAGCTGTGATTGGTTGTTACCTGAAACCTGAACAACTGTGATGTCATTTTCAGTCGACAGCAAGTGGCAAAATGGCCGCCTCTTGAGATGGCTGGATTTTGCTTCATGACTCATATTCCAAAAATGCTATATTAATCGGAATGTCATATTTAGACTAGTGAGGTCAAGAAATGTTTAATGTTGACTTCCCCTTTAAAAAAAAAAAGTATGCTTTGTGATGGTGAAAAATTGAGCCTTGAGCTAATTGATCTACTTTCCATGTTTTCTTATGGTCGCATACTGAGAGGTGTGTCTAATATTTAGACTCGTGTAGCTAAATAAGTTGCCCAAAACATTACAAGCGACTCTCCCCCATGATGCAGTGTAATAATAAACACATTGTTAAATGAATACCTCCCTGACAGCTCTTGTATTGGCTCTTACTCGATTGTGTGAGTATCTAATGAAGTGTCCAGCGAGTGTGTATATGCACTTTATTAGATATATTAGACATAATGTTGATATGCTTCGGATGATAATGTGCTGAAATAGTGTGAGGTGGTGTGTGCTTTAGTGAGCTCATGTCACGTGACCTTCCTTGACACGAAACGGAACTGGCCGGTTCGAGGCCGTGCTTGCTGCATAGGTCGGGATGTTTGCATTTTTCTCATTCTATTTCATCACAATATCAGACATATATGATATCAGTTCAGAGGTACTGTCACTATGTGACCTGGCTTGCAAGGGGCCACCATGTACAGTATGACATCGCCCCCCCAGGTGTATTTTCCTCTAGCAGCTCTCTGTAAGGGGAAAGCTTATGTTATGTTGTGCCCGGAAACAGAAATTGCCATTGTATTAATTATTGTCGGCGAATCCAAGGAGTGAAGATAATGCAGGATGCACTGGGTTGGTCCCATTTGTTTCACTTGTCAGTGGACTGAATAATTGCGAAAACTGACCATGTTAGACGCCGAGTTTTCCAAAAGATAGGACTCCAATAGTTGCGACACAAATGTACGCTTCAGAAATGAAAAGCTTTGGAATAATTTGTCGGCTTGCCTTTGCCAAAGGAATCTAGTGAAGTGAACACTGTTTACCGCAGAATATTATTCTAAGATATGTGTTTTGATCAAATACATCCATTCGTTTTCTATAGTGGGCTATTGCAGTTAACCTTAACTGCTAAGCCAGTTGCTAACCAAAACAGCAGCATGGTAGCACTTTTAACCATCTCAAGTTTGGCGTTTGACAGCATATTGTAAATGACGTAATATTAAATATGATTTTATGTCACGTGGAGACAGCGTCTTTATCGATGATACATGGCTCAGTCCACGCTTATAAATGCCGGCTGCCCACTTTTAGTCCTGTTTTTGTCCTGTTATTTAAGTAGGATAACAGGACACTCGTGCCAATAATCCGGCCAAATTTGTGTATTTTTGCTCAATTCTGTCATATTATTATCCTGACTGGTTGTGAGTTGGTGTGTATTAAGAGTGATTTTCTTTCCTGACCTGTTTGGAAACTGGTCCGGGCCGACAATCCATCCATCCATCCATCCATTTTCTTAACCGCTTGTCCTCACAAGGGTTGCGGGGAGCGCTGGAGCCTATCCCAGATGGCTTCGGGCAGTAGGCGGGGTACACCCTCAACTGGTTGCCAGCTAACCGTAGGGCACACACAGATGAACAACCATCCACACTCACAATCTCACCTATGGACCGTTTGGAGTGTTCAATTAACCTGCCCTGCATGTCTTCGGAATGTGGCAAGAAACCGGAGTACCCGGAGAAAACCCACGCAAGCACGGGGAGAACATGCAAACTCCACCCAGGAAGGACAAAGCCCGGACTCGATCTCACGTCCTCTGCACTGGAAGGCGGACGTGCTAACCAGTCAGCCACCGTGCCGCCATGAGCCGACAATTGTAAATGATTTGCGACTAAAGCCAGAGGACAGCCATCTTGAATTGCCTCTGTTACTGACAACTTCTGTTATTTTTTTCCCACTGAAAACATTGTTATCAGTGCGTGTTTTATGCCACAATCCCTGTATGGAGTAATGTGAGTCTGAGTCGAGCAAATAATGAATTTCACTGGCTGCATCGACACTTACGAGAGTATATTACGGTTATTTGTCACTTACAGAAGTCTTGAATGGAATTTGCTGTCATTTCATTCTGACAACTGAGCACTCGGAGATATACCTTCTGAGATTAAAAAAATAAATTGTAATGTCATCTTTGCCAATTAAATGTTTATTTAGAGCTTCTCCCAGACTTGTTGGTACAACCGTACGCCATATACTGTGCCATTTTTGTGAAAACTTCGCAGAGAAATCAATGTTTTCAAGTAAAGTGTGCTTATGAGTGGCAACACAAGATGGCTACCGATGGCTTCCCTTCTTGCCTAAGTTATTACAATATATGGGGTCATTGACGGACAAGCTTGTCCAATGATGCCTATTTTATGGATTATCATGTGGTGAGACCTAAAAAATATATAGCCAAATTAGGACTTTTATTTTGAAATGCATTTAAAGACAGGAGTTTGTATCATCCACAAGACAGTCAAGGACACGTGGGAGCAGCTATCAGGTTTGTACTGACTCATGTAAAAATGTTACCCTTTTAGCAACTGGTATGTAGTGGTCATATGTAGACATCATGTGGTATGACCTGAAAACAATAATTAATATTAAATTTGTCCAACAAATATATATTTTCAGTAGAACTTTACTTGTGTGGCTAGCTAGCTTGTTTTGTTTAGATGGCTAATTGCTAGATTCATAACTTTGATTTAAGTTGAAAATATTATGTGGTGCGACAACAATAAAGGATAAGTATTTAACCCTGGAGAACCCAATAACCCTTTTCTTCTTTGGAAAATTATGAATTATACATTAAATGACTGCTAAAAGTTCACTGAACACCAAAATATATGTTTTTTTCAATTTTAACCCTTGTTTTTTGAACTAGCTCAGAGTTTCTAATTTATCAAAAAACATACTCCTAGGCATTCTGCAACATGATATGAAATAGATTAACAAAAAAACACAATTTTACCATCTGATGGTTTGCTGAGAAGATGGTTTTGTTTGGATTGATTTCCAGCTCAACAAAACAGCATGTTGTGTTGCCAGCCATCTTGTCACCACCACTCTGGCTCATGTAAGTGCAATATTCATCCACTAGATGGCCCCATGCAGGGGTCAGAAGTGGCACTCTGGACTTTTGAAGTTAAATTTGTAAAGAAAAAAAAAAGGTCTTTGTTATTTGAGTAGCAGAATTTATAGCGGCCAAATTTGACCCTGTGGGTTCTCCAGGGTTTTGATGTGTTTTTATAATAAATGAACTGTGCTGTGTCTTGTAATATCCTTATCCATCAATGACCCATATACGCACACCTGTGTGCGAAACTGAAAAATTCTTCTCTTTCTTCTTTGTATTTCCAGGAAGCTTGAAGCCTTGTGGTACCATGCTGCCTTTCACAGGTTAGTATTGCGACTGCATCATAAATCTTGCATTTGTCGATACAAATATGTGTTTGATGTCGCTCATCTCAAATACACCAGTTGAGATCAAAGTTAAACATCACTGGTTTTATACATTCATTGGCCACATTAGTACTCACAGACAATTTAGCAATTTTGGTCACCTTTCTTCATCTACACGAGAGGGACAAATGATTAGATACGACTTTGACTAGAATGCTGAAGGCTTGAGAACTTTGTAAGAGAAGGACTTTGCTAATACAATGGGGCTCATCTTGCAGTCCTCCCAAGGAAGAACTATCAGTCCTGCTACAACGGCTTCAGCGTCCCCAGGTGACCGCGCCACTGAGCCCGTGCTCGCTCCGTCGCACCCCACTCCACGCCTGCTGCCACCCTGAAGGTAGATGCATCACGCTGGGGGACTGTGCAGCAGAAGCACCCCCCCCCCCCGCCCTCCTTACTTCCCAGCTGAAGGCGCCACTTCAGACCCCCGCTACCCACATACAGTCTGGACTCTTCCCTCAGGTCAGTCCCAGTTACAGTCGAACCCCACAAACTAGTATTCGTTCTTTAATTTGAGAACCACACACATATGTTCCTGTGCTTGCACATGGGTGTGTGTTGTGAAGGTGGGGGGGGGTAACACACCGCCTGTTTCTCCCGGCTGCCTGCTGACTCCCTGAGGCGTGTCTGTGGTGGCTACGCCATGTGTGGGGGTTAGAGAACAGCAGGGCTCCCCGAATGGCACATACTGTATACGCAAAAAGTGCTAGTCCTGTCTTGTTTATCTTTTTTGCAACTGCGGATGGTTTAGGAGTCATATCTGATCAGAAAAAAAACCCGCAAGCACCCACTTAACTGTCAGTACAATAAATACTCAAATAAGTCTCTAGCTCTCTTTCCTCTTCTAAATTGAGCACGAGAAAGAAAAGTTGCAACCTTTGACTCCTTTGCTTTCTCCTCATTTGTTCCCTTCATGGAGAAGTGAGGAGACTGTTAGAGTCTTTGTGAAGCAGCTGCTGCCCATTCAAAAACTCCTGATCCTCTAAACTACTGTTTCATGACCTCGACTAGCTCCATCTGTGCTAACATGTACTACGTTATTTCAATCAGAAAATGAAAACATTTCCATTGAGAATGCCAGAAGAATCAAAACAACTGATCTTTCATTTTAATTAGTCCTTCTCCATTATTTTTTGTTACGCCACCCCTCCCAGGAATAACAAAATATTTTGCGCCCCCCACCCCCAACAACAACAACTCCCTGCTTCAACAATAATTGGTACAATTTGTCTATGACATTTTTTTTTTTTATAAATACACCTCTACAGAAGAGCTAATATTTCTTGCAAATTCTGTGAGAATGAGAACGCCACTGCCACCTACTGTCGTGGATGTACAATTAAACGTCATTCTAATAAGCTAGCTTTCTTAATATATTGTAATCACGTTATCTAAAATATCTTAACTTTGTCTACCTGCAGATAACCATAAGTATTTTCAGTTTTGTGATTGCACTTTAAGTTTGCTGTGTTTTGGAACTGCGTTGCGCAATACTGAGGGCTGTTCTAATAATTTGGGTTATTTCCAAAGCCTTTAGTACAATGCAAACCTCTTTTCCAGAAATAATCCTACTTTTTTGAATTGTTGTATTGGATCTCATGTAATTCTGCCATTGTACTTGTACAATTTAATTGACTCACATTACACATATTAATTCATAAATTGCAGTACCATACCACAG
Organism: Vanacampus margaritifer; assembly: GCF_051991255.1. Lineage (NCBI taxonomy): Eukaryota > Metazoa > Chordata > Actinopteri > Syngnathiformes > Syngnathidae > Vanacampus > Vanacampus margaritifer. Next base: position 46,428,545 of record NC_135433.1, read on the forward strand.
ATAGTTAACAAAATATATATCTTCTTTTTTTTTTTTTTTAACAAGCAAGATGATATCGCCCTCTCCATGATATTAATATGATATGTTCTGTGATCTGTAAACAGCTGGTTATCTTGCTTTTCCACGATAAGAGAAAGTGCTGAGGATTTACGCTCGCTGAGCACATTTGGGCTGAATCTTTCACACGTCACAAATTGCAGATGGGAAGCAGTGATCTTGAACAGCCGATCACATTTCCGTGACCATCTGACACCTTCCATTTAGGAAAATAATACTTTCTATCTTAGCATAACCCCCCTCCCTCACCCTCCATTTTCTGTCTGCAGAAGCTAGCAAACGGAATTATGGATGAAAGACTTTGCTATTCACAACTCTGGATTTGGCCTTTTTTGTTTCGGTGCACTGATGGGAGTAAATGTTCACCCTTTAGGTTAACGAAACAAAACATGGCTAACCTTATGATGTGTGCACATGCAGTGTGGAAAACAGCCCCTTTATAGGTTACCATAGCATTGCGATATAGCCAATGGTCTTGTTTATTTTAGCTGTTAAAAACTCAAATAAAAAAGCGTGACCTTACGCATAACTGTCTTTGTGCTGTTGACATCATCTCTAATGGTTCCTCCAAAAAGAACGGAGGTGGACCTGATCTGATCTGTGTAATATGACACCTAAATATGAGTCGGGTTAACTGGCACAGAGAGTTGTAAATCACTGTAGTGTGATTCTTTGTCTCAACGGGTTTAATTAGTCTTGAAATTCTTCTCTTATCTGATGACCCCCCCCCCCTTTATTCCCCTCCTCCTTCCCCCCTTTACCACCACCACCTCCTCCTGCTGCACACTGCAACCATAAACGCCCAGCAATCTGAAGACCAGCGGCCTCGGGAGACTGAGCTGCTACAAAGAGCTGAAAGAGTTTGGAAATGGTCATTTTATTGTGTTGGAATGGCTCGCTGGAGACTTGGGTAATTTAGTGCTAACTGAGCGCTTGTAAAGATAACAGTATGTGACTCCCAAGTGCAACACGGCCGGCTACTGTAGCGCTGCCACGCGTCCTCGCAACTACGACTTAAACCGTAGTAAACACCAACTAGGCATGTTTAAAATGACTTTTTTTTTAAATGTCACTCAAACGTTTCATCTTGCTAAAAAACATCTAACATGTGCTAGTTAGTGCATGTCCATATCCATAGCACAATGTTCTGTTTCATAGTACGTGAACATTTATCCAAATCTGTCATTCCATATAACTTTTGAGGTATCTGTCACTGTCGGTCCCATGGGAGTCCCACATGGAAGTTTTTTGCTCTAATTGAGCTCTTTATTTAATTGACAGTTCATTATGTCCTATTAAGTCACTCTCGACCAATTTTTTCATAGCATTATTAACCATTCGTTGCCATAAAGAAGACAAAATTCCAAGTCAATCTGCCTGCCATTCTGGTCTTGGTCTTTGTGCAAGTTTGTGGGGACAACTCTTCAGAGTTCTTTATCAATTTGTGGTCGTTAGCTGTGTGTCCAGTTGAAAGGGCCCTTGGGACAGGTGATAGCTGAGTGATGGAGCCTAGAGATTGGTGAGACACTGGGACGATTGTTTTGGGCATGTATGGGACACGTGCGCCTCTCTCGAGAGAGGGGGGGGGGGTGGATAGTGTGCTGACGCGTGCTTTCATTACATTGATCTGGCTAACATACCCAGGCTCTAATGTGTCATGGTTAGTGTACTGTTATTTCTGTCTAATAGACCCAGATTCAGGGCTTTAGATTCAGGGCTCGATGAAAAAATAGACACATCTTAATTTTCATATCGGAGCAAGTCTAGTTTACTGTTTGGGAATTTGGCGGACCATGCTGTGCATTTCTTGGCATTCCAGACTGAGGACGTTTTTTATTACACTCCCCCCGGCGCACGTGACAATTTGGTGACAGAAAGTAGACTAGCCTTTAGACCAGGTAAAAGCAGGTCTAACTGGTGGTGCAGGTGGTGTAATGTGATTTTGGTGAATTTGATCAAGGCATTCTGGTCTCCGCTGTTAAGAGTCGGCAATGTAACCACTGGTTAGGGCAGGGGATTGCTCTGGTTCGCTGTAGTCTGCGGTAAGTTGGATGATTTATAGGGGTGGGAATCTTTGAATGTCTTACGATTCGATTCTGATTTTTGGCTATGCGATTCGATTCAGAATCGATTAAGAACTATTTTTGATTCACAATGATTTGATTGACAATGATTTTTGCTTCAATTTAGAGATGTTCAAGGAATTGTAATGATCTACTCCAGTCTGACTCGCTAATGCTAATTAGCGCGCTACTTGCGGCACTTTTATCACTCAAAAGAACAGCTCCATGCTGCAAAAAAACAACTTTAATTGGAATAACTTGATTGTGACTTTTTCCTTCTACTCTCTAATGTGACTACAACTTAACAGTGTATCAGACCACGTGGGACCACACTGCCCCTAAGTGGCCAAATCGGGTACAACATGAACAACGCTCCCAATAATTGCGCACAAAAACAAAGGGAAGACAGTATAAAATAATTTGAAGAAAAGCGATTTTGGGACGTTTAAAATCGATTCTGAATAGTACTAAATGAGAATTGCGATTCTTATGAGAATTGTTTTTTTGGCACACCCGTAATGATTTACTCACTTAAATACTCGTAACTCGCTGAATTCTTGACAGATTTTTAAAAAAAAATTTAATCGCAGATTTAAAGTGGATGTCAACCCCCCCAAAAAATTATTGACAATAATATATTCTGTGGAGCCCCATTAGTCTAAATACGATATTCTGGTTAATATTGCGTTAGTGTTATATACGTTAATCAGTCAAATCCAGCAGTTTTTTTTTTTAATCTATATCAGAAAGTGGCCATATTGCCACTTGCTGTCGTTTGTTGACAGTTGCTCAGGGTTCATGTAACAACCCATCACAGCTCAGCTTCAGAAAACAGATGAGCGGTGATTGGTCGTTGCCTGAACCCTGAGTAATTGTGATGTCATCTTGAGTTGACAGTAAGTGGCAAAATGGCTGCCCTCTGAAATGGATTTTTTTTTTTTAAATGTCTAGATTTGGCTTCTAACTGCCACTATCTACAAAAATACCAAAAGAAGCAAAACTCTACAAATGCACAAAATTGTGCTGGGCACGAAAATGGGGCCCTCGCTGTGTGTTTCCTCACATCGCTGTAACAATTGATGTCAGAATTTAGATGGTTTGCTGTGAGGACCCTTTTTGAACCCTGCTGTATCTGATGGACGCTGGAGGTGCGTGAGGTACTAAGATTATTACAATAGGGCAGGGGTCACCAACTTTGGTCCTCAAGGGCCCCTATCCTACATGTTTTAGATGTTTGATGCAGGGCAATAGAGTGATATAAAGTGTGACGTGTGTGTCTTCCTATTATAGTGAGACAAAGTTGGTTTGGGGGCCAATTTTTGCACCGTGCATACAAACTCAGGTTCATTTCTCTGATTGTGTCCAGTCCTGTATATACAAATTAGTGTCGATCAAAGTACAGTATAGTCCTTCATCTGTTTTTGTTTTATTGTCCTGTGCCTTCATACGTAAAAACAGAGGTGCATCCTGAACACGGGAGTGGACATATACATATGCATCATAAATTCCAAGTTGTATGGAGCACCTTGCTTTTTGAAGGACTAGCTGCAGGAAGGGGTGGGGGAGATGAGGGGTTATTTTGCCGATGGAGATTAAGGCAGGGGCTTTTTGTCATTTGTGCGAGACAAGCCATTCATCCATCCAGTTCACGGCCAAAAAAAAGGCTGGTCCCAGAAATTAGCAGTTTCAGCTCAGCAGCAAAGTCGCCGGGCTGTGAAGGCAGAGAGAAATTGACTAATTAGCAATGCGCACTAAAACTTGACGGTTTCTCTCCATAACAGCGAGGGGTGGAAAAAAAACCGAGACTCGCCTTTTTCTCCCCCCTTTTTTCCCTCTTTCCTTTCTTCCATAGATGTTTGAAATCGCAGTCATTTACGCTCGACAGTTTTTACAATAGCCTTGAGCCATAATTTTGCGAGTCTCTCCAGCATCCATACCCCTGCATGGTCTCTCTCCACCGGCCATGCACGACCGTTTCTCTCCCCAACCGTGGATTTCCTATTACTCTCGTTACGACTCACTGAGCCCCAGGCCCAAGGATAATGATGTGTTGTTTCTTGGTAGCATAATTTGTCACACGTATATTTCTTCTTCTTCTTCTTCTCCTCTTGCAGAAAGCACGGCTCCCTTCTCACATAGTCGCACACTTCTGGTTAATTCCGAGGAAACAAATGATCAACAAATAACGCCAAATTGGGACTTTCGTTTCTTTTTTTCTTTTGGTTGGACTCGCTTTTCTTTTTAAAAAGGAGAACAAAAGAAGGGATTCTTGAGTGAGCTTTCTGGGGACCCCCCTACGAAGATTACTTACTTTCTTTTTTTTCTTGGAGTGTGTGCGTGGCGAGTGTGTCAGGTAAGTTGTGGCTTGCTCTCATCATTTAGTTGTCACATGCGCGCGTAAGTTTACGCACGCACGGATTGCGTTTTGTCGCGGCGCGGACGCAAACAAAAGACGCGCACGTCGCGGTGAACTTTTCGACGTTTTTTTTTTTTATTCTTTTGGACGAGAAGATTTGACTGTTTATGTGAGAAATGCGCGCGCACCAGCGTGGTGTTTTGGTCGCGGGGGTGCGCGGCTGTAGAGGGAAAGGACGAGAGGGGATCGATGCTGCATGATCTCCCTAGCGGGGATCTCGCCACTGCGCATCCGCCGAGTGGAGCCTCGTCGCGGGCTGAAGATCCGCAGCGTCTCGGTCGTTCTGGTTCAACCATAGGCGGCGATGGGAACGCGTTTTTTGTGTGTGATTCTTTCACGAATATGAAGTTGAAGACTACCTGATCCACGTGGGATGTAAATTCCCTGGCATCCTGGATCACTAACTTACCCGAGAGATTGTTTTTCCTCTTTTTGCTAGACTGAGCCTCCCTGTGTTGTGCTGCTTGGAAGTCAATGGCTTACATGGTTTATTTGTTGCCCAGGTGGCGTCCACAATCAGGAAGCCATGTCCAGATCGGGTGACAGAACGTCCACCTTTGACCCGGCGCACAGTGACACGCTGCTGCACGGGCTCAACCTGCTGTGGAGGAAGCAACTCTTCTGCGATGTGACTCTCACCGCCCAAGGGCAGCACTTCCACTGCCACAAAGCGGTGCTGGCGTCCTGCTCCCAGTATTTTAGGTCGCTCTTCTCCTCCCACAATGCCATCAGCAACAACGAGGGCGGCAAGGGGGACCAGGGCAGCAGCGGCACCCCCTCGTCCTCGCCCGACGACAAGCTGGTGACCCCCAGTGCCAGGCCCATCAACAACCTGGTCCTGCAGGGTTGCTCCTCTATTGGACTGAGACTCGTGCTGGAGTACCTGTACACGGCCAACGTGACTCTCTCCCTGGACACTGTGGAAGAGGTTCTGTCGGTCAGCAAGATACTCAACATCCCTCAGATCACCAAGCTGAGCGTGCAGTTTCTCAACGACCAGATCTCGGTGCAGAACTACAAGCAGATCTGCAAGATCGCCGCGCTCCACGGACTGGACGAGACCAAGAAGCTGGCCAACAAGTATCTGGTGGAGGACGTGCTGCTGCTTAACTTTGAGGAGATGTGCGCCATGCTGGATGCTCTGCCGCCGCCGGTGGAGTCGGAGATGGCGCTCTTTCAGATGTCGGTGCTGTGGCTGGAGCACGACCGCGAGACTCGCATGCACTACGTGCCGGACCTCATGAAAAGGCTGCGCTTCGCTCTCATCCCGGCCCCGGAGCTGGTGGAGAGGGTGCAGTCGGTGGATTTCATGAGGAATGACCCGGTGTGCCAGAAGCTGCTGCTGGATGCCATGAACTACCACCTGATGCCCTTTAGGCAGCACTGCAAGCAGACCACAGCCAGCCGGTAAGACTATACGACCACCGGGCACCACTTTTGTCTTGTAAATGTCAACAAGTTGTGTGTAGTCAGCTGCAATGTTATCTTTCGTTATGACATCAGTGGCCAGTTCGGTTTTTATAGTCATTCGCAGGCCATATGTAATTTGTCATTTGAGCATTTTGTGGGTTAAATGGTGATTTTCATAGCAGTACCTCTGAGGTTTTAATTGTTTTTTAGAGTTACATGGCGGGCCGGATTTTATCCACCACGGGCCGTATATGGCCCACGAGCTTCAGGTTGCTCACCACTGTGTTGTGGTAAAAAATACCTGATTTGTAACCACTGTCACTTGCACACTGTAAAAAAAAAAGGGGGGGGGGAGTAATATTTACTTGAAAAAAAAAAGTTTTTTCACCCACTAAGTAAATAATACTAAGTAAATTTTATACGGAGAGTTTTGGTTACATTATACTAGTTTATTTAAAAAATAAATAAATAAAAAGCTAAGTAAGCGTTGAGGAACAAACTCATGCCCTTCAGCTTAACAGACACTTTTTTGCTGTTTGCCACTATACTGCATTGCTGGTGGTGGGTCCAAAATGAGACCACAAACTGGTCTCTTGGAGGTACGAGGATTCCACCTGACACTAGCAATATACTAACACACAGAAGAGAGTGGCATGGCTCAGGTGGTAGAGTGGCTGGCTGTCACACAAGCTGAAGGTCATGAGTTCGTTCCTCAACACTTTTGACTCTTTTTTTTTTTTTTTTAAATAAACTAGTAAAATGTACTCAAAACTCTCCTTTTAAAATTTGCTAAGAATTTTTGGGTTAAAAAACAAAAAAATTCAAGTAAATATTACTTTTTTTTTGCAGTGAAGAGGTTACACGTATAATTGCTTGTCACTAAATACTTCATTTTAATGAGACTATATATACCTGTAATATACATTCCCGTTAGAACATTTAGGAAAGTCCATACTAAGTTGTTGAGGAGCTGAAAGTAGACATCTTTTATCCGGAAGTTAATTGAATGGCAGTGATGTTATAATAATAAGCATAGGTGTTCATCTCCATAAGTGTTTTGAGAGCAGAAATCCGTCTAACATCTATTTCCACGCAAGTACCTAAATGAACACGGAATCGGAAATCGTCATAATTAGTTTCACATGCCACTGTGTTTCTCCTCTCAATTAATCACCATTATCTATGTCCAGGGGCTCATTTGCATACGAATAACCCCTAAAACACATCCAAGTTGGCCAGTGGCACGGAGAGAGCAAAAGAGACGCGAGTGATGTAGCCATGCATAAAAAAGGACAATATGAGAAAAAGGAAATAAGGTTTATGTGACTGAGTGTAATGTCATATAATTACTGCACTTTGTGATTAATTGCTAGATTTGTGTTGGAGCCCATTAGGAGCCAGACAGTTCTCCTAAATGTAAAGTAAAGCGTGACGCCGCATCACATGCAAACTCTCACAAAACGGCCGGGGGACGTCACATGAATCATTGCAGCCAATGAGATGGAGACATTGTATAGGCAAGGTTATGTCGTCAATTGCCTTTTCGCCTCCGGCATGGCACCCTGCAGGACCATCCTCACTTCACAGCTAATTAGAACCAACCATTTTCAGAGTGTAATAACCATTCGATAACACAGCCCCGTGAAAAGTGTGCCTTTTGTTAATTGTAATAAATGTCTTCAAGTGCCCCTCTATAGGAGCAGTATTTCTTTTATTTATTTATGATTGCAATTGTTCTGTCATTACAGAATCCGTTCCAATAAGAGAATGCTGTTACTGGTGGGTGGTTTGCCCCCTGGACCCGATCGCCTCCCCAGCAATTTGGTCCAGTACTATGACGATGAAAAAAAAACATGGAAGATCCTCACAAGTGAGTTTAAAGCAAAAGATTTTATTTGATTTTTTTTTCCAGCTTTCTCCTGTTCGGGGATTTTTACGGTCGTTCCTGTGGATGACTTTAACGCGGGTTAATTTGAGCGAAGGAGTTCCCTAAATCCTTCAGGTAATAATATATCACTATCACTTTTTAATATAAGTTTCTAATCAGAGCGTGACTTCACGCCACTGCGGAGCGTCACGCCTGGTTCGCCTTGTTTTTGCTGAAATATGCTGCAGAGATGCATGATGAGATTCACTTGAATCTAATGATCTGCTGTGGCAGAGATTGAACGCGGGGCTTGAGTGATATCTTTGCCGAGTGGCTTTCAAATTCATCCTGATTATTCACTAACGCTGATCAATACCTGCTTGAATTGCTCTAATTATTTACACAAACACAGTTTAAACGTAGTCTGTGGCCTTAGTCTCCTTACTTGAATTTAGAACAAAAACAAATTCTTAGCTATTTTTTTGACAATCTGTAATAAAATACTATCTTGAAATGTTGTTAGCATTTAAAACTAATTTTAGCACAGACTCGGAATATGCACAGCAAATGAATGTATCTTTGCAATTCTGTCTAACTGATCGTGTCTTGAAGCGAATGAGGTGAAAAGGAGTGCATTACTTGGCTGCGACCAGCAGAGGCGCTGTTGATTTACTCTACTGGCTTTGCTAGCAAATGAAGTGCTGTTCATGGCATCGCCTATGAAAAGTTGAGCGACATTCACGCTATAATGTAACTAATGCGGTTTTGCTAGCCTAGCAGCAGAAGCTCAGAACATTTAGAGAGAGCATCAGGATCCTCATCTTGAAAATAAAACCATTATCTGATTGATATTTTTTGCCCATCGTCAATCAAGGGAGTTTATCCCCCCTTATTATATAATTAATATAATACATGTCTTGGCTAGTCCACAATTATCAAAGATCACCAAAGTAGACTTGAAGCAATTTCAGGCAGAATGCAGTGCAGTACTTGGCGGCAACCAGCAGAGGCACTGTTGGTTTACCATCAATTAGTTTGCTGTCTAAAAAAGTCCACCATGATAACGAGGTGCATCCACGCTATGATGCAAATCCTTCGAATAGTATTATTCTGCTCAGTATAACACTTGTGGGGTAACAGGAGTACAGAACATTTAAAGGGAGATTTCCGCCTCACAAAAATGATTGAATAAATTCCTTGATTCTTAATTTTCTCCCATACTTGATAAATATTATCCCTAGTATAGATAATGAGTCAATAAATACAAGATTAATTCACTCTCAACTACTTTGCGGTCTGAAAAAGGGTGACACAATGTCAGATGTGGGAAGTCAACCACGCTAATATGCAACACCAGTGTGGAAACAGGAGTTCAGAACACTCAGAAGGATTTCCCCTACCCGGAAAATGAATTATTTGAGTATTTGAATGTTATTTTTTTTTCCATTAGCATCTGTAGCATAGACATTAGCACCAGACGAGTAATGACCTGGCTGGTCCACCAATATTACACGCCACTCAAATTTTGTGTCACCATGGCAACAACTAAGATGGAAGGTTAACATTTACATTAAACGATAACATTTTTGAGGTTGTGAACGGTGCACGATGAACTAATTTGTGTAGTGGCGTAAGTATTCGTGTTTACATTACACAAAACGGCACATTCAATTACCAACGTACGTTCTGTTTTCCAGGCGATTATTTTATTTTTATTGCTGAGAAGGGATTTTCTAAAAAAAAATATTTACTGTAATTATAACTTTCTATTGGGTCTCATAACAATTCTCTTGTTCTTATGGGCTTCAAGCTTAGGCAATAATTGAGACCTTATAAATTCTAGGATGTTTATTTTCTCTTAGCTTAGTGCTCTGTCATCATATATTCTGTATGTAGACTCACAAACACGTGACGTCACTCACAAGGGAAGTGTATATGATGACAGAGCTATCACAATAAATATCCTACAATTTACAGGTCTCAATTATTGCCGAAGCTTGAAGAACAACAGACTTATTGGAAGAATGTCACACATGTTGAATTATGCTAGCTTAGTAATAGGCTAGCGCCTTTCGACTTGCGTACAAATTCAGTTTATGTCGCCGCCAAAGGAACGGAAGTCCGTCATAAATCCTCGGTATTCCGAGCATCAATTATCGCACAGTGTTGCTTTATCCAACTCCTCGCAATCGTATTTCATATGTGGAAACTGAGCCACTTTCCCTCCCTCGCTACCATCCATCCTCGACCTTTTCCAGACTCACCCCTCTATTTGCTCTCATATCGCAAAGGTCAAACTTGAGATAATGGGAAAGCATATTTTCTATTCTCTCCTATTGAGCTTTTATTTGTTGTTGCTCATTTCTCAGCATTAGCAGATAGTTTTTTCCCTCCTGTGCCTCTTTGGAGATTCACACTACACAATTTTTTATTTTTTTTAATGGGTGTCAAAATTAGTGTGTTCATTTTGAGTTAATTTATAGTTCATTTAACGCCACTATTTTTTTTTAACGTGCGTTTCATGACCGTTCCTTACTCGGAAAGTCTGTACTGGGGAAATTCCAGTCGCAATACAGCAGACCCGTCCACGTCAAAATTTAGACGTAATAAATGTAATAATAATGCATATTTGTGGAGACTGGGTCAAGATGCATTTTACAATTTTAAACAGAATTTCCCAAGTTACTTCATGTTAAAGATGAAATAGCTATTAATAAGAAAAGAAAAATCTATTGAGCTGTCCCCAACGTCTTATAAAAGCACTTATGCCATCTAGTGGCAGAAAAAGGACCTCAACACAAATCAATGTCACACTCGTTTTTTTTTTTACAGTATATATTTTTAATTTAACTAAATGTTATGAATTATTATGAAATTACTCTAACAGTGACTAAAATATATATTTCTAAAATTTCTGTATTTCTATTAGTGTAACATTTTTTTCCACTTTTATGTTAACAAGAGTATAAAAACTTGTACATGTTGTTTTACATTTAGAAGGGATGTAAAGGTTGTGTCACAATAATAATAAAAAAAAGATTAATAATAATGTTGTCTTTTAAAAGCCATGGTTATCATGTGTGTCCACGCACCAATCACATAAAAAAAATGTTGTGCTTATATTAGTCCATATTCATCCATTTGCACTCCACATGCACATGCTCAGCCTGCGCCGCCATTTGCTCATTACCCTCAGCCCTCATGGGTGTAAACGGCAACTTGCCAAAAAGGTCAGTGGGGATTTCCATCAGTCACAACTAAAAAAAGTTAACACTCAAATGGTCCGTGGCCTTGCGGAAGGACAAAACTGCACAATCATCCCCTGAACACATCAGCGAGCGTCTGATGTCGCCTGCGCACACAATGGACGTGAAAGAGAGGGAGATTATTAACATTCAATCATAACTTTCCAATGAGGCGAAACCTGAGAGGGACAGCCTTTGATTAAGACATTCATCAAGATAATTTGGGAAGATTCTTGATTCTCTTCACTCTTGTTGTGTTTCACACCGAGTGGCTCGCCGTTGATCCCAGTGTGAAGTTTGCCATCTAGTGTACCGACAGAAGCGTGAACGCCCGTAATCGCGTACTTTGCATCATTAAAGATAAAATAGGACTCCACCCTAGTGCGGAAATGGAAAAAAAAAAAGACACAAAAGAGAGAGAGCTGGCGCATTAGCCGTGGAGTCAGTCAAGCGTGGCCTGCCGCCTCCATGCAGAGGTTTCTGACTCCCTCTAGTGAGTTCCTGAGCTCAGTGTAGACAGCCGCCACCGAGGCGACCCTGCAGGAGGATCTCAAAGCGAGAGGGTAGATTAACTTCATCCACTTTCATTTTACAATAAGGTCCAACACGGGGGAGAGGTAAAAGCCAATGGCATGTTTTATGCTTTCCACCATCTCAGGTATGACGCCTCGCCTGCCACTTATCCTGCCGCCCGCCTGTGTCCGAGACACCTGTAGGCGGCAGGACAAATGTCCCGCTTCCTCCGACTCCGCAGAGCCCCTCCCCCCTCCCCGCCCCCTCACAAGATGATTCCAAGTCGCTCGACATCAAATCAAAAGCCGCCCATGCGTGGCCTATATACTGCTGACTGAACAATAATGTAAATAGCATGTAAGGGAGTTTGGCAGTCATATGGTACTTGTCTTAGAGGCGCGCTGGAGGCAGGCAACCTAATCCCCTCGTTTTGAGATAAAGCTGTGTTTAGCGTACGTGGCGTTAGCGTCTCTCTCTCTCTCTTTCTCCCGCCTCGTCGAGGAGCGAGCGGCACATGTCAGGCAGGGCCGAGTGAGATTGCAGCGAGAGGGCCAATTGGAAAGAAATGAGATTCAAGGCTGTCTAATTCTGCAGCAACTGTGATCCATCAGGCGCCGGGGAGGCGGCAGTGGAAATGACTGATGGAGACAGACAGGTGGGCCTTAACATTCCACTGATTTGTGCTCCGGCAGAGCCCCCTCCCCGCCAAGCCGCCACCTCGGCCGAGATTTATTGAGTGAACACGATCATGTTCATTACGACTGTCACCCAAGACCATTTCTCCACATCTCAATGGGGGTCACAGCAACAAAAGAAGATGGAGGACAGGGAGGGAGCGCAAAAGCAGGTGAACCCCATCAAAAGTGATTTTTTAGAAGATAACGAGGATACTCACCAACTCCTTTTCATACTACTTCTTCTGAAATGATGGGAAGGGTTTATGCGCTGCCACTAGTCTAAGAACAGTATTTTCATTAATTGTGTTTGTGGGATATTAATTACACAGAAAAATCTGTCTGTTTTTATCCATCTCAGGGGGCGGCCATTTTGCCACTTGGTGTCAACTCAAAATGACACGACAGTTTCTCAGGGCTCTGGTAGCGACCAATCGCGGCTCACCTGTTTTCTCAGTATGGTCATGTATCATTCGCAAGCTGAACCATCGTTACCTGGGCCCAGAGCAACTGTGATGTCATTTTCAGTTTCCAGCAAGTGGCAAAATGGCCGCCGCCTGAGGTGGATAAAAAACGGGCGTAGTTTGCTGTCGACTGAAAATGACATCAGAGGTTGCTCAGGGCTCGGCTTGCGAACGTCACGTGACCAAACCCGGAACACAAGTGAGCCGTAACATTCGCAAGCTGAGCAATTATGCACTGTGATGTCATTTTCAATCGATAGCAAGTGGCAGTACAACACAAAATGGCCGGGATGGATAAAATATTTTGCTGCTGAATTCCTATTCCACAAATGCAATATCAATCAGAATGCTGTGTTTTATTTTTAATGCACCACATACACACACCAACACAACTCACCAATTTCTGGGAAGCAGGAGGATCGGAGCGGGGGGGATATAATTTCCCTCTGCTCCTTCTCACCTGCTCCCAATTTTAATGCACCACACACACACACACTTGTAACAGGGTTAGTTTTCACTAGGCACGCTGGCGTGACGACCGGGACCTTTCGCCGCTCGGCCTGGGGACCGGGGGTGCCGCCCGTCTCTTGGTGCTCCCCTTCCGTTTCCCATGCGGCTGGAGGTGGGCTGGGCGCGGGTTAATTGATGAATCAGATTTTTTTTTTTTTAAATACAAGTTTAAATTTCCCTCCCTACATTCAAAAACAGGACATTGCAGTGCAGAAAACGGACAAATACAAATGAAGTAGGATTTAGTTATTATTTTGGTCCATAACATGTCAGAAAATCTGAAAAATGCGTATTGCTTTTCAAAGTAAAAGCAGATGTTTGTGACTGTTTTAATTTGATTTAACACAAATATGATCATTCATTTTTGAGAGAATATTTCCTGTTGAGAGGCTGAAATTCTGAAGATTTTCACCATTTAAAATTGAACGCGCTTAATTGAATATCAAAATAATTATCGGGTAGGTAAATATCGATTAATCATTGCGCCTCTACTGATGTCACACCCCACTGCACCAGGCCCCGCCCCTTAAGGCACATATCTAACACACATACACTATAATAGATACAGTATTTTAGATACGTTTTTTGTGTGTGTGTGAGTTCAAATACATTTACAATGTGTTTAAAAATGTCAACAACTTTGTGTGTTTTAAGTGTGTCCGAGGGGTAAAATAATTTGTCTCTCTAACGCAGATTTTTTTTCCTATTGTGAAAATAAATCGGGTTTCATTTTACCCCGCTTTAGTCACGGTTTAATTTTCTTGCTTTCTGTGTGCCGCGCAGTAATGCCTTACAACAGCGCTCATCACTGCGTTGTGGAGGTGGAGAACTTCCTGCTACTGCTCGGCGGAGAGGACCAATGGAACCCCAACGGTAACGACGATGCACCTCACCCGCTTCCCGTTCACATCATTTTCTACGAGCTAAACCATGAGAGAATTTTGTCGACTGCACTCACTACTACTTGTTGAGATCACAACTTTAAGCCAAATGAGCACCGAGTGGACAAACAACACCCACCAGTCAGTCACACTTGTCACGATTTGGCACCGAGAAGTAGAGGTGAAATATTTGATGTGTCAAGTTGCTTTATTGTGAAATTGTGATGACAATCAAGTGGGAAGCAAAGACTGTAAAATCCTAATTGTAAATACTGTATGACATTTTCTCCATTTCCATTTCTGTAGGGAAACACAGCACCAATTTTGTAAGTCGCTATGATCCCAGATTCAACAGTTGGATACAACTTCCTCCTATGCAAGAGAGGTGAGGACACTTTCAGGACGTTTTGCACAAATCTTGTATTAAATTGCAGCAAGATGATTAATTAATTAATTATTGATCAATTCATTTTTGCAAGAGCATCAGGGTGTCCGTTGGGGTTCAAATTAACTGGTAGTAAATGGAAATGGCTTGAATGAATGGATTCTGGCTTGAAACCCTAATTTGAAACCCTAACTCTTTTTTCAAAACCCTAATCCATGCTTGAAGCCCCAACTCAAACTTGAACTCCTAATTTGAAACCCTAACCTGGGGTTCAAACCCCACTCTATGCTCGAGTCCCTATTTTTAAATCCTAACCCTTGTTTGAAATCCTGTACCTAGCATGAAACCTTAACACAGGCTTGAGCCCATAACTTTAAACCAACTACAACCCTGGCGTGAAACTACAACACAAGTTTAAAACCCTAATTTTAAATCCTAACCCTGCTTTGAAACCCTACTCATTTCTTAAATCTCAGCCTGATCATCCTGGAAGGGGGATTACTACATTTGCGTTCCCTTCTCAAGATTTCTCATTTTTCACCTGATGTTTTTTTCTTCTTTTTTTTTCTTTGCCCTCTTGTGGTTCGATTAGGGGATTTCGTTGATATTTGTCAACGGTGGACATGTGAAGTATTTTTAGACTCTTGTGTGATTGAGGGCTATATAAATAAACTTGACTTGATTTGATTTGACTTGACTTGAATTTGAAACCTTTGCGATCCCTAATGGCACAATAAAAGAAGAAGTAGCCCTAATTTGAAACCCTAATTCAGACAAAATCTAACCCAGGCTTGAAACCAGAATTTGAAACCCTAACCCTGGTTTGAAACCATATTCCAGCTATAAACCCTCATTTCAAACAATAGCCCTGGTTTGAAAAGACTCATTGTGAAAGCCTAACCCTTGTTTGGAACCCTAACCCCCAGCTTGAAACCCTCATTTCAATTTCTAACCCTTGTTTGGAACCCTAACCCCCAGCTTGAAACCCTAACCCAGGCTATTTGAACACGTAAAATTGAAACCCTAAAATTTCATACTCGCACGCACTCACACACGCACATACACATAATCACCCGCATACAAAAAAAAAAAGAAAAAGAGAGAGCAATGATGATGGCATGTCAAATCGGTAAAATTACCGAATGAACAATACTGAGCTCTCCAGAAAAATAAAAATAAAAAAAATAAAAAATAATAATAATATAAAATAATAATATACTAAGAAATTAACAGAGGGTATTAAATATAACTCAAGCGTTTCTGCGATTTCTAAGGAGGAGGTAACATGTCCTCCTAGACACAGTACTGAGGGCATTTGAGTTCTTTCGCTGCTCCGCTCCTTGACATCTCGTGGGCGCCGCTTCCTCCCCAGGAGAGCCAGCTTCTTCGCCTGCCGCCTGGACAAGCACCTGTACGTGATCGGCGGCCGCAACGAGACGGGCTACCTCTCCAGCGTGGAGTCGTACAACCTGGACACCAACGAGTGGAACTACGTGTCGTCCCTGCCGCAGCCTCTGGCCGCCCACGCCGGCGCCGTGCACAACGGCAAGATCTACATATCAGGTCAGAGAAAACAACAAGTAGGGTTGAGGCTGCTCGAGCAGGCGGTCGCTTTGTATTCGTTACTGTAAAACTGACACGTAAAACAAACATTCAACATTGTACGGTATTTGTAAATGTGTTTTGCTACATTTAGAGTAAAAGTGTTTTGTGAAGGTCCTTATTCAACTCATTTACTGAAGTAAAAAATGAAAAAGTTCATACTCTTTATTTGTCAGTATACGGAGCACCTGTTTTAACTAGACTAAATGCAATTTCTGCAAAAATTGCGTGGGAATGCTGAAAGTTGAATGCTAAGCTGGATGCAAATGAAGGAAATTGAAGGATACATTATATGAAAATTACAAAGTATTTAACTATTAATTACTAGTAATAGTTGTAGAAAATTACAAAGTATTTAACTATTAATTACTAGTAATAGTTGTAGTAGTAGGAGTAATAATAGAATTAGTTTTACTAGTAATTATTAAGTAGTAGGGGTGTTAGAAAAAAATTGATTCGGCAATATATCGCGATATTACAGCGCGCAATTCTCGAATCGATTCGATATGCAACCGGATCGATTTTTAAACATCTATTTTTTTGATGGGAATATTCAACAAAACGTCTTACTTAGGGTTAGGATTCACACATTAAGCATGGAAGAATGTTATATTAACATTAAGCCTTAATATTTGATTTCAGTGTTGTTCAAACATGAAACAGACTGCAACCTGTTTGTTAAATGTAGTAGCTCAGTTATAAGTCTGAATTTTCAGATAAATAAAAAAAAAAAATTCATGCAAATCTTATAGTGTACATGTACAAGTTTACCGATTAGTATTTTCTAAATCTGAGTGGGGAAAAAATCGCAATAATCAATTTATAGATTCGCGTCGGGATTGATCGTTATCGAATCGAAACCTATGAATCGTGATACTAATCGAATCGCCAAGTACTAGGCAATTCACACCCCTATTAAGTAGTAACTTGTAGTTGAGTGATAAATGAATAAAAAGAAAACTTCAACTGCAATTTGGTGAAGGTGGGATTCGAACCATCGCCTTCTGTTTACCGGTCAAAGCTCCGCTGCACTAGCTGAAGAGTTGTCCAAGCAGGGTTCAAGTGTGGCAGGTAATTGCTCAAACCACTGTGCCATTGTTGCCTTAGAAGAATCTGTGACATTGTATATACTGAAAGCTTACGTTGAATTTGAATTTGGGATTACTGGACAATGCACCACTGAGGAGTATCAGAGAACTGGTAATGATGATAAATTGTATGTATGGAAGTGGGCGTGGAAAGTGGGTCCCATTGAAAATGAATAGGGAAAAGTTGATATTTAACGTAAAATTGTGCCAATGCTCTAAGAAATGTGGAATCAGACGATAAATACCAGGATAGGCGTGAATTTTTGAAGCAAGTTGAAATTTGAATGGTGTAAATCAGAAGTATTATGTGAGAGTTATTACACGGCAAAAAAAGTGTAGAAGAAACAAATCCGAATTAACATATGCTTTCAGCATTCCCACAATAATGTGGCAGATTGAAAAAAAACTTTGTTTCTCTCTTTTATTAACTTTCATAGTGTTTGTACTGAGGAGGAAAAAAGATAGTTAGCATTCGTTACGGCTTTTATATCAGCAAAACGTGTTTTGATCGCTTCTCTAACATTATGAACTGATTACAAAAAATGCTAAATTAGCTAAGGATGACTTTTATGTTTTTCTCGGACTGCAATAAATTGGAAAACTCGAATAATTCAGTTACAAAAAAAAAGGCTGAGTTAGTTAAATCTCTGCCTTAAAGCTTCGTAGGTGTCATCTAACTTACATACAGTGACACGCACAACTCTGTATAGCGTCACAGCAGCGAGTCAGAAGACAAGAGTCCCAAAAAGACAGAGAAAGTCCAAAGTTCACGCTGACAAGGAAGATAAAAACGTACCACAATAGCACGTTTACGACGGCCATCACAACGTATTGTATCAATGTTAGCTAATTTAGCATAGCCTGGCATCACTAAATAGATTTTTTTTTTATAGGTTTTAGGTGAACTAATGAATACACACACACTCGCACGCACACACGCATACATACTTACCCACATACAAAAATAAAAATAAAGGAGAGCAATGATGATGACATGTCAAATTGGTAAAATTACCGAATGAACAATACTGAGCTCTCCAGAAAAATAAATAAATAAATTAATTAATTTTTTAAAAACTAAATAGAATGCATTGCAAGTGGTCAAAAATAGACA
Organism: Vanacampus margaritifer; assembly: GCF_051991255.1. Lineage (NCBI taxonomy): Eukaryota > Metazoa > Chordata > Actinopteri > Syngnathiformes > Syngnathidae > Vanacampus > Vanacampus margaritifer. The sequence continues at coordinate 46,446,834 of NC_135433.1, forward strand.
CAGCTGCTGATTCTATAGCTTTATTGAACAAATGATCAGAAAACAAACACGTAAGCACATTCATAAGTCACTCAACACGCAGACTGGCTAACGTTAGCTAGTTAGCAGCTAGCAACCGCCACACTCTCATTTGCTAAATACCACTCAACTTAGTATTTTTTCTGCCTTTTAAGTCTCCAAGATCTCAATTTATCAATCAAGAACTCAACCGCTTTGTATTGTTGATGAAAAGTGGAAAAGTCATCGCCAAATGAAAAGTAAAGTACAGATATCTGAGAAATGTACTCAAGTACGTCCCACTACTTATTCTTAATGTCCAGTACATTTGCCTTTTCCAGGCGGGGTCCACAACGGCGAGTACGTGTCGTGGCTGTACTGCTACGACCCGCAAATGGACGTGTGGGCCCGCAAACAGGACATGAACACAAAGCGCGCCATTCACACGCTGGCCGGAATGAACGATCGCCTCTACGCCATCGGGGGGAACCACTTGAAAGGCAAGCGCCAAAGCGTGTCGGCAAACCATCAAGGAATTGATCTGGGTTTTTTTGTCGGTGGTCGTGAGCGGGCGACCGTGATCTTCGCTGCATTGTTTCCCTTCTTTCTCTTTTCTTAAACTATACAAAACAATGCTGTTGTTTTGCTTCTTGCTCTTCCTGTGAAAACATTTTGAGATACTTATTTTTTTTTACCCTCAATGTTTCCTCGCCATTTTCTTGTCCTATCTATAGAGGTTTATTGTCAGTGACATATTTATGATGCTATTATTTCCCTATGTTGGGATAAAACCGCTGTGAACTTTGAATGCTAGCTGACACTAGCTACTTCAAACCCTAAATTGAAACTTTTTCCCTGGCATGAAACCCTGCTTTAAGTTCCTTACCCTGGGTTGAGACCCTAATAAGTGGACCCTTACCCCAAATTGAAACCTAAACCTTCTCTGCAAATCGTACCCCCACCCACTTGTAGCACTAATTTGAAACCCTGACCCAGGTTTAAAAAACCCTATTTGTGACTTAACCCCGGATTGAAACCCTAACCCTAATTTGAGACTGCAACGCCTGTCTTCAAATCCTTCTCCAGATTTGAAATCCTGAATTTGAAACTGAGGCTTGAAACCCTATGCCTCGATTGAAACCCTACCCTCAACTTGAAACACAATTTGAAACCCTAACCCTCGTTTGTAGCTCTACCGCCATCTTAAAACCCTTATTCAACATTTTAACCCTGAAAAATGAAACCCTAAAAAAATTATTTAAACCATAACCTTAATTTGAAATCATAGCCTTGGTTTGAAACCTACCTCCATCTTGATAATCGTAACTTAAACACATACTCTATTTATTTTTTTTCAATCCTACCCTCATATGCTATTTAAATAAATGAATTCCCCGCCATCCCAGTTAAAAGGGATCTTTGACATCCATAGCCATTAATGGCAGCGAATGAGTTAAATACAACTCGACTCAAAGTAAAAACTGTGACTGATACCAGATTTGTGAAGCAGAGCTTCACTCCCCTTCTTCAAGTTCCCATTCAGAGATTCTTTCTCAATGTCAAAGCAAGAACCGTATTGATTCTGGAGGATATCCAACACAAGATATGTGAAGCAGGTCAGATCAGTGCTCACAACCTTCTTTTTTTTTTTTTTTGCAACGCTCTGCCAGGTGCCATTTTACACACTCACACACACTTTTCAGGGATTATTTCTCTGTGAAAGCAAGAAGATCAATTTTTGAAGAACATCTAAACCGAGCGATCAACTTGTTCCTCTCGCACATAATCCTTGTCATTTTCCATTCATCTTCTTCAGGTTTTCATTCAGGGATTCTCTCTCAAAGCAAAAAGTTTTTGAGATATGCACAAACGAAACTCTCTGCTATGTGTCATTTCCCACTCATTCTTTTCAAGTTTTGGCCTATATTATTGATTTTATAGTTCTAACCCTGGAGAACTCAAATTTGGCCCCTATAAATTCTGCTACTCAAATAACAAAGACCTTTTTTTTTTTCTTTTTTTTACAAATTTAACTTCAAATGTCCAGAGTGCCACTTCTGACCCCTGCATGGGGCCATCTAGTGGATGAATATTGTACTTACATGAGCCAGAGTGGTGGTGACAAGATGGCTGGCAACATGCTGTTTTGTTGAGCTGGAAATCAATCCAAACAAAATCTTCTCAGCAAACCATCAGATGGTAAAATTGTGTTTTTTTTTTTGTTAATCTATTTTATATCATGTTGCAGAATGCCTAGGAGTATGTTTTTTATATAAAGTTTGATAAATTAGCAACTCTGAGTTAGTTTAAAAAAAAGGGTTAAAAAAAAACAAACATATATTTTGGTGTTCAGTGAATTTATAGCAGTCATTTAATGTATAATTCATAATTTTCCAAAGAAGAAAAGGGTTCTTGGGTTCTCCAGGGTTAAGGTAGCCATAATCAAGTTTTAATTTGGTACCAACTTCTTAAAAACCCTTGTTAATTATGAACAATATCAGATGAAATTCTCAAAATGTCTGCCGTTGCATTTAGCAACATGCTAAGTCCTTCTAGCCACATGCAAGCTTAACCTGAAACCCTTCGTTTTCTGTCCCCACTCATAGGTTTCTCTCATTTAGACGTCATGTTAGTGGAGTGTTACGACCCCAAAGCCGACCAGTGGAACATCCTGCAGACGCCCATCCTGGAGGGACGCAGCGGGCCGGGCTGCGCCGTCCTCGACGACAGCATCTTCCTCGTGGGCGGCTACAGTTGGAGCATGGTACGGTACAGTGTGTTATGTACTTCGAGGGTAATTGTCGAATATTTTTTGGAGCGTGTTGAGAGTCTAAATTTTGACAGGTGTCAATTATCTTAGGGTGATTTTAGGATTTCCCAATCGCCGTCATATGCGAGCAGGCGTTTCCGGTTATACGCAAAATATGAAATAAAAGAAAAGACCTCTGTCTTTGTGGGCGTATAAAATAAAAAAGAGCAATATTATGGGAGTGCATTTTACGAGGGGAGGTGAACAAAGGTGAATAGAGGAGCAGCTTGTAATTGACTTGTTAAAATATAACTTGTTCTTAGTTCAATTTAAAATTGAATAGCAAAATATTGCACATTTTATTGTAAAAACATTACAAACATTTTTAGGTTCTCACCAGCTGAGCTGAAGTCTATCACACACTGGGCTCGTCACCATTATATCAGACACAAGAAAAAAAAAGAGCAATGATGATATGTCAAATCGGTAAAATTACCGAATGAACAATAATACTGAGCTATCCGAGAAAATTAAAAAAATTATTAAAAATTTTTTTTTAAATAAATAAATAAAAAAATAAAAAAAAGTGGTTTTCTAAAGAAAACATATGGCATTTTTAGATATACATTTTTTTAAATTAATGAAAACATTTTGTCTTGGAAAAAATATACTAATTTATTCTTGTAAGATTGCAACTTTGTTTTAATTTTAAAAACTTTTAAAATATATTTTGCCGAAAGATCACAACTTTTTATCTAAAACGTAAGATGACTTTTTTTTCCGTGAGAAAATACAACTTTGAAAAACACAAGTTTGATTTTAATTTATTTTTTGTTTGCGTTTAAAACAAAAAAATGTGTTTTATAAGAACACAACATTTATAAAAGAAGAAAGACATTTCATTCTGAAAAAAAATAATTTCATAAGAATTATTTTTTTCTTGAAAACATGTAAAAAAAAATAATACCATTTTTGTCTTGTATACAACTACATTAAAATTATATTGTTCTCTTTATAAAAAAAAAATTTCAACAAATGAAAATGACTTTTGAAGAGTATGTTTTTTTCACACAGAAGTTTTATCTTGAAAAAAAATATTGACAAATATGACCTTTTATAGTCTGAATATACTAATAATGTTTAATTAATTTATTATAATTACTGTACAATTTTTTTTAAATTTATACTTTAAAAAAAAAGAAGAACTTTTTTAACTACAAGATTTTTGGGGGTAAAAATAAGACCTTTTATCTTTTGTGTTAAATTCTTATTAGAGTATGACTTAAAAGATAACACATATATATATACAGTATATATATATATATATATATATATATATATATATATATATATATATATATATATATATATATATATATATATATATATATATATTTATTTATTTATTTATTTGTATTATTTATTATAATTTTTTTTGAAGAATCCATCTATATTAAGATTTGACTTTTTCAATTGGGAAAAAAAGCTTGGGGGGGAGGGGGGTGCTTTGTACCTTTACAAAAATGTGTCCATATGTCTTGAACAAATATTTAACTCGATTTAGTCTGACCTTTTTTTCTTGATTCTGACTCTATTCCCACTTTTTTCCCATAGGGGGCGTATAAGTCTTCAACCATCTGCTACAGCCCCGAGAAGGCCTCATGGACAGAGTTGGAAGGCGAGGTGGCGGAACCTTTGGCGGGCCCGGCCTGTTCCACCGTCATCCTGCCCGCATGCCTCCCCTTAATGAGTAAATGACAACTAATCCGGCCCAGGGACGACAACCAGAGTGATGATTGGGGGGAGTAGCGCTTGTAAGCTGACAGCCATTTTACCACTAACCTCCCCCTTTTCTGCTCAGTCGCATGAGGGTGTATAAATTATTTTTTTACAAGTTTGACCGGAGCACTTTGGTTATTCCCCTCTGAAGGTGTAAAGAGAGGGAAGGAAAGCGGTTGTGTAAGTCATGTATTTAAACTGGTCATGTTCATACCGTATGAGCTCTGATTTATTGACACTGTCAGTGGCTGTTTTCTTCTATTCTATAGCACATTATCACAATGCTAGCTTCCGGGTCCGTCATATATACAGAGAGAAAGAATGATCATTCCCGCTGGACATTGGAGCACAACCAGGACCGCGTGAGTTACTTTTCATGTATAAATAGTTGTCATGGCTCAATATGTTGGCACTTGGTCATCTGCTTTAAACATACTTTCTTTCTATTTTTCTCACATTCTTGCATCTGAAGTGGGACCTTTTTTTTTTTTTCAAATTACACTGTAAAAAAACATCATGATGACTTTTAGATGTGCAGCCCGAGTGGACCGAATTCCAAACGGTTCGGAAGATTTTCTCACCTTTTGGTTGATTTCATAAGAAATCTCAATCGTGACACGTTCATTTGATCAGTGTATTGAATGACATATTGATGGTACAATCAAATTGTAATTGCTCGCCAATGTATGGAAGCATGTTTAGGTGAATTGAGTGGCGACTAAAAATGGACACGCCACCGACAGGAGAAAAAGGCATACTACAATCTTCCATCTAAGAGTATGAAGAAGTATTCGAGCCACACTGAAAAGAAAAAAAACAACAACAACCATATACTATGGGAACAAAGTTGTAGTCTTACGAGTATACAATTGGAGGGGGAAAAATTACCAACTTGTCTGGCCTGTGTACATTTTTTTCAAGGATAAAGCGAAAAGTCACAATATTATAAGAATACATTTTACAAACGTAAAGTAAAGGAGGAAATAAATTTTTGGGGAAGTCCCTTGTTAAAATGTGTCTTTTTATTTTATTTTTTTTACTTTAATCATATAATTTTTTCCTCTTTTTTTTTAGCAATGTCTTTTTAGCCAATAGAAACAATCGTAGACTCAAGATTGCAACTTTTTTCCTTGAAAATACAGATACTTTTTCAGAAAAAAAGACTAAAATAATATATACCTGTACCTGTAATAGTATTTTTCCGGGGGGTTGGCTGGGGGAAATTACGACTTTTACTTTTAAAATGCTTTATTTAAAACTTAAATCTAGTCGGATTCAAACTTTTTTCCTGGAAAAATATGATTTTTTTTCTTTTTCTAATGACTTAAAAGTCTGACTTTGCGCAAATGTTTTTTTTATATTTCCTTTTTTTTCTTTATTTTTTTTAAAGGGTCTTCTCATTACAACGCAACTTTTTTTTCCTGGAAAAATTATTATTATTTTTTTTTTAATGACTTAAAAGTCTGACTTTGCGCAAATGTTTTTTTTATATTTCCTTTTTTTTCTTTATTTTTTTTAAAGGGTCTTCTCATTACAACGCAACTTTTTTTTCCTGGAAAAAAAAAAATATTTTTTTAATGACTTAAAAGTCTGACTTTGCGCAAATGTTTTTTTTATATTTACTTTTTTTTCTTTCTTTTTTGTAAAGGGTCTTCTCATTACAACGCAACTTTTTTTTCCTGAGAAAATTGCATTTTTCTTGAAAAATATAAGACTTTTCCTTATTCATAGATTATGACTTTTTTGAATAAATACAACTTTTTCTACTACGATTGCGTTTTTGTTTTTTTCCCAGTTTGGCCCCAATACTCCTTCATATATGAGCATTCAGCGGACCTTAATGCACTAATAGTGAGCTTGTGAGTTCACTGTAATGTAAATGAATTATTGTGTTGTGTTACTAACAAAACAAAAAAAAACGATTTCAGTACAAATGAGTCCAGTCATGTCTATGTTACGGAGTAAAAAAAATAAATAAAAAAAAGTCGACTAAATGTTGAATCCTGTAAAGCTTTGTTGACTTCATTCCTGTACATACTCGCTTGCAGCAGTGAAACATTTTTGGATTTATTCTCAAATCCTGTTTATGTCCTTTGCATTTTAGAATATGGAAATAAACTGACTCTTGATGACTAAACGCTCCGTCCATCCATTTTCTATGGTGCTAGACCTCATTTGGGTCACAGATGTGTTGCAATCTATGCCAGCTGACTTTGGGTGAGAGGTGGCGTAAACTGGCCAATCATGGGGGCACATTTAGATCAACTCACATTCGCACCTATGTATAAATTTGATGGTGGAAAACTGAATGTATTTCAGTTATTCAATTCAAAAAGTGAAACTCGTATAGATTTATTACAGATGGAGTAAATATAGTGTTCCCTCGCTGCTTCACGGTTTAATTTATTGCAGCTACACTTTTTTTTTGGGGGGGGGGGATTTGTTTGACATAAACTGTATTTAACAATTTGATTTTGTATATATTTTTTTATAATTAAAGCTTACAACCCAAATTTAATTCCTTAATATGAATTTCACTTTTTGAATTGAACTTAAATACATTGAACTGAAATAAATGAACTTCTCCACGACGTTCTCATTTATTTAGATGCACCACGATGTCCAAAGTGTTGTGGGTGGAGCTATGGCACGCCACTGTCCACTGATTGGTTGGAGCCACAAGGTATGTTGGCAGCACTGTTGGAAGCATAATGTAAAAATGTGTTTAAAATTCTTTAATCAGTATGTGTCAAGGCAGAAGGCCCCAGTGCCAATGTGAAACGCCTCTTCATCTGCTTGGGGAATTACTGCAGTGAACACAGGTGAACTTTTAATTAACAGTGTGGTCAAATAATAGCACATTTTATTCGTCACACAGGATGTGAGCTTTCTGCTACTCTTGTGGTCAGGATGTGGCAATAACCTAAAATACGGTGACTCAAAACACATTAATGCTTTTTATACTCATACATTTTCATTCAGTTTAGTCATAGATTGTGAAAATGTCTCTTTTGTCACAGCCGGAACATTAGAATAGAATGGATGTGAATGCTTAGTGATTCTAGCATTCACACCAAGCTTACCTCGATTAGAGGAGAAAATTGAAAATGAAATGTAATGGGGGGAAAAAATCATGAGCTTTTTACTTTATGCATATTTACATAGATGGAGGTTATTTGAGGTGAGGTGTTTATTTGTTCAAGTGCACATGCATTGACGTCTTAACCAACGGCTTTAACACTTCTTATTATATATATTCATTTTATTTATCCATTTGTCCTTTTTACTCTTAGAAACAATTTTTCATTATTCTCACGCCGTTTTTGTGACATGGATGAAGACATTTATTTGTGGTGAGGTGTTTACGTGTTCAAGTCCTCATGCTGCAATTGACTAATGCGGTAAATCTTGGTTTATTTATACAGTTAGCATTTTACTCTGAGAAACCACTTTTTTATCACTCTTACACCATTTTTGTGACATAGATGAAGATAGATATTTGAGGTGAGGTGTTTATTTCTTCAAGTGCTCATGCATTGACATCTTAACCAACGCTTTAACACTTGATTTATTTATCCATTTTTAATTTTTACTCTTAAAAAACAATTTTTCATTATTCTCACGCCTTTTTGTGACATAGATGAAGACAGATATTTGAGGTGAGGTGTTTATTTCTTCAAGTGCTCATGCATTGACGTCTTAACCAACGGCTTTAACACTTCTTATTATATATATTCATTTTATTTATCCATTTGTCCTTTTTACTCTTAGAAACAATTTTTCATTATTCTCACGCCGTTTTTGTGACATGGATGAAGACATTTATTTGTGGTGAGGTGTTTACGTGTTCAAGTCCTCATGCTGCAATTGACTAATGCGGTAAATCTTGGTTTATTTATACAGTTAGCATTTTACTCTGAGAAACCACTTTTTTATCACTCTTACACCATTTTTGTGACATAGATGAAGATAGATATTTGAGGTGAGGTGTTTATTTCTTCAAGTGCTCATGCATTGACATCTTAACCAACGCTTTAACACTTGATTTATTTATCCATTTTTAATTTTTACTCTTAAAAAACAATTTTTCATTATTCTCACGCCTTTTTGTGACATAGATGAAGACAGATATTTGAGGTGAGGTGTTTATTTCTTCAAGTGCTCATGCATTGACGTCTTAACCAACGCTTTAACACTTGATTTGTTTATCCATTTAGCATTGTTTACTCTTAGAAACAATTTTCCATTATTCTTACGCCTTTTTGTGACATTGATTATGCCATTTATTTGTGGCGAGGTGTTTACTTTTTTAAGTCTACACGCTGCAATGCATTAACCAATGCGGTAATGCTCAATTTATTTATACAGTTCACATTTTACTCTGAGAAAACACTTTTTTATCATTTTTACGCCATTTTTGTGACATAGATGAAGACAGCCATTTGAGGTGAGGTGTTGATTTCTTTAAGTGCACATGCATTGACGTCTTAACCAACGCTTTAACACTTGATTTGATTCATCCATTTATCATTTTTACTCTCAGAAACAATTTTCCATTATTCTTACACCTTTTTTGTGACATGGATGAAGACATTTATTTGTGGTGAGGTGTTTACGTGTTCAAGTCCTCATGCTGCAATTGACTAATTCGGTAAATCTTGGTTTATTTATACAGTTAGAGAAACCACTTTTTATCATTCTCACGCCATTTTTGTGACACAGATGGTGTCTATTTGAAATAAGGCTTTTATTTTTGCGATCACAGCATCTATTGAGAAGTTGCTTAGGTATGTGGCTTCACTCCACCATCTAGTGGTGAGTGTATGAGTAAGACACGCACGCACACATGCACATGCACACATGACTACACACTCTTCCCTCAATCTCCAGCGAACCTGTTGCACTCCTCTAATCTCCACTCAGATCTTGTTTGAATGGTCACTATGCAACAAAGGACAATTATTGACATTGTTTCTAGTTTGCAGAAGAAGAGAGAAGCAAGCATACAAAGTGACTCATAGCACGGCAGCCGGTCGGTTGGGGTGGGGTGCTGAGGGGAGAGGAGGGGGCGTTTGGCTTGTGGGGGCTGGTGGTCTCGCTTTATTGCCACGCTCCACTTGTGTTTACGCTCCTGCATGTAGGGAAGGAAGGAACGCTGCTCCCTGGCTGCCAGCCACCCCGCGGGTATTTATAGCCCCCCCCCCTCGGCGTGAAGCATCACTCAAGGAATCCACGCGAAAGCATCATCCTCTTCATCATCACCATCCTTCTCCTCATCCTCGTTCCTAACTTGTGTGGAGCGGGCAGGGAGGGTCTGCGTGGAGGATGCAACCTGAACCGGACGCCGTGAAGGAATAAGGGCGTCTTGTGGAGGTAAAAGTGATTCATTTTTGTCTAATCAGTGCATGGATTTCATTTGTGTGTCTGCAATTGAATGGAAAGGAATGGTCAACTGCTCCAATCGAACCCAATGGGCAGGTCTCCATAATTGGCTGATGAATGAATTGCTACATTTGATGTGGATAAAGTGCACAATGTGTGTGTGAGTGCATTGTGAGCCACAAAGCAAAAATAGATCACAGCCACTTACTCCAGTCATCACATTCTTCAGTTTAGCCAATCATCTGTTTTCAAGCAATCATTATTTCAAAATGGATCAATTCCCATAGTATTGCTAATCAGTTGTGTTTGTTTTATTATCAATAGATCCTCATGACATCCCTCATCAAATGTAGTTTATTATCAAGCCATTTGGAGTGTAGTTTGCGTTGAAGCGCAAACGTTTAATTTAATTTTGTTATATTATGATCCAATGCCACTTTTCATATGCAAACAATTTACTATTATGGCCAATTAGTGAATATTGTTCTTTTCTTTTCTTTTTTATGTTAAAATATTGTATTTTATTATCAACTCAGCTATAAAATTTCCTTTATTTTCATGTATTATTTTCTATATTTTTCTATTTATTTTATTAGTTACCCAAGTAACAAATATTATTTATATTATTTGTTTTGTATTTTAAAGCAATTTATTTGATTTGATTATATGTTTGAATTTTAGTTTGAACCTATGTGCAACTTTTTTTTTGCATTTTATGCAATTCTCAGACAATTTATTCTGCTTTGTTAAATAAATAAATTAATTAATTGTTTTAATTTTAATTTTAATATCAACCCAGGTGTAACAGATAATTAGCTTGATTTTAGTGGTTATTTTATCGTTAACCCAGGTGATAAATATTTTATTTTATTTATTTATTTTTAACATTTTCAAGCAATTTATTTAATTTGATTAAATGATCAAACACTGAATTTTATTTTGAGATCAACTTGGGGCAACATTTTATTTGTTGACGTTTGACGAGTGACTCACTGCTGTGCCTTGGCCTCATCTTCATCCTCATCCTCCTCATCCTCCTTTCAGCCTCCACATCTGATCCATCTTTTGTGACTTTTTGTGTGACTGAGGCTCCGCCGGGACCCTTCCGCTTCTCCACGCCCCCGTCTTTGGACTCTTGTCATGCTTGTAGAAGAAAAGAGTGCTCAGTAGCTGAGGATAATTTTTGCATGGGCCAGGGAGGCGTGTCTCTTCCCATGAAGATTGAGATTATGTTGTGACCACATGCTATGTTTTGCTTATTCAAAATTTCTTTGCGTCAAGAAAATCAGTTTGCGAACGTCTGGCGAATGTCTTTGCAACCGTGACGAAAAAACATTTGCTACATGCGCAAACACTCGAAACTAAATAATAAATGTAAATAATGTTTTTTTTTTAAGTATAATAAGCAATTGTAATTAATAGTGTTTTTATTTGTCTAAGAAAGTTGTTAATTATAAGCACATTAATTATACAATTAAATATAAATGTAAACACAAATTTTGGTAAAAAAATAACCGAAATTGGGTCAAAAACGGACTGACCCAACTTTTTGAGTTATTTGACCACAAAAAGGTGTGTCAAATTAAATGAATAACCCACAAAGCAACCCATTTTTTTAGGTTGTTTTGTGGGTTATTCATTTGACCCAACCTTTTTGGGTTAATTGAATAGCTCAATTGAATGGTGTCAAAAAATAACTGACTGACTGAGTTGTTTAACCCCAAAAATTTAATTACAAGAAGATTTATTTAACCCCAAAATTTGGGTAAAATTTAATTAACAACATGCAAAGTAACCCATTTTGGGGGGCTGTTTTGTGGGGGTATTGATTTGACCCAACCTTTTGGTTACTTCAATAACTCAATTGAGCTGGGTCAAAAATAAAGTGTCAAATTAAATAAATAACTCACAAAGCAACCCAATTTGGGGGGTTGTTTTGTGGGATGTTCATTTGACCTAACTTTTGGAGTTATTTGACCAAAGAAAGTGGGGTCAAATTAAATTAATAACACACAAAGCAACCTTTTTTTTTTGTGGGTTACTCATTTGACCCAACCTTCTTGGGTTAATTGAATACAAAAAAAGGAATCGACTGACTCTGAGTTATTTAACACAAAAAGTTAAATTCCAAAAGGATTTATTTAACCCCAAAAGTTGTGTAAAATTAAATTAATAACCCACAAAGCAACCCAATTTTGGGTGTTTTTTTATGGGGGTATATATTTTACCCAACTTTTTGATTATTTGAAAAACTCAATTGAACTGCAGCTCAAAAATGACCAAAGTGTGAAGTGTCAAATTAAATTAATAACCCAAAAAGCAGCAAATTTTGGGATTGTTTTGTGGGTTATTCATTTGACCCAACTTTTTGGGTCAATTGAATAACCCAATAAGTTGGGTTAGTCCCTTTTTTACACAATTTGGGTTATTTTTGACCCAACTCTTTTTAGAGTGTACTATTTTACATATTTGACATGTGCATCTTAACTTTTTAATGTCATTTTGCCATTCAAAAAAAAATCTGATGTACAAATGTAGGCCAACTCCTGCTTTTGATGTTTCTCAAAACTGACATAAATGTTTTTTCTGCCTCCTTGTCTCTGCCCAGGCATCTTTACATGTTGGACTGTTGCCAGCGTAGAGATGTTCACTAGTTCCAATCAGTCCCTGTCCGTCTCCCTCACGCCCACCCTCCACTCCCCGTCCACATGTGGTCCGGGTGGCCAACAGCGCGTTCACTCTTCCCTGTCCCTCCCCGAACCCGAGCCCTGGCGTAAGCCCCTCCCGGCCGGCCGGCCCGGCCTGGCGCAGGGCGTCCGTTCCTGCTCTCTGCAGGTGCCGCACGGTGAGTTCCCGGACCTTCCCACCCGGGCGGCCAGCTTTGACTTGCCGCATACCGGGGGAGACGAGTCGGACCGGGGTTCGGGCTCTCCGAGCCCGCACGGTGCGCTCCGGCGGCGCGGGGGCCTCGTGGGGCAGAAGGACATCATCATGGCTCACCAGGCTCACAAGATGCAGAGCACGCCGCAAGCTCGCAGAAAGGAGTGGGAGTAAGTTGTTCTGAACTCCTGTTTCCATATATTACCCTGATGAGTTTAACAAATGTAATAAGTAGATCAGGATGTTTTGGCTGATCAGCGAGTTTGTAAAATGACATGTAATGTCTTATTTTGTGGATCCAATGACGCCATTGATCGATCGGGCAAATTAAGACACTACAGCCAATCACCGATTTTGCATGAAAATGCTAACTATCATCCGATCCCGATCCAACTGATCAGATTGGTGTGAAGTCTAATAAAAAGATAACAACACTGATCAAAATAATAAAGTGGGTGCTTGGCCATACCCAAGCAGAGGATGATTATTGCATGCGCCTGGGAGGCAAGTCTCTTCGCATAGACTCACTTCACTGAATACATTATTTTTTGTTCTTCTAGATAGAATCAAATACAGACCTATCAGTCTGTATGCTTTAGAATTTAAAGTATCTTTGTGCAGTTTGTCACTTTTTTACTCGCGACTGCCACCTCTGGCCCGAAGCGTAACTGCGGCATCTGTGTCAGGCTCGTTCATGGTGCGAGTATGTGCACGATCTTAAAGCAACAGCCACAGTTGACAAACAAAAACATGACTTAAAATGAGGTCAGAAAAACTCCGCCCCTCCCTTCCACAAAGAAACTGTGGCGTGTGCAGGGTCCGCACATTCTACTACAAAGGGAAGATAAAAGGTGATAGGTGCAGTCAGAGTAACACAGTCAGGGCTCTTCGTACTCATCTGGGAATTGGTGGAGCATGCATGATGTAGAAAAAGCTTTAATATTACCTTTTTAAACGGCACAATGCACCTTTAATATAATGTAAGTGACCCAGTGACCTTATTTTAGGTTTTACACAGTAACAAGCTGAGGTCATTCAGACAACGATCATGTTATGAATTTTAGTACCAACGTCTTTTTTTTTTTGCATGTATCAATAAAAAAAATAAGTGAAGTTTTATAAATTAAAATAACATTTAATAAATTATAGTAAAAATAAATTGAGATGGAATAAAATTACATTACATTAAATCCATTTAAATAACAATTACACTACAATAAATTGCATTCATTTAATTTACATAAAATAAACACAATTAGATAACATAAAATAATAATTACGTGTGTTTAAATCAAATCTCTCGTCTCCCAACTGTGAGTCGAACATGCTAGCCACTATTCCACTTTGCATTTTGAGCTTATAATAATAATAATAATAGGAAAAGAAGAACATTTGTTAGGTCATGTATTATAAAATAATATGATATATCATTATAAAAAGTGAAAAAGAAAATGTTGACATCACGGCCATCCAATGGAAGTGTTGTGAGTGAGTCACCGAGACAGGAAGTCCATATACAGAACTAATGCTGTTTTGGTGCTGCTAACTTTTTTTCTTTAAGAGTTCTGCAGGAAAGCAATGAATCACGCAATCATCTCCCAATGATTCATGGCTCTAAACACTATTTATGTGTGTGTGTTGAGCAATGCGGCGGCCATTAACGGCCGAGGTAAGGGTGCCGTGATGAGCCGCTTGCCAACACTTGAGCGTGGAGTGGCTCTCCATCAAGCGTAACCCCAAGCCCGCCCCCCCACCACCACTTCCCCCAACCCCACAGACACACACTTCCTCCCCCTCCTCCTTCCTCTATTTCCTCCAACACCCACTCCATCCCCTTCAACAGTTAGCACTTCATTGTTTATTTGCAAGCCTCACTTTTTATTATAGGACATAACACATTGGGAAGGTGAAAGGATGCGCCAAGCTGTGCTACTTTCTTTTTTTTTCTTTTTTTTTGTGCCGGGTGTATTGCAGTTTTTTGTCCATTAGGGGATGCTAGGGAATCAAAGTAGGAGAGCAGCGGGGGAAGCAGCATTGGATGCCTTTGGGATTGACAGCTTTCAATTTATTGCAGCTTTCATGTGAATAGGATGAATTTAGGCTTACAAAGGGAAGAGAAAACACATTAAAATTTGAGAAATGGTATTTAGATTATGTACTGTATACATATGTCACAAAAGTGAGTAGCCCCCTTACAACACTGAAAAAAATGACGCTTTGGCACAATGAAAAATAGTATCAACTTATATAACAAAATTACTCAAAATACAGTCATTAGTAGCTAAACCTCTGGCAACAAAAGTGAGTACACCCTTAAGTGAAAATGCCCAAAGGGTCAATATTTTTTTTATGGACATCATTATTTTCCAGCACTGCGTTTAGTGTGTTTGTGTTTAGGTTTAGGTTTAGGTCTGGAGACATGCTCATCCCCAACATCTTGGGCAAGGCAATGATAGTCTTGGAGGCGGGTTTGGGGTCATTATCATATTGGAATATTGCTTTTCGACACAGTTTCCGAAGAGAGGGTTATTGATCGATATTTATCTATTCATCAATTTATTTTTGTATTTATTTTCACATTTATTTTTATTTTTGTGTTTATTTTTACTTGTATTTATTTATATGTATAGATGTATTTTGTTTTGTTTTTATTTCCATTCATATGTATTTTTTTTATTTAATTTTGAATTGTCGGTTTTTATTTGCACATTTATTTATTTATTTTGTATTTTGACATTTTCGGTCCTCCATGCAGCCACATACGCTTGACACCATCTGAACCAAATAAGGTTATCGTGGTCTCATCAGACCACAGGACATGGTTCCAATCATCCATGTTCTTAGTCTTCTTGGCTTCAGCAAACTGCTTGCGGGTTTTCTTGGGCACCTTCTTTAGAAGAGGCTTCCTTCTGGCAGACAGCAATGTCGACCAATTTAACGGAGTGTGCGGCGTATGGTCTGAGCATGCAGCACCGACAGGCTGACCCCTATCATCTGCAACAATGCTTCATACTTTGTAATTACTTCTCGAAAAGTTTTATTTAAAAAAAAATCCATGATTCATTTCCTAAACCAGATTTTTAATTAATAAATCAAGTTCATACAAAGATAAAAGTTATCATAATGTTTAGACTTTCTTTTTTTAACTCATTCACTGCCATTGACGGCTATAGACGTCAAAAATTAATTTGAACTATTTCTATTAGTTTCACATTTGTTTCCACTTTTGTTAACAAGAGTATGAAAACCTGGAATTTTTTTTATTGTACATTTAGAACAAATATAAAATTTGTGATTAATCGTGAGTTACCTAGTGAATCTATGTGATTAATTACTATTTAAAATTTTAATCAACTGACACCCCAAATGTTTAGCAATCTTTTTTTTGAAATCACATCAGGCGATTTTTAATTGTAATTAATCGCATGACTTCAATAGTTAACTCATGATTAATCACAAATTTTATATCTGTTATAAATGTACAATAACATTTTTTCCCTCGGTTTTCATACTCTTGTTAACAAAAGTGGAAACAATTTTAAACTAATTGAAATAGTTAAAATGAATTTTTGACATCTATAGCCGTCAATGGCAGTAATTGAATGCAGAAAATTCCATTTCAAATCGCTACTGTCACCTGTGGCCGAAAAATGAAACTGCACACACCCTTCTTCACATACACGATGCGCACATAATGTCACATCGGCAGAAAGAGGGCGGGAAATTTTAACCCGAATCCAGTTTGAAAACTCCTGGCCAGAGGTACGCGGGAGTCCCCATTATCAACAGCTAAGGTGTAATTAGAAGATGTTTCAGTCATAAATGGTCAAGGGCGGGAAATTCGAACCCGAATCCAGTTTGAAAACTCCTGGCCAGAGGTACGCGGGAGTCCCCATTATCAGCAAAGGTGTAATTGAAGATGTTTCAGTCATAAATGGTCAAGGGCGGGAGATTCGAACCCGAATCCAGTTTGAAAACTCCTGGCCAGAGGTACGCGGGAGTCCCCATTATCAGCAAAGGTGTAATTAGAAGATGTTTCAGTCATAAATGGTCAAGTAAAAAGGCTATTATAAAGATATTTTTGCGCAAATTGTCAAAAGAGCGACTTTAATTACTCTGAATTCATAATTTCCTTACCATTAAATTATGTTTAATACATGTCCAATTAAATCAAACATTCCTTTGATTTTACATTTCTTTCATATTAATGAACAATTGACATCCACTTCCACGGCATGGTTAATCATACATTTGAGCGGATATCCGTTGCTAGGGAACAACTGAAAAGAAAGAATATTATCTCAAAAGAAAAAAATACTCAAAAAATCCTCTTGAGTGAATGTTGGCTGTAAGCATGCAATTATATAAATGCAGACGTGCATAAGTATGGCCGCTTTACAGCTCACGTGTGTGCGCATGTACCCCGAGGCCGGAAGAGGCCACTTTCTTTGCTTTACAGGAAATTGTATTACGTGTCCCTCTATCATGATCGATACTACCCAAGTCAAGTCAGTTTTTAAAGGTATTATTTGCTCATGGAAAAATAATGAAGTTATCACATTAATAATAGACAAAATATCATCTTCTTACTGTTGAAAATGGCTCAATGAGTCAAGTATCCCTTTAAACACGTTTAAAACATAACAAAGGTTAATAATGTCATTCAAATTGAATTGAATTGAAATTCAACCCTCTCCTGTTATGATGCAGGTCAAATTGACCTCTGACCTTTACTACCACATCGATATGCTGATCCAATTTAAAATCACTGTCCAACTTAAAGTTAATGTTTTCAAGACATAATAAAAGTGCTTGTTAGGAGAAGACATCTTTCTTCTTAAGTGGCACATGAATCTGACTGAAGTCATGTGCTTAATCAAAATAAAACCAAAGGGCAGCAAATGCAACAAGAAAAGCAGCAGCCTTAAAATTGTACCCTGTGGAACCCCAGTAGACAGTGGTGTAGCGCGAGACTCAGACCTAGCAAGTCTACCAACCACCTTGAAATCTAAGGCTGGATAAATGTTCAATATAACACAAATACTGTTGTTGCTTCGCAGAAACTGTATAAGTACTGTATATGTGTATATAATATTTCCTTTTATTTATTTATTTTTACTGAGAGAGCTCAGTATTGTTCATTCGGTAATCTTACCGATTCAACATGTCATCATCGTTGCTCTCTTTTTATTCATTTATTTGTTTGTGTGCGTGTGTGTGTGTGTGTGTGTGTGTGCATGCATGTGAGTTTGTTTGTCACCTAAACCGAAGATTTTAGAAACTCGCTAGAGACCCGAGGAAGGATCAAAGAAAAGAAAGAAAAGTGAAATCCAGCACCGAACATCATCTACCAACCACAGGGTTACAAACCAAAATCTTTCACCAACCCCAGAAACATCTAAATTCCAACAAATTAGGGAGACCACAAGAGACCAAAGGAAAGACTAAAGAAAGGAAGGAAGGATAGATGAAGTGAGATCCACAGACATCAGGCTCCGATTCAGCGACTAGAGGAGGAAGCAAATTGTTTGAATTTCGGTAGATGCTGCTGTGGTGGATCTGGCATGCATGAAAACCTCCACCAAAGAAGGGAGCCATCGACCCCGGTCAGGACAGGGCAAGCACAACCCCCCAGGGCCCCCCAGGGCCCCCCAGGCTGCGGCCACCGGCCGGAGAGCAAACCTAGGAGCCCGGTGCGCCCCCCACCCCAACACGGCAGAACGGGGAACAGCAGGCCTACCAGGCACCCCACCGGCCCACAGCCTCTGCTCCCCCCACGACTCCCCAACCCCACCACAACCCAGCCCCCACAACCCCCCACCACCAGCACACCCCACCCAGCCACCCATACCACCCTCAACAAGCCGCCAACCCCCCAACCCCACCCCAAAATCCAGACACCCAAATCCCCCTGTACTCTATATAATATTATTATTATATAATATAATAATATAATATTTCATTTCATTCATCATACTATTTTATTTGGATAAAAATAGGGGAGGAAACAAAATATATTTTGTCATATGGAAACAATCATTTTTGGCTGAAAATGGAAGAAAAATCTATGTTGGTATTTTTATCATTTTCATTTTACTGTATTTAAAAATATTTATACTTTCATAAGCACATATAAAGTTATCAGGGGTGATGATAAATTATGATTAAGAGGGAACTCAAGGAAGGTGGTCCCTAATTGATATTTATTTATTAATTAGGAGTAGATGACAAAAATGTCCCTCACAGGAAATCTTTGAGATTTTCTAGATTTTTCAATACTGTTTCATTTCCACTATATAGCACGAAACAAAAACTACAGTAGATCTCAAAGTCGGACCGAGACGCTCACAGAGTCGCTGCACTTCTGTGTGCGCGCGCGCACGCGTGTGTGTAACGAAAAGCAGATTTCTGTAGGAAGAGCCATTGTGAAAGATGTCTTTTGTTGGCAGAAATAAAAAGAACGGGAGCAGGAATTGAAGCCAACCCGGTTGCTATGGAAACAGCAGACAGTTGGAGACGGTGCAGATCGACAGAGAGAGAGAGAGAGAGGGAGAGAGATGTTTGCAGGGATGGACAAACATTTTTGGTAGATGATGTTTCTTATGTAAAAGTGCAGGAGGAGTTGCTAATGTAGCATGAGGTACATAGCATAGAGTTGTTGGTCATTTTTACAACAAAAAAAATCCCCCACCAAGTGTCTTTACATGCTTTTCGTTAATCAGTGAACACTTTTTAAAAAATATATTTTCTAATTTAAAAAAATATATATGCTAACTAAGAATCGGAATCATAGATTTTGGTCATTTAAGAAAGAATGAAAACATAATATTTAAAGTAATTGACAAAATGATGCATTAAAAAAAATCAAGGTTAGCAATTGCCTGCAAGGATTTCATTGGACAGTGAATGATTTGATATGCAGTAATATATTTTATAAATGTACTTATGCAGTTTATACAATAGGTGTACAGTATAAAATTATGAAAACGTACTTTTTAAAGAAAATTAATTCATTTAAATAATAATTATAATGAAAAATTTGAACTTTATTTGGACAGCGTTGTGTTCATATGCAACATAATAGATTATTAGACTGAACAATACATGCTTTTAATTTGACATTGACTGTAATGACATGCTCACATTCTTATTGTTTATTTTATTTTTTTAAATTAAGAACTTGATATATTTTTAATACGAAAATGCTACTTCCGCTAATAACAACAACAACCACAACAATAATGGTTATGACGATAATAAACACAAAACAACAAAAATATGATTTTGATGATCAGAGACACTGACTATTTAATATTATGTAAATATTAATTCAGATTAACATTTATTTAATTTAAATAGTTTGAGTCTCATTCAGAATTTCAACAAGGATTTGTATTTTTATTGTTTTGAATAAACAATATGCAAGAAAAAGTAAAGTAAATAAATTGTCTTCTTTATATGTTTTAAAAAAAATTGAAAGAAATGATATAGAATTTGAAAAAAATATGTAACTCCATTTTTAAATAGGCAGTGATAGTAATGATTTTGTGTTTATTTTTTATTTAAAGGGGAAGTCAAGTCAAACATTTTCTTTACAGAAGTATTTTTTATGCACCCAGACTTACGCTCACCTGTTTTCTGTCTTTGGTCATGTGACTTTCCACAAGATGAGCTTTTAGGCTCTGTGATGTCATTTTTAGTCGACAGCAAGTGGCAGTAAAAGGCAAAATGGCCGCCCCCTGAAATTGATTAAAAAAATGGGTGGATTTTGCTGCTTAATAAATATTCAACAAATACAATATCAATCATTCTTATAACATGACAATTGTAAAGACGATGTTTGACATGACTTCCCTTTTTAAATAAATTTAGAAAATCAGGTCATTTGGATTTTAATCCCACACTTGATTTGTATATTTTTCTTCCTCGCAGACTTGCGCTTGTTTGCCAAGTGTACACTTGTCAATGTCTGTTGGCTGCCGTCCCAATCCCCCATCTGAGCCCTCAAACGCTGCCCATCTGCACACTTATGCGGGAGACTTTCATTTGCATATGAGCTTTTTCAATCATGTCTTTTCTCAAGGTCATCCTTAGCAAAGAATGCCGGGCTGGAGGTGCAGTGGATGGAGCCAGCAGCAGCCTAATCAGGTCTCACTTGTGGCACCCGAGGAAAACACTCCTCTTATTTTTTTTTCCCGCTCCCCCCCAAAAGAGGAGCAGATCTATTTCACGCTCTATTTTTACGCCTGACTTTTTCTCCAATATTAGCACAATGGCCTCCTTTTGAAATATTGCTATAGTGCAAGTAAGTCCCCATTGAGCTTATACTTACTATCTGTTTATTGACATTCAAGAGTGGGCAGCATACGGCTCATGTCGCATTTAATAAGTTTATGTGGCGGAGAGTCTCTGTTGCCAAAATGGACAATGGCAATCAAAGAATGGGGCCACCATTGCCAACAACTACTCAAATATTATTTTATTTATTTTTTAAGGAAAAAAAGAATATAGTACAATACAGTACAGTATTTGTGGCAAGTCAAAAATGTTTCCCTGTAAGAACACAAGAGGTTGTCGTTTTTCCGTTGCAGCAAGTTGGCTTGTGTGCAAGGGTCAATCGGGAGGTTGCAGGTGTGAGTCTCTGACTGTAATTTGACTGCATCACTTCACATGCCTGAGACAAATATTCACTTCAGCCTTTACTACTACAACTATACTATACTATATCATACCATACCATGCCATACTATAATATACTACACTACTACGATTCCTCTTCCTCCTCCTCCTCCTCCTCCTCTTCCTCCTCCTACTACTACTGCTATTACTATTACTCTTACTCTTACTAATAGTACTACTTCTACTTCTTACTGATACTACTTTTGATAATACTCTTGCTACTAATACTGTTACTTGTCTTACTACTACTAGTCCTACACTTACTACTATTACTACTACTACTACTATTACTATTACTCTTACTAATAGTACTACTTCTACTTCTTGCTGATACTACTTTTGATAATACTCTTGCTACTAATACTGTTACTTGTCTTACTACTACTAGTCCTACACTTACTACTATTACTACTACTACTACTACTACTATTACTATTACTCTTACTCTTACTAATAGTACTACTTCTACTTCTTACTGATACTACTTTTGATAATACTCTTGCTACTAATACTGTTACTTGTCTTACTACTACTAGTCCTACACTTACTACTATTACTACTACTACTACTACTACTATTACTATTACTACTACTCTTACTAATAGTACTACTTCTTACTGATACAACTTTTAGTAATACTCTTGCTACTAATACTGTTACTCATCTTACTACTACTAGTCCTACACTTACTACTACTACTACTATTACTATTACTACTACTATTACTAATAGTACTACTTCTTACTGATACAACTTTTAGTAATACTCTTGCTACTAATACTGTTACTCTGTTACTCGTCTTACTACTACTAGTCCTACACTTACTACTACTACTACTATTACTATTACTATTACTACTACTCTTACTAATAGTACTACTTCTTACTGATACAACTTTTAGTAATACTCTTGCTACTAATACTGTTACTCGTCTTACTACTCCTAGTCCTACACTTACTACTACTACGACTACTAAAACTACTACTTTTACTACTACTACTACTCTAACTACTACAAGTACTACTCTTACTTGTAGTGCTACTCTTACTTCTACTTTTAGTGGTTGTCTTGCAACACCGAGGTTGTGGGTTTGATCCCAGGCCATTGTAAGCATGTTAAGTATCCTTGAGCAACATACGAAACCCCCCAGCTGCTCCTGATGCTGGGTCATCAATAATGACTACTTTCTGTACTACTACTGGTTCTATGACTGCTACTACGCTTAACAGTCCTACCACTACTCGTATGGTCACTACTATAGTATTTCTTACCACTTCTACCACTACTCTTAATAGGACTACTACTACACTTACTATTTATACATACTACTACAATAATGAATATATCAAAATTAAGCGTAGTATCCTACAATTGTACGATACTACTACTAAAAGTTCTCCTACTACTATCACCAATGTTAACATTCGTTGTGTGATATTTGGACCTACGGTAGGCTATAATACCACTACCGTTACTAGTTGCTGCTGCAACTATTGTAAATACTTCTACTCGAGTCGTGTTGTGAAAAACATGTATCTACAAAGGATAAAATGAATATAAGTATTTTTGTTTTGTATAAAAAGAAGAGAAATGTGGATACATGTTTCTCATTGGCGTTTACGGTTGTTTCATGATATGTTTTTAAAAAAAAAAATGCAGCAGTGTGCTTAGAATTGCTATGGTAACGAAGCGGACGCCCCTCCTTCTCTTGGTCGTCCTCCATTGAGCAGCAGGTGGCGTACGTGAGTCCATGCGGTGAGAGGCGTGCTGTGCTGCTGCTTGTGCATCTTATCAGTGCAGCAGGTGATCATCACCAATCCTCCTCCTCATCCTAATCCTGTATTTGGACGCGTGCGTGCGATGGAGCCACTCGGGCGACGAACCAGCTTGGCAGAGTAGACTCACTTTCGGAGGTCTTTTTTTTTGGCTGTGATGCTTAAAGTTTTCCAGGACTTGGCGCGGATTTGCACGCGCACATCTTGATGCTAAAAGTTGTTTTGAGCGCACTTCACAGACGGGACATGAAATGGAGTGATCGGCGGCAATTGAGCTCTTTTCAACTCTTTTGCTAGAATGGCTCGCTTCGGTGACGAGTCCGCCCCGAGCACCGTGGACTCCGGGGACGGAGACGCGGAGCGCGGCGGGGACGCGCAGGACCTCGAGGCCGGCGCGGCGGCGGCGGCCGGAGGAGGCGGTGCCGACGGATCGGCCGCGATGACGGCGTCCATGAAGCAAGCCAAGGCGCAGCGGGCCCGGACCATGGCTCTATACAACCCGGTGCCGCACCGGCAGAACTGCCTGACGGTCAACAGGTCGCTGTTCATCTTCGCCGAGGACAACATCATCAGGAAGTACGCACGGCGAATCATCGAGTGGCCATATCCTTTTACTGTTGGGTTCAGCACCACGGACAGCGCAAAACAAAACCCCTCCACCACTTAACACTTTTTGTGCTTTGAGTTGAGATGTTTGTCATTGAAGTACAGTAAATATCTTAAAGCATATTTGCTTTTCAATAGTGCCGCATATGGACAAAAGTATTGAGACACTTCTTGATTAATTATCGTTAATCTTAAAGCTATCTAACTTGGTCCAGAGCCCTTTTTTTATTTTTTATTTTTTTAGTTCAGTTAGAGAAAACAAAAACATAAACACAAAATTCAATGTCAAAAGTATTATTATTATTATTATTATTATCAATATTATTATTATTATTATTATTATTATTATTATTTGGTCACTTAATCCACCATAAATCATATTTTTTTTCACTTAAGTATTTTTCAAGTAGTTAAAAATACAATGATATATAATATAATAATTTTAAATATATTATTTATTCTCTATATTCTAGTTATCATTTTCATTATAAAATTAAAGATGTGCCTTCTTTACAATAATTTTTTTGCACAATTTCGCCAAGTTGATGTGATTTATTAAGATTTTTTTTTTTTTAAAGCTACTTGGCCCTGTGTGGAAAAAGTACTTGCCCCCGAAACCTAATAACTCGTTGGGCCACTGTCAGCAGCAACAACTGAAATCTGCCATTTTCTATAACGGGCAATGACTCTTTCACATCACTTTGGAGCTTTGGAGATATTTTGTCCCACTCTTCATTGCGGAATTGCTTTAATTCAGCAACACTTGAGGGTTTTTGAGCATACTTTTTTCTTCATTTACATTTTTAACTTAATTTACAAGTTACAGTCTAGGCCTACGCTTATGGAAAAAAAAAACAAATAGCATCATTTTTGACACGCTCTTTAATTTATGAAATAACATCTGGTAAGAAGAAATAATATATTTTTCATAATTTCATTATCATACATTAAAATATATGTTGTCTACTATATGCATGTATAGCATGCAATGTATTTTTTCATAATGCATAGTAGCATCCATTCGACCACTGTACACACTGACTGAGTAGATTTAGTTGAAACAAATTATCTATAATAGCTCAGACCCCAGACTACCATGTTCAGACTAATCACTCAAAAGCAAGTTATCAATTTACCAGTACATAGTAAAATAACTGGAAGCCGGAAAGTTCAGTTTTTCCACCCCAATTTCTGGCGCCTCCTGAAGCCATGGCACCAATTAGCATTCGCCTTATTCGACTATTAGACGAGCTAGCTCTTGATAATTTTTACTCTATATATAGAATTCATAGTTCCATCAATTACAGCAAGTCATCCATGTCCTGGAGTACTAAGGCAGCCCCAGACATCACGTTAGTATTGAGCGCTTTTTATGAAGTGCTGCTTTTCATTTTTAGCAGATGAAACGAGACACACAAAAAGTTCAACTTTCATCTTGTCAGTCTGCACTATAAAAAAAATTGTAATATTGAAATGAAAACATCTTTACACTCTCAAAACATTTGGGGCAAAAGTAACCCAATGATGGATCAAAAATGGACCGATCCACTTTATGGGTCAATTTGACCCAACTTTATGGGTCGTTTTATACAAAATGACCCAATTTTTTGACCCAAGTAAAATATCTGACCGATATTGATGAGTTATTTTACGCTGAAAGACCCATTTCTTGAATCAAAGTTGGGTCAAATCGACCCAAGTAGAGGGTCCGTCCATTTTTTACCCATAGTTGGGTTATTTTTGACCCCAAAAAAAATTCCCCCTCAGAAATTCTAAGTAACTTTTACAAGGTAAGTTTTAAGTACATTTTACAAGGTGTTTAAAAAAGAAGAAGAAAAAAAAAGCTATGTGAAAATTGAGGAACAGACTCATGACAGCCACTCTACCACCTGAGCCGTGCCACTCCTTCTGTATGTTAGTATATAGCTGGAGTCGGGTGTCCTCGTACCTCCAAGAGACCGCTTTTGGTCCCATTTTGGACTCACCAGCAATGCAGTATAGTGGCAAACAAGAATGGCATGGCTCAAGTGGTAGAGTTTGTTCCTCAACGCGTACATTGCTTTTTTTCCCTTCTTCTTTTTTAAACAACTTGTAAAATGTACTTAAAACTCACCTTGTAAAAGTTACTTAGAATTTCTGAGGGGGAAAAAAAACTTCTGTCAAAAATAACCCAACTATGGGTAAAAAATGGACGGACCCTCTACTTGGGTCGATTTGACCCAACTTTGAGTCAAGAAATGGGTCTTTCAGTGTAAAAGAACTCATCAATATTGGTCAGATATTTATATTTTTTTTTCATTTTTTTTTTTAAATAAACTTGTCAAAAAAATCGCATAAAATTTACTTGAAAAAAACGTTACTAGGATTTTTCAAGTACATATGACTCCCCATTTTTTTTTTACAAGGCTCCCTAACATTTTGAGAATCACTCAAAGATTCACCTTGTACTTCTTGGTCAGCAGTGGTTTTCCACCTTGGACTTTAATAGACCATAGAGGGAGGAGAAGGAATCTGAGTTTTTGACTTCCTGGAGGTGTCCCAATCCTTTTGTCCATAGTTGCTCTGAATTCAATTGCCGCGGTGTGCACATTTTTCACATCGTGTGCTCCACTCAAGGCAGAGGACACAAAGTTAGTGTGTGTGTGTGTGTATGTGTGGTGATCATTAGAAGCAGCAGCAGCCTGTGGGGGAGGCTCACACAGTGTGGGCGCATGTAAGCACAGCACTGCATGCCTTATAGTGCTCTGAGTGGGTGTCGGTTCAAATCCAGCTCAGCAGCTCCTCTCCGCTTCCTTGCACAGGATGTTTGCGTGCGTGTGTGTGTGTCCATGTAATATAAACAGAGCTATGATTGTGAATATGACGGAGTTTGCAGCCCTGTTCTCTGCCCGAACGATGCGCCGTGTTGGGCTGTGGATCACTCCAAACGGCCCCCTCCAGTTTGCAGCGTGCCAGTCGTCCTCCGGTTACCTAACCAGTGTGGGTGAGTGGGAGTGGGGGGCTAGTGGTCAAGACTCGCTCCGGGGCCTTGGAATCGGCAGAGAGGCGTGTGGGAGGGCTTTGGCAAAAATGTCGGCGTATTCAGACCCACGTCTTTCCCCCACCGGCCGGTCCAAGTGCAAAACATTCAGATGAATTCAACGTGATTTTGGGCTGTTGAGCACAATGCTTCGTCACTCTTGTACTTTCCAAGTCATGCCGCAATTTGCTGCCTCCAAAGTGGAACATGACAGCTGTGTATGGAGAGCAGTTTGACCTTGTATAACCTTTATTTGCAACATGTCCTCCAACAATTACCACCATGTTGGTCGTAATTAGAGCTGTCAAAGTTAAAGCGTTAATTGATGAATTAATCACAAAAAATGATCGCATTAATCATAAATTAACGCATATTAATCACACTATTAATTTTGACCATAGATTAGCCTTTAGCGTGACAGTGGATGGTTACGTTAAAAGCAGTTTGAGCAATAAACATAATTTCCTGCATTAAAGTAAAGCATTTAATGTTTGCGTACCACATTTAGAATATTTGTTCATCATTGGGTCATTTTTTTCCCATTCTAAATTATGCAAATAATTAACTGATTAGAAAAAGAGGAGGATGAGCGTGTGCAGTGGATCAAAAAAAATATTGAAGACGTCCTCATAACCCGTGCTCTTCAAATTTGGTTGGGGGAAAATGTAGACAAAAAAGGCTTTTTTATTAAAAACATGTAATCAGATTACAGGTACATTTATCAAAAATGGGGATTACAGAGGGAGCGAGAGAGAGAGAGCCCGCCCGCACGTGTGGGACAGTTGCTACATGTCGGGGAGGTGGGAACGAACGAACTGACTAGTCGTGTCCTCCACACGCGGGCACTTTGAAAAAGCTTCACGGACGGGACAAAATGGCGACCGGTATTCCCTGGAACTTACTCGGAGCGAAAGTTTGAGCTGAGAGTCCGGCGGCATGCTACGCGCTGTAGCTTCTTGCTAGCTAGCCCGCTAGCCTACAACCATAATGTGAGTTACACCTTCCAAACAAATCTTCCTCCCACCAATTCACTATTAAAACATCATGCACAACATATACACGGCTAAACTTGTGACTGGGATAAAAGTTCATTTTGCAGTTATCTATCTATCTATCTATCTATCTATCTATCTATCTATCTATCTATCTATCTATCTATCTATCTATCTATCTATCTATCTATCTATCTATCTATCTATCTTGTCTGTCTGTCAAACTGTGAGGTGTGGTTGCTTTCAGTGACAGTTCAAAAACAGCATATCAATCAATCAATCAATAGCCTACATGCTTTTTAATACACAATGACTTTTGCTATTTGTAGGCTGCCCGGGTCCCTCTCACCCGCAAATAGCAGGGGGCACATTGTATAGAATATATATTGTGGTGATAATTATTTGTATTTTGTCTTCATGAGCATACTCAATATTGGAGTAATCCAGTTACATTACTTTCATATTATGGTACTTGGATTACGTTACTAACCACATTTTTTAGCAGGTAACTTGTAACTGTTACATTTTAAAAGTAACCCTCCCAACCCTGCCGATAGCATGTGCTGTTATTTTGAGCTGCTATCAATAATTGGCACTGTCAAAGTGAGCACCAGGTTGTGAGTAAGCGCTGCGGCCTCCAGGTCACCATCCCAGCCGGTCCTCTGTGAGGCGCTGACCTCCTTTCACTGGAGGAGGAGACACGGACTTCGAGGCTTCCTCACGCTCAGCTCTCACTAACTCAAAACAAAATATTAGTTTTGAATTTAATGGCCAAGTAGGTAAAAAACGAACAAATTCTTCTTCGCAGTCACAACTTTACAAAACAGTGACTAACAAAGTGACAGAGTGGGAAGCCTGACGGTGCGCTAATTAGTGCCCCGAGTTTCTTAGATGGGGGAAAAAAAAGGAGACATGAGGAAAGAGGCCCGCCCATTCTGTGCTCTTTAAAAGGGAGCACAGTATGGACCTGGAAGAAAATAGCATGGACTTACTTTGGAACTTCAAACATTAATACTGGACATCCATTTAGTGCAGGGGTGGCCAAGTTCGGTCCTCGAGAGCCACTATCCAGCCTGTTTTCCATGTCTTCCTCCTTCAGCGGAGCTGATTCTAATGATCAGCTCATCAGCAAGCTTTGCAGAAGCCTGATAACGATCCTGATTATGAATCAGGTGTGTTAGTGGAGAGAAACATGGAAAACAGGCTGGATAGTGGCTCTCGAGGACCAAACTTGGCCACCCCTGATTTAGTAGATAGTAGACATTCATCATGTTGATACTGGTCATTCATAATATTGATACTAGATATTTACAAAAAATGACATTTATAATACCAGTTTGTAATATTGGCTTTGAACATTTACATGATCCGATCATATTTATACTGGAAATTCATTTGCATCGTGCTATCTGTCAATACCGAATATTTTTCAGAATCAATTTATCGATTATTCAATGGATTAATTGACTAATCAGATTGATTTTCATTTTGCATTAAAGTGTATTACACAAGCGTTTTCCCCTGTTTATAAGCCATTGATTATTATTCAGCGTTGATTATTATGGATTGATGTTGTCGGGTCGGTCATTGTTTGCAAATGTCTAATTTTGATTGTAGCTGTCAAATGATTATATTTTTTAATCAGATGAATCACATTTTAGAATTTCTTAGAATTTAATCGCTTAATTAAAAAGGCTTTTTTGCCCGCCAAATTTGAAGAGCACCTGTTACGTTAAATCTTTTGACATTTAATGTTATGAGGACGTCTTCAACATTTTTTGATCCACTGCACACGCTCATCCTCTTTTTCTAATCAGTTAATTACTTGCAAAATTTAAATATTTTATATTTTATAATTTTGAAAATATTTTGAATGTCATTCATTTAATGCTTGAATGCATGTAGTGATGATTATTGTTCAAACACAACCTGTGCTACCTTAAACGTTACCATCCGCTGTCACGCTAAAGGCTGATCTATGGTCAAAATTAATAGTGCGATTAATCTGCATTAATTCATGATTATTGCAATATTTTTGTGTGATTAATTAATTAGTTACTGCTTTAATCATTCTTCTTTCATTAAGGACTACAGAAATCAGTGAACAATTACTGTTGATATGCTTAAATCAGAGGATTTGGCTCAGAACGATTAAAAAAGGTGTGGATTAATTTGATAATCAATTATTTGTCGATTAATCGATTCATTTTGACAGCTGTTCTTCAAAACTGTACATTTTCAGTAACTTAACAGCCTTCAGGTGTGTCAGAGTTTTTCGTCCTCCCAGTCGGGCCAAGGTGACTCGGCAGCACTCGAGTTGCGCTCCCACCCTCGCCGACTCCCTCTCTCACCTGCTCGCCATGAAAAGCACTTCAAAAGGCTTGAAGGTTGCCGTAGCAACAGCAGCTTCCTAACATATTCGCTTCCGTATCACAAAACATGAACAAAGCCTTAATTCATCTGTCATTGAAAAATCATTCATCAGGTTGTTCTTGTGATTGCGCACGGCTGACGCAATTGTGGGTTTTTTCAAAAAGTCAGAACTCGCACACTGTATGTCGACTTTATATGTGAGTGTTTTCCTTAACATTGTTGTCCTTACTCCGTTCGAGTACATGATCCTGGCTACCATCACCGCCAATTGTGTGGTGTTGGCTCTGGAGCAGCATCTGCCCGGAGAGGACAAGACCCCCATGGCCAAGAGACTGGTGAGTGCATATGCGTGGAAAATATTCAGCGTGATTTGAAAGTCAAAGATTTAGCTATTGACATCAACTTCAAGAGCCATGTGCTTTACACAATGTAGACTTTACACAGATCTGATGAATCCCATCAACCGGTATTTAGCATTTTATGCTATTTTTTTCATTAGCCACGATATCTTCAATTCACCGATCGATCAATGATGTCATTGATTGGCTCCGCAAAATAACTACAGTGTTTCCTACATACAGTACTTACTACCTGTTGTTGGCCACCACAAATTAATTTTGGCCATATTTAAAAAAAAAAATAAAATAAAAAAAAGTTCATTCATTGCTGCACACGCTCTGCTGCTTGTGTGGTTCTTATATGAGTCTGCTAATCGATACCATGACCGATTTATTTTGTGTTACGATACTGCAAATACTCTGGCTCAAATGACTGCAGTATTAATAGTAAGTCGTAATATATAATCATATTCATGTTTAAAGTTTGGGAATCGATTCAGGCTGTCACAAGCGAATCTTTTGGGAATCGATTATGCTATCGATTATTCCATCGATTACTTAGCAGCCCTATAATCTGGCATATTTAAATGTTCATTAACTCATTTGCTCCCCAAAATGGATAAAAACATTCTATTTTAAATATTGCCATGGTCCCAAAAACGTATTTTATATGTTTTTTATTTATTTATTTTTTGCTCCCAAAAATTGATAAAAACATTCTACTTTAAATATTGTCCCAAAAACATATTTTATACGTTTATTTATTTTTTATGGTAGAGTGTACAGAAGGCTTTGATTCAGCCTCTGACCTGAAGAGGGCGCTTAAAGCAATGGTAGTTATTACAAAAACGGCCAGCAGGTGGCAGCAGAGTATAAGAGATCAAACAGGGGTTGCTTCAGTGAAAATGGCTGGCAGTGAATGCGTTAATATACACAGTCCCATTTTAAACAACATTAATAAATACATACATTAAAAAAAATACACTGTATGTGTACAGTAAACAAAGAAGCTATTTAAAATAGACATATTGCTTCATCTTGTGATCAAATGAATCGGTTTTTATTGATCGTTGATTGGTGGATTTGGACTTTACCTGTATACTAAACATTTTTCAAAGAAGGTACGGGACATCTTTTTATGGGGACTCGACATTTGCTTCACCGCTAGGAAACTTTCACAAAACTTCAAATTCGATGTATCAGTCCTCTAAAATTGTAGTATCGTCTTTGAACTTTCACAGTATCTGTGCATTTGCAATACCTCTACTGGATATTTGGGAACATTTGCGGTTTACAGTAGTTGTGTAAAACTGCAGTAAACATGTCAATTGCAGCGGTCACGCGTGTCATGAGACATGTTTTGCAAATATAAACAACTATGAACTCTGAAGTTGTGTGTTTCGTGCTCTCTGCTACACACACACTTATAATTGCAGGTTGTTTGGTTAACACACGTCCCAGAATACATGCTGTTGTTTTGACTGTGCGACATGTTTATGACCACGACGATTCTGACCCGTCAGGAGAAAACCGAGCCGTACTTCATCGGGATCTTCTGCTTCGAGGCGGGCATCAAGCTATTGGCGCTGGGCTTCGTTTTCCACAAAGGTTCCTACCTGAGGAACGGCTGGAATGTCATGGACTTCATCGTGGTGCTCAGTGGGTGAGTGGCCCGTCTCCATGGCAACCGCAATGTTTGTTTAGCCCAAGTTGATCCTCGCCAAACGTTGTTTTTGGATTGGCTCGCGCGAAGGCAAATAATCGCAGTTGCTCAGAAATCAACGTCTTTTCTTGGTTTGTCTGGAATTGTCTACCGAAATCAGGCTTGTTTCATGCTGGATGGTTGATGGATCACAACTGGTTGTAATGTTGCATTATCATCTTGGACATTTGCAGCGTTGCAACTTAAGTTGACAGTTTTGACGTTTTATTACTTGCAGTGTCACAATGGAAATTTGTAATAATGTTGCTTTTTTGACAGAATCACAACTGACCCGTTCAAGTATTGACATTTCCAGTATTGTTACAACAAGACATTTAAAGGGACAGTGTGTATTATATAGCGCTAGAATATTATTTTAAATAATATGCAAAAAAAAATCATTTATAAATATATATATAGGTCTAGTAATCGCTAATTATATTAAAGAAGTGCAGGAAGCTGACATGTTTCGTCGACATCTTTCTGCTACGGATAGAGAATTTTGCGAACATAGTTAGCCTCTGGTGGTGCTAGCAGCTCGTGTCAGACCCAATGGGTCGAGCGCCGCTTACATACCACAGCTGGGGCCTGCAGGTGGTCATCACTGCTACTTGTGTCCCTCTGCTTTGCTAGCTTTTGCTAGCTTCTCCCGCTAGCCACTCTTGTTAGACGCTCCAGCTAGTTGTTAGCCACTCGAGTGAGTTTTTCAATGTATTGTTTTGGACGTTTAACTCATTCACTGCTATTGACGGCTATAGACGTCCCAAAAATTATTTTGACTATTTCTATTAGTTTAAAAAAAAAAATCATATGAAAACCTAGAAGGAAAGAAATTATTGTAAATTTAGAACAGACATAAAATTTGTGATTAATCATTAGTTAACTAGTGAAGTCATGTGATTAATTACAAT
Organism: Vanacampus margaritifer; assembly: GCF_051991255.1. Taxonomy (NCBI): domain Eukaryota; kingdom Metazoa; phylum Chordata; class Actinopteri; order Syngnathiformes; family Syngnathidae; genus Vanacampus; species Vanacampus margaritifer. Next base: position 46,480,016 of record NC_135433.1, read on the forward strand.
TTTAAAAAATGTAATCGCCTGATAGACCTAATTAAAAAAAAAAAAAGGGGCTTTTAATCATAATTAATCGCATGATAATTTTGTATCTGTTATTATTGTACAATAAAAAAAATAGGTTTTCATAAAAAATGAAATTAAATGAAAAATTGTTAAACTAATAGAAATAGTTCACATGAATTTTTGACGTCTATTCTCGTCAATGGCAGTGAATGAGTTAACATATCGTCAGTGGAGATGTTTGGTATCAGGACATCAAATCTCCAAATTGCTCCTGGAAAAATTTGTTGTACACATTGGACACTGATGTTGTCGCACTTTTCTGGTATTGATACAAGACATGTTTGGTATCACATTGGATCTCTTACTAAACATATTTGATGTATCCATATGTGACATTTGCGGTATTGTGTTGCTAGAGGACATTTGCGGTAGCATATTGGACATTGGAAGTATCACATTGCATATTTACAGTTTGGACATTTGCTGCATCATTACTCGTAATGAGCTTTAGTGGGACGGCATGGCTCAGTGGGAGAGTGGTTGTCTCCCATCCGTGAGGTTATGGGTTTGATTCCTCACCCCTGGTGATCATGTCGAAGTGTCCTTGAGCAAGACACTGAAGACTGAACCCTGATTTGCTCCCAGTGGACTTTGCAGCGCCCTGCATGGCAGCAGTTGACCACTGTGTGTGAATGGGTGAATGTGAGGCATTGTGAAGTGCTTTGGGCACTTCTTAACTCATTCCAACGGGTAAATACGTTTTTAATACTTTGTCCTTCACTCCCAAAAATGTATTTACACGTTTTTTTTATGCTAGAGCATACAGAAGGCTTTGATGCAGCTTGTGACATGAAGCGGTCGCTTAAAGCAATGGTAGTTATTAGAAAAACGGCCAGCAGGTGGCAGCAGAGTATAAGGCTGCGTTCAGACTGCAGGCATATGTGACTCCAATCGGATTCCTCCTCAAATCAGATTTTTAGGGCCGACTGTCCAGCAAGGGTCCAAATCCGATCTGGCCCTGTTCAAACTGAGCCATGTTATTGGCCCATCTGACAGGTTGCTGTAGCAACGACGTCAAACGGAGGCGGCGCCCAGCGCATGTAGTGTGACGCTGTTTACTGCTCCGTACTTCCCATTCTTTTCATTTTCTTTCTTTCTTTCTTTTTTTCTCTCTTTCTTTCTCTCGGTTGTGCGTGAGAGGAGCCGAAGGGGCAGTGGAGCCGTCAAGGCGTTTGACAGCCGAGCATCCGAGAAACCGATTGGATATTGACGGGCGCATTGGTTTTTGCGCGCGTAGATATCCGTTCCGAGTGTTTCGAGCATCTTGTCCAAATCGGATATGAAACTACCTCCCGCATTTGGTTTCAATCCGTCCAGCAAAAATCGGATTTCATGTGCTTTGTGACTGTTCAGACTACAAAAGAGCCATCCACATTCAATCTGGATGGGTTAAAAAACGGATTTGGGCTGCCAGTCTGAACAAGGCCTAAGAGATCAACCAGGATCAACAAGCTCTTTTCTCCAGTTTTGTGAATAATGATGAAGCTTAGCTATATTCTAATGCTAATTGATGCAAAACGGAAACAGACACAAATATACTTTTTTTTCCTGATGAAAGAAGATACTCTAATCTTTCTTTTGGTTGGTTCCATGTTTTTATAGCGACAGAACACAATACAGACGCTCCCCTACTTACGAACATTCGTGCTACGAACAACGGTACATACGAACATGTCTGCGCGCATGTCAAAAAATGTTCGGAAAGAGATGCTGTAAGTTCGATTTTGTATTGCGCACCTTTTTCCGAGTACTGTAGTGCTTCTTTCCGCCGCTAATACCGCCGCTTGGCGCTGTGAGAGCTCACCCAGCATTGGAGGCTCAGCAACGTGTCGAGGAGGAGGAAGAAGAAGAAACGCCTGTCGCTCATAGATAAAGCCATCGCACTCTTCGAGCAGCAAGACCCAAATATTGAACGTTGCACAAAGGTTGCAAATCAATTGAATGATGCCATACAGTGCTACCGCATCATTTATGATGAAAAAAGAAGAAAACTGTGCAATCGTCGTTAGATCGCTTCTTTCGGACAGTTTCTAGTAAATCCTCCAAGGAAGATACTCATCAACCCTCATCTTCTTCTCCTCGAAACCTCAACTTCTTCCTACATTGAAGTTACGGAGGAGGAAGTAACTTTTGAAGCCCATTCCAGCGACGACGAAGAACCTCTCATGATATAAAATCCTCCTCTTCCTCCTCCTCCATCAAATCCTTAAGCATCGAGTACATCTTCCAAAAGTAAGTTAAACTTCATTTTATTTATCTTATTACGTACATGTACATACTGTGTGTGTGTCTTTCGCTCTCTCTCTCTAACATACGTAGTACAGTACTGTACGTATTCTCTTTAAACATAAATTATAATACAAAATATAGCACTGAAGCAACTTACGAACAAATTCACCTTACGAACGATCGCTCGGAACGTAACTCGTTCGTAAGTTGGGGAGCGTCTGTATTCTGCGGGCCTTGCAAAATCAGTCGCAATCCAGTAAAACAGCCGGGAGCAAAGGGGGTTGCTTCAGTGAAAATGGCTGCGAGTGAATGAGTTAAAAGCGCAATAGAAAAAGCAGTCTATCTACCATTTCATCACAATGGTCATGTTGAAGACATTCTGCTTCCCCGTATACTTACTGCATGTGAGCGTTTTTTACAATGCATATATAGTACCTCCATTTTTAAACTGACAACTGTATTAGAGCCCAAACAACTTTAAGAAAAAATAAACCTCAGCAATGCGAGTGTGCAATTAGTTGGGACGAAATTCATTCTGCGTTTACTAGGCTGCGGTTGGTGGAGCGAAAGATTAATTTCAGACACGCTTTGTCATCTTATGTTGGTGCGTTCAAGCGTCCCGCTACCTCCCCTCCCATTAGCGACAGGCTCTGTGAAGGCGTCTATTCGTGATAGCGTGAAGCTTGACCCAACCGTTGGATTTTGGCTTTTGTCAAGCAGATTTCCTCAATTCAGACCCAGTGATACGAATATAGGAAATGCGCGTTTCCATGGAGCAGCAGCAGCAGCCAGCCTTTGCCTTCCGTGTTAGGTGGGTGGATAAATGGATTGGCACTTGTGTCTAAAACCCGCTTGCGGTCGCCCCCAGCGCCTCGCTCCATTCACTGAGAAGTGGGGGAGGGGGGGAAGCAGCGGGCTAGCAAGCACACACAAAAAAAAAAAAGCACACACACATAATGTGAGTTTTAATTTGAGCGTTGGGTTTAGTGAATTAATTGCACCGTGCTGCATTCAGGGACGACTGCTTTTGGTGTGTTTACATCTCGTTTCAACCTGACACCCACATGTTTTTTTTTTCCCCTCTCTCAGTCTTTCCATCTGACCATGCGCTCTCTTATATAAAATAAACATTTGCTTTGACTTTCTCTCATGATCCAACCTGCTATGCCGCTTAACTGGTACACACATACCGATTTTTTTATTTTATTTTTATTATTTTTTTTTTTTTTTTATAACATCTTAAGCGAGGTACACACAAGAATGACAACAACAATCGGGCCAAATTTGAACATTTTCTCTACCTCTTATCAAATGTCAGATTATGGAGACCGATTAGCCTGTGATGTTGTGTGTGTAAGGAATGATATTTCCTCGCTTAAACTGCTTGGAAAACTCTGGAGCCAACGATCATAAATCTTAAAACTGTCCAATATTTATGGTGGCAAATCCTTTTGTGAATGGTAAATTGGGCCAAGTCACAGACTAGCATGAAACGGATTGGTAGCCAATCAGGAAGCTAAATCCTCACACTTGACACTACATAGCGACGGAGGCTTAGGATCAAACTCTACCACCTGAGCCATGCCGCCCTCAAGTAGTAGAAGTAGAAGAAATTGCGCCAGATTTGTGACATACTCCAGATCTTACAAATTATTTTCCACTTAAATTCCTCCTTCTGCTTGAGCAGCTGGAAAATTTAGTAAGTAATGTGAGGGATAACCAGTGCAAAATGGCACACTGCAAGGTTAATTTGAGCCACCAACTGTTTTGAAGAACTTAAAATGATCCCTCAGAATATATTTCCTCATTTTTCTAGCAGCTTAATTGCTTAAGGTTTTCTGTCCGCTCATCTTCCCGCTGCTGGAAGCCAATTTGCTGATCACTGCTGAGATTGGAAGTACATCACGCAGTCCATAGAATAAGCTAGGCTAACTCTTAGCTTGTTCGCTAACTGCGTAGCGGTCTCCATGTCATTTTATTGTGGTAAATGTCTCGCATGGACAGAATTTCTAGGCGCACCCTCGGCGTTGAGGGGGTCCGGTTTTGTGGCCTCAACATTGCATCCCTGCTTTTTGCAGATGATGTGGTGCTGTTGGCTTCTTCAAGCCGTGATCTCCAACTCTCACTGGAGCGGTTTGCGGCCGAGTGTGAAGCGGTTGAGATGAAAATCAGCACATACAAATCTGAGACCATAGTCCTCAGTCTGAAAAGGGTGGAGCGCCCTCTCCGGGTCGGGGATGAGATCCTGCCCCAAGTGGAGGAGTTCAAGTATCTTGGGGTCTTGTTCACGAGTGAGGATAGGTTGGAGCGGGAGATCGACAGGCGGTTCGATGCTGTGTCTGCAATGATGCGGACTCTGTATCGATCCGTTGTGGTATAGAAGGAGCTGAGCCGAAAGACAAAGTTCTCGATTTACCGGTCGATCTACGTTCCTACCCTCACCTATGGTCACGAGCTGTGGGTCGTGACCGAAAGAACAAGATCCCGGATAGAAGCGGCCGAAATGAGTTTCCGCCGCAGGGTATCCGGGCTCTCCCTTAAAGATAGGGTGAGAAGCTCGGTCATCCGGGAGGGACTCAGTGTCGAGCCGCTACTCCTCCGCGTTGAGAGGAACCAGTTGAGGTGGCTCGGGCATCTGGTTCGGATGCCTCCTGGAGAGGTGTTCCGGGCATGTCCCACCAGCGGGAGGCCCCGGGGACGACCCAGGACACACTGGATAGACTACGTCTCTCGGCTGGCCTGGGAACGCCTTGGGATCCCGTCGGAGGAGCTGGTTGAAGTGGCTGGGGAGAGGGAAGTCTGGGCTTCCCTGCTAAAACTGCTGCCCCCGCAACCCGACCCCAGATAAGCGGTAGATGATGGATGGACGGATGGATGGATAAATTGCTCGTAAGACACATTATACAAACACTCAACAACTAGATGTCTTACGGCGCTGAATCTAACGTCCGCACAGCTGGCCATCTTGTCACAGGCAGGCATTCTGGTCTGTTGTATTGACTGTGAGCAAAGATGAGTGATCTAAACAAACGTAAACGCTGTTATCTCGCTTCAAACTTGACGGATTTACACACGGTTTGCTTCCTCACAAACTTTAATAAAGTAATAATTCTGGATGGATAGTTATTAACTAAAGGCTTCTATGGATTATTAATTATTAACAAGTATGCTACGCTAAAGAACTAAACCGCTCGATAATCTGTTGATTCTTGGTAAGCCGCTATTTTGAAGCATTTAAAAAACATGTACGATAAAAACACATAGTTATGAACGAGAAAGGCGGAGCGAGATGACTGTGGCAAGATGGCCGCCCCGTGCGGGTGTTGGATTCCATTGGCCAGCAGCGCAGACGAGACATCTAGTCTTTATAGATATCTATGCTCAACTCAACCAGTTGCTCTTATTATTCCATTTCATGTCACAGTCACACAGTTTATGTCTCATCTCAACAACAAGGTGTTGGTGACCACACATTATATATAAAAACAATATTGAACATGGTTAACTTTTATGATAATTGTCATCCCTAAAATCATAATTCTGTGGAGGAAACTTTTTTTTTTTTTTTTTTAGCTTGAAGCTTAATCTAGTTCAAGTCAAATGAGAGTTATTACAAAATGTAATTTATTCTGGAGCATCAGCATAAGTGGTGCCAGACTGAGTACTCTATTTTTGTCTTCTTTCCCACTTCACAACTATACATCATCCAAAATGAGAGGAGCCGTTCCCATTGGCCAGGTAGCAAGTCGCTATGTTCACTCCCACAACGGCGCAAATGCCTCTTTCTAGCCACACGTCTACGAAAATACCAGAAGAAAGAAAACTCCACACATGCGCTCGGTTAGACCGCGCTAGCACTAGACTTAGGCTGGGCACGAAAATAGGTTCCTAAGTGCTCCTGAGATACAAATGACATTGTAGCTATTTTTGTAAACGCGTGAACAGAATCCATGTAACTTTTCAGTATTTAGTGCAACCCGGAGATCATGTTGCTTAATTTAAACCACATTTGGTGACGGACGGCCTGGTTTCCTGCCTGCCATCTGACACATTTATCTCTCGACACATCTGCTTCCCTGTCTATCTGTCGCGCACACACCGCCACATAGACAGTCAAGTAAGTGGCATTACAAGTAAGTCAGACTTAAAAGAAAGCGTGCACATGTGTCACGGAGGCCGCGTGGGAATCCAATCGAGGCCACTGGGCCAGCGCTGCCGGCATCCATTTCCATTTGATATTAATGAATCGCTACAATCCAATCTGTTGGGACATGCGGCTCAATTAAAAAAGTCTTCATCTTAGCTATGATCAGCGCGTGGCAGTGAAGGAGAAACCTGCCGGCTAATTGAAATAGGCGGGGACGTGTCCTACGGCGGCAAACTCATCGCCACAGGTGGACACCGGATGCCTTTGGTCAGGAGTAATAAAAAAAATGTGACTCGTGGTCGTTGACTAGCTTCCTAAACTTAGCGGCACAATTGCCCCCTTGTGACACATTTAAATGACAGACATTATTTTTTTTTTAGCTTGACAGCCGGGGAAAAAAGGCTATCTCTTGTGTGTCTTTACTTGCTTTTAGCATCTGGATTAAGTGCTACTACGTTGACATTTAGAAGTCAGATAACAGTCGACATTTTAAATAAAGTGGCTTCCTTTAGAAGCATGATTATTTGCTAAGAACGTTTCAGACACAATATATAGCTATAAGTTAGCATTAGCGTGTGAACTTATCTCTTGAAATGAAATGAAATGTTCCATTCAACAAATCCAAAGGAATACTGTATCACAGTCCCACTTTAGACACTATTTAACAGTTACAAAATGTTAATGTAGGGCTAACACAGCTGTATTTAAAAATAGGATAGAATAATATTTTTTAAAAAGTAGCTTGCTAGCTTGAGCTTTAAATCCTGAAATGTCAAAAATACCATCAAACATCCTGTAATTTAAAAAAAACCTTCAGAGGAATACGAGGGCGTTTGAAAAAACTCATTAACTATGCAACATTTCAGTCATTATCATTAGCTGTTACTAGCCTTTAATATTGAGCTAGGCTACAGCTAGCATTGATTTATTTAAGGAGAAAAAGGGGGTAGCTTGTGAGCTAGCTAAGGTTAAGATGTCTATTAATGTTTAAAATTGTTCAGAGATTAAATAAAAGACCCCAGACAAATACGCTGCACTTAAAGAAACCACAGTTTTACACAATTTTTGTACCTTAGGTGGAAATTAGTGTGTTTAGGGGGTAAATTAGCTCAGCGCTCAGTAACCCAGTCAGTAATGTCCAAAAACACTTAACCTCCTTTAATTTGCAAAAACAAACAGATTCTTCATGTCATTATCTCACAGTTTAACCCTATTTTTGTACACTGTAAACATTAGAAAACAGTAATACAAGGTTGACACGGCTTTAGCTATTAGCTATTATTGAATGTTTGAAGGATTTAATTAGCTAATTTGTTTGTTTAAAAAAATGTTTCCATTTTAACCCTTTATTCCCTAATTTAAGATTAGGGCAAAATTTGGCTTTTTGGGATTTAGGGGTATCACTTCGAAAAATCACAATAGCAAAAACTGTCAGTAAACTATTTTGAATTTAAGAAAAATAATCAATCAAATGCACTGCTACATTTAACTTTTTTTTTTGTTTTACTGTATTTGTTTCATGTTAGAACTGGATTTTGAATGTACAAACACACTTTGGCCAATGGAAACAAGAACACAGGAAAAAAATCACTGCTTTTTTTTTATCCAAAAATCTGTTCTGTCAGAACTTACACTAGACATTGTGTTAGTCTTTGAAACAATTTATTTGTTGTTAATGCAGAGATGTACTGCACATTTTTCACATTGTATTTCAGTCTTGAAGTCCTTGCACGCGGCACATCGACGGCAATTTTCCTCCTTGACAGGCCAATGGCCGATTTGGTCAAAATGGACATCTGCACTCTGATAAACTCGAACAAATCTTGGTGGTGGCGGGGATGGGGGTAAGGAGGAGCTAGGAGTTGATGGCCTTCCCCACTTTCTTGCTGTTCCAACTTCAACCAAACCCTGAGCAACCAAACCATGAAACTTTAGATCCAGTGTTATCCTGGTAAAGGAGCCATGCATTGATCACCGCAACAAACATGAAGTGCCAGAAAAGTATCAAATACCAGCGACGGGTCCTGATGGGAAATTTAAAATGCGAGATGCAAGATGCGCATCCAGCATATCAACACCTCCCATGGAAGCGTTTTACTCTTTGATGATGTTCGGTTGATCTATGTAGGTGTACTCTTTTTTTTTTTTTTTTTTTTTGTACTTGTCCCAGCGCCTAGCTTTTCCCAAAGGCTGTGGTTAGGCATATGTTGACATTAAACTGACTGCTTTCGTGTCTTGCCATTTCAAACAAACTGTGTTGTGTTGGATAATCGTAGGATAGGATCCAAGGCCTTTCTTGGACAGGTCTTTGTCAGATATCAGGTTGCACTTGGACATTTTTTCCTCACAGTTCCTGTGTAGTAGATTCCCATCCATCCATCCATCTTCTTAACCGCTTAGTCCTCTCAAGGGTCGCGGGGGCGCTGGAGCCTATCCCAGCTGGCTTCGGGCAGTAGGCGCGGCACACCCTGAACTGGTTGCGAGCCAATCGCAGGGCACACAGAGACAAACAACCACCCACACTCACAATCACACCTATGGACGATTTGGAGTGTTCAATGAACCTGCCATGCATGTCTTTGTCGTGGGAGGAAACCGGAGTACCCGGAAAAACACAAGCACGGGGAGAACATGCAAACTCCACCCAGGAAGGCCGAAGCACGGACTCAATCCCAGGTCCTCTGCAATGGGAGGCGGATGTGCTAATCAGTCACCCACCGTGCCGCCCTAGTAGATTCCCTTTGCCAATAATTTCTCAATGAGGGGCATGGAAGGGATGAAATTGTCAGCAAAAATCAGGAAATTTACTTTCTCTGCAAGCAATTAGCATAACTTCACTACAATGTCTCCACCAACTCCCAACTGACCCTTTAGTATACTGCTTTATGCCACCAAATTTACCTGTGTACGGCACCATCATTTCATCAATGGATTGTTTTTGACAAGGAGCTTTAGTCAGACATTGAATAGTCAGACAAAGAATCCCAAAAATGGTCTCAGTTTCCAAAGTCGATCCGTTTTTACTTCTTCATTGGCCATTTCGTTGTCTACAAAATGGATGACAGAGAGTAGCCGGTTGAATCGGTTGCGACTCGTGATGTCTGCCACAGGCCCATAACAAACTTCACTTTCCCAGTACTGATCTACTCCAGACATTAGAATAATCACATCCTGAGATACATTCCTAAAACATGTTCTATATTTCCTTTATTGAAGTGTCTACACATTTCCCGTGCTTTTAGTATGTTCTCCGATATTTTCCCCAACATATCAAGGGAAACAAAGTGGCGAAAATAAACCAGTGGTGCGTCTGTTGTGGCATCCTGGCATGACTCAACAACACGTCAGGTAACTCAAAGACTTTATTTTGCCACCTGCTAGTTTTTGTGGCACAATTAGGGTCTAACTGTGGGCTCGCAATCTCTGTAAATTGCACATATTCGGACGAGTCATTGGACGAATCATTGGACGAGTCACTGTCTTGGGCAGAAGATTCACCACCCTCACTTTCATGTGGTTGAAACAATTCATCAGAATCACTATCGCTGTCCAATTCTGCGCCAAAGTCACTATCATCAGCTTCAAGTTGTTCCAATACATAATCTGTTGTATTCCCTGTCCTAAAGAGTAACTGGCAATACTCTCTGAAAAGACATAGGTATTTATTAGTCCTTGTACCAGTGTATTCAGACCAGAAAGACTAAGACTAAAGACTAAAGGGCTTTAGTCCACTTGTTTGGCCCGGACCAAAAGCGGACTTTCTCTTTTTTCGTTTGGTGCGGTTCATATTCACACTGTGCTTTTTGCAAGTGGACTATATTGCGTAATCACGTCGACCCGCGTGACGATCTGTTCTCCCATTGGACAGAAATGATGAGGGCTTGAACGCATAACCAAACCCAGAAATAGAGGAAAACATGGAATTCCGACGTGCTGCTTTACGGCGCTACATATTTGTGACGTTATTAGATGCAAGATATTTGCAAGCGTCGAGGGCAGCTCATTCAACGGAGGTTCCGCGACAATTTGGAACGCGTCGTCGATTGCGTGCAGTAACCGGAGGAGCAGTTGCGCTCTGCGTGCCCCGCCCCCACCACAGCATGCTGACGGCAGCGTGGCTAAACAGACTACGGATGATTATAAATGAATTTAGCACAATATTCACTACCGGGCAATATTTCCCCCTGCGATGCTTGGCTACGGTGGCTTGTTAAGACCAAAAAGGCGCATACGTCATGCCGTTGGAGGGGATCAGCCGTCGTTTGTATTCAGACTGGGAAGCGAACCGCACCGAGTGTGTTTGGAAGTGGACCGAGACCACCTCAAAAAGCGGGTCTCAGTCCGCACCAGGATTCGTTTGTGTGTATTCAGACATGCACAATAGGTCCGGATCAGCGTGGGAAACGAACTCTGGTCTGTTAAAAGCAGACCAAACAGTGCAGGTCTGAATACACCCTTAGTAAAATATATTACACAAATTAACTTTAGCCAAATATAAGACTGTCACCATTCTCTGTGTCACCAGAACCAAAGTGGCTGACTTTTTTTTTTTAACCCATACACCCAGAGTGTCATTTTTAACCATTCTCAAAATATAGATATATAAAACATACTTCTAGGCATATATTCTACATTAACTCTTTGACTGCCATGGACGTTAAAAGACGTCAAGTAAAAACCTACGGAGGGCCGCCAATGACGTTAAAAGACGTCATCCAATTTTTTTTTTTTTTTGGGGAATCGGGTGGAGGGAAGCCTTGGGCAGTTGTGGTGAAAGTTTCAAGCAGATCTAGTTAGCCTAATGACTATTTTTGGCCCCGAGATGGCAGCAATGACTCTCTTTTGACAAGATTGGGTAGGCGTCAGTAGAAGACGTGAGGCGGAGCTAGAGGGGACAATGGCTGGGGAAGGGAAGAGAACATGGCGACCGGTTGCAAGCGGCTCACGCTCGAGCAGTTTTTTTCAAAGACGAAAAGCATCGACCAACGCTAAAGAGCACATTGATGACGACAATGATCATCATCGATGATGATGATGGTGACTCCGAGGTTGGAAGCGTTGACGCGGCAGTAGAAGACGTGAGGCGGAGCTAGATGGCTGAGGAAGCGAACAATGGCGACCGGTTGCAAGCAGCTCACACTTGGGAATTTTTTTCAAAGACGAAAGGCATCGACCAACGCTAAAGAGCACATTGATGACGACGATGATCATCATCGATGATGATGATGGTGACTCCGAGGTTGACGCTGAAGTTGCAAGCGTTGACGCGGCGGCTATGACGACGTCATAAAGGTTCACCGGCTAGCGATGCTAACACCGGAAAACGCGGAGCACAAACGAGCACGCTCAGGCGGACGTTCAATCGGACGACGAAGAGTGCCCCGAGTCCAATGCATATTCATCGGAGGAGTGGGTACAGTCTGCTACTTGCTATTCCCCGGAAAAATAGGCCGTCAAGAAAGTGTAACATCTGCACGCGAAAGGAGCCATCGCACGTGAAACTAATCTGTTGTGCAAATCCTGCTGCGTCTCCTTGCACGCATGGGAGCGTTACAAAAAGAAAAACTGTATTTGAAACATCCACATAATTGTAAATAGTACCACAGTTGCACACATTTGTAAATAGTTTGCGAAATTGTTTTGTCAAATTGTTACACTGTTGAATGGAAATAAACGTATTTTGCAATCTAAAAACACTTTTTCATTGTTGGTGGTGGTGTATTACAGAAGTAAAGCACTATTTAGGTGTTTGTGGCATCATTCATGGGCAAAAAGAAGTGTAGAATTCACTAGAGTGCATGAAATAACATTGTTTCACAAAAAGCTCTTTTTCTCTGCTTTTTGTTTCAAAACAGCATTTTGGTGAAACTAACCATTTTCTATTGTTGATTACTGAAGAACGGAATAAGGTAGAAACAAACTTTTTTTTCTGATGAAAGATGAGAGTTCAATCTTTCATTTGGTAGTATGTGTGTTTCCATAGTCCAAACACAACATTTTCTGTGGACCTTGAAAGATCAGTTAAAATGCTTAAATCGGCTGGCACTGGCGACATCCCGTTTCTGAAAACGTCTGGCAGTCAAAGAGTTAACAAAAAAACTAAAATTTTACCAAGTGATGGTTTGCTGAGAAGATGGATTTGTTTGGATAGATTTCCAGCTCAACAAAGCAGCATGTTGCCAGCCATCTTGTTACTACCACTCATGTGCAATATTCATCCACTAGATGGCTCCATGCAGCGGTCAGAAGTGGCAGTCTGGACATGAGAAGTTAAATTTGCACCCCAAAAAATAATAATGTCTTTGTTATTTGAGTAGCAGAATTTATAGGGGCGAAATTTGACCCCGTGGGTTCTTCAGGGCTAATGTAATTTTATGAGGTATTAAAATTATTATTATTATTATTATTATTATTATTATTATTAAAACATTTTACATAAGGTATTGAAATTCTGAACTTACATCACGAGTTAAAATGGCGGTCGTACTTGGTGAAATGACGCTCTCCGCTCATTGAAAAGCATTGTACTTTGGATCGTCGTAATTTGAGTTGTGAGGATTATTTTGATTTCAAAATGTGATGAAATATCATTTGACTACAAATCTGCCTGGTTTGTATGCTAGTCATTGGCAAAAAGCAATACAATACACCATTTGTGTTCACCGTGTAAAGGAAGCATTTGCATTACGTTGCATTGCGGAAACATCAGAAATGTGTGTGTCTACAATGTACTGTATATTATTTAAAAACAGCTGTTAGTTATTGGCTTTATTCACCTAACTGCAAAGTTTGCAGTGCAAACTTCACGTCCTTCTGTGTAAATATATAAAGCGCTATATAAGTCCAGTCCATTTTACCATACATGCACTTTTAAATATTTGCCTCTGCCTCACTTTTGATTTTGCTTTGATTGCTGAGCCAAATTACTTAATGTTTCAGGTAACATTGTTCAGGTAACAACATTCGTCTAAAAGTTGAAACGTTACATTATTCCAGTCCAGCAGCATCACATAAATGAGTTGGTGTTCTTTAGCTTGCATTAAAGTCACTAATGTGTCCACGCAGGAGGCCAACGCACATATACCGAGCTGTGCTCAAATGGCAACTGCTGTGCTGTGGTTGCTGTTGGCGGCGTTGGGAGTGTAGGTGGAGGTGTGTGGGAGAGGCTGCATGTAATTAATTCAGCCTTCCTGCAGCCACTTTGCAACAGTGCTTCATGTACACAATGAAGAGCCAAGCAGGAAGACATCAGCCTCTCACGTAACTCACTCATGGCGGAATAGAAAAAAAATATCAAAAGGCACTAAGTAGTGCTAAGACCACTGCCAAGCTTGAATTTGTAAAAAAAAAAAAAAAAAGAATTATAAAAAAAAAATATATAGTATATGGAATGCCATATTTGTGATTGTTTGTCTGACAACTGAGTTTAGGATATATAAGTGGCTGGCAAGCTAGCTAGCTTAGCTCGTAGCAGTTGCTGAGATCTCAAATAACCAGACGTGGCAAAAGTACTCAACATCTGTACTTAATTTCATGTGTTGGAGTAGTTTTGAGGGGCCAGACATTCCGAGGCCTTTAACCACCTAAATTCTGACCAATGCCACCAACCTCTTCCCAAAATAAAGTGAAATTAAGTAAATATAGACATAAACATTACAATAGAGATGTATTGATTGTTGTAATTTACTTATGTCTACATGTCATGAAATGGGACTTGGTATTGAACCCTGTGGAACTCCATATTGGGTACTATGCTGTATACCTGACTACACTTTAACTGAATTTCCACTCACACACGATACACTATACCTAGCCTGGAAATCCAGACTGTATTGTGGACATTTTATTTTCATTTTCAGGATTTTTTTTTTTCAATTTTTTTTTGTCCTGCCTTTTTTTATTCAATTTTCTGCCTGTGTCTGAAATTGACATATTATGCTTTTCCTCTTCTTTTTTGAACATTTTATGGTCATTTTTTGGACATTTTAACTTGGTAGTTTTTAAAACGTTTTTATCTACCTTTTGTCTCTCTTTTTAAAAATATGGACATTTTGGGAATATTTAATCATTTTATAAATCTTAATAATTGCTTAATTCAAAGAATATTTTATCTAAAAAAAATTAAATATATATATTTTTATTATAATTTCTACAATTTTTTTAGAGACCCACACACAGGGAGCCACAGGAGAGGGACTAAAGATCCACATATGGCTCCAGAGTTGCAGGTTGCAGACCCCTGCATTACACAAATACACTGCATCACATTCTGATCCATTTCTTCCATTGCGTCTCTGTTACAAAATCAGGTTACCAAAGCATCATAAACAGCCCAGCATGGCCTTGAAGTGGCAACCCTGCCTGCAGCCTTTTGTGGCCACTGTGTTTGCAGTGAAGGCTATTTTAGCAGGATGCCGCTTCACTGCTCCTTCCGGGTGTCTCTCGCCACCGCCACGCACTCACACACGCAAGCACTCATACACACAACACAAACGCACTCATGCTCTCACTGTCCTCGCTTCCACAGCTTACAGGAGAGCTTCTGCGTGGGCCGGCGCTTGAGTCTCTGCCATGTGACGCCTTCTATCCTCAAACACACACTCTCAATGTGCAAACACACACACATGGGCCAATAGGGGCTCATCCCATTACATGTCAAGGGTTGTGCCACACAAATATAGGATGTCAAAAACACACAACTTTGCTTATGTATGTGTATGATTTTGCACACTAGCTTGGCTGAAGTATTTTTTTAAAAAGCACATGTAGACAAAAATATCATTTTATACTATTTGCCTTCAGTATTGCTTGTTGTGTAGGTGCAGATGTGAGTATAGCAATGCCTGCCAGGTGTATTATATCCATACGTACGCCGGATGTACAGTATATTCATTGTTTAGAAAAAAACAACCGTATATTTATAGTTCTTCTCCTTGCCAAATGCAAATTGTGCCCCACCACCATTCATTTGTTCCAAACGTGGCTTACGTCATGTGAAAAATGCATATGTATTATCCATGCTTTTCCCACAAGACGAAGAAACCTTAATCATTCATGGCAGGACTTACACCGCTTTGTTTAGGCTTTTTTATTTTTTTGTCTTTGAATACACCATGGACTAAAGTGTTCACCTTCACAGAACAAAGAGAATCTTTGTTTGTCCCTGTTCCATATTCTATTTTCTACGGCAGGCTAACAGCATACGAGTAACAAGTGACAATGATGTCTCGTCCGTCTTTTAGGATCCTGGCAACGGCAGGAGCGCACATGAACATCCCCGTGGACCTTCGCACTCTGAGGGCCGTGCGAGTCTTGAGACCCCTCAAGCTCGTCTCCGGCATCCCCAGTGAGTCATTTACTACACTTACTCTGTTTCATAACAATAAGTGACTGACTGAGGCGCAGCTCTCTGCCAAGGCTTAATTAAGACAGGCGTGTCCAAACGTTTTCCTCAGATTTTTATTTATTTATTTAAATTTTAATCAAAGTTAGAGTGTGGTTCATAAAATCCTTAATTAAATTAAGTATATGTATATATGTAATTTTATTTTATTTTAATAAGTATTTATTGTATTTGTATACATTATCTAACATTTTCCAAATTTGGGATTTTGCTATCCTTTTTCTATCATATATGTAATTTCTATATGATTTTGTATCAAGTCATGATTTGTGTTTGTTTAGTTTTTTATTTGGTTTTGCTTCATGTTATGTCCTGTTTCTTGGTGTTCATGTCTTTGCTTGTTATGGTTTTGTGTCCACCTGTTTGTCAACCCTTGTGTCTACCAATCAGATCCCTCAGCCATGTGTGTCGTGTCCAGGTGTTTCGCATCTGTCTCGTTAACTTGCTTGTATTTAAGCCAGTTTCAATGTATCGTCACGAGTTTCTTACCTTTTAGGCCGTTCGTCCAGACGATTGCGCGGTTTCGGAGCTTGAAACCGATCACTTTTGAAACCGGGCTCCAGAGTGGAAAGATTTCAAAACGCGCCGTTCTTCTTCTACGCTTTCCGTTAACTCCCTGTGGCTGCGCTACAGCGCCACTCCAGACTTGGCATATACATTACAGCCGTTAAACGTCCTCGGCGTCTTCTTTAGGACACACGCAAGTCTTGAAATGTTTCTGTGTGTACGAAATTTGTTTGAGGAACGAAGCCGGCTTTGCTTCCGTCTTAGTTCCTTGTTTCTCTTCAGTCCTGGTTAGATCATTTGTGTGCTTTCGCTCATCGTGCTAGTTAGTTGTCCTCTATCATGTCTATATAAATGAGTGTTTGTTTCTTTGAATATGTTTAGTTTTTGATAGTTTCAACTAGTGATGGCAAAATGAGGCTTTCTTAAGCTCTGAACCTTTTATGAACCACTGTCATAAAAGGGTTTACCACCCGAAGCTTCATTCAGCACCCTTGGGTGGCCTCTAGTGTCAGCAGCGATAATTGTACATTTGGGTTTATCATCCAAAAGAACTATGTGACACGCTTTTGGGGAAAAATAAATAAATAAAATGTTATTATAATAATAATGATACAATCAAACCTAACATCACAATTTTTAATGTGGCAGTTACTCAAATGACTTGGCAATGCAACTGTGTTCTTTTGAATTTGTAATTTGTACCCCATCGCAGAAATTACACCCATGAAGCAACACTTTAAAAAAAAAAAGGCTTTGAATTTTGGATTGTCATTCATATTTCTTTTGAGATTGTGTTTGGTGTATACTGAGTGTTTGACATTGTGTACTGCTTAGTGCACTGAATGTAACTCAAGTTGTTTTTATTGTTGGAACAACATTTTCATCACAGAAGGGCCCGGTCGATTTTTTTTTTTCAGCCTTAGATAACAACATAATTGGTAAGCGATCATTGGATGACGTCACCACTGGCAACGCGATCTCAGACTTTATTATTTAACAAGTGGGAATTAACTCATTCACTGCCATAAATTCATAAAAATAAAAGATTATTAAAAATTAGGGGCAGCAGGCGATTCAAATTTTTTATTGTAACTAATCGCATGACTTCACTAGTTAGCTCACGATTAATCACAATTTTTTTTATCTGTTCTAAATGTACAATAAAAAAATTCTAGGTTTTCATACTATTGTCAACAAAAGTGGAAACAATGTTAAACTAATAAAAGTAGTTAAAATTAATTTTTGACGTCTGTAGCCGTCAATGGCAGTGAATGAGTTAATTGGTTTCGGTAGCGCTGCAAAGATGATGCATAATATCAACACAAATCAAAGGTCAATTAAAAAAAAACACAATCATTTTCATTTATATAGCTCTTTCATAAGTGTCATTCTACATTGTTGTGTATGTGATTATTTACATACGAGTTGGAGACACTGAGTTCCTTCCGATTATGTGCTCAACAGCACTTTAGGTGATTATTCATTATAAACCACTGCAGTGCTAGTTTTTGTTAACAGACTAAATTCATCCCACATTTCCCCACAGGCCTGCAGATTGTGCTGAAGTCCATTATGAAGGCCATGATCCCACTGTTGCAGATCGGCCTGCTCCTCTTCTTCGCCATCCTCATGTTCGCCATCATCGGCCTGGAGTTCTACAGCGGCAAGCTTCACCAAACCTGCCTGCCGTCCGTCGACATCCTCGGTAGGCTCCCGTTTGCCGACGCACGCCTCTCGTGCTGGCTCTCCTTAAATTGTGCAGGTGTATAATGCAGTGGGTTACATCGTGATAATTATGTGTCAGAAAATGAAACGCCAGAGAACATTTTGGAATGCTGGTGGGCGTGCACATGTTTCGACGGTGACACGTGTCCACACATTAGCGAGTGTTTTGATCATGTCTTTGCATCCCACGGTCCATTTTGCAACTCTGTTTAATTAACTGCTGCTCTTGAGTTTGAAAGCAGACCATTTATGTGCTATTGGAACATTTCGGCTATTAGATTATCCATCTATCCATTTTCTATGGTGCTTGTTCTCAATTGGCTGTTGAGTGAGCACAGCGGATTTTTGGGTAAGAGGTGGAGAACATACCTGAAGTACATGCAAACTCCACACAGAGAGGCTGCAAGCTGTGATTTAAACCTTGAATCTCACAAGTGTAAAGCAGACAAGCTAACGAGGTCACTGTGCTGCCTGGAGTTGAAATAATGGCCTCAACCAGGTGTTTTTCTTGATTCACACAGAACTCATTAACTACGAACTAAGAATTGGAATCCTGTTTACTGGCCAAATATGTTAAAAACACATAATAAATGTCACCAGTAGTTTGAGACAATCTTGTACTACTACTACTACTGGAAAAAAAAAGAAAAGAAAGAAAACTACTACTGCTTTACTGGCTTTTAGTTCAGCATGAATTGTGTGGTCCTCGTCCTTTGTGATTAATCGCGAGTTAACTAGTGAAGTCATGCGATTTAGGACAGCGGTCTGCAACCTGTGGCTCTGGAGCTATATGTGGCTCTTTACTCCCTCTCCTGTGGCTCCCTGTGTATCTCGAAAAAATAATTGTGAAATTATTATTATTATTATTATTATTATTATTACTTAAATATTTGTATTTCTAGATAAAATATTCTTGAAATGAATTAAAGATTTGTATAAAAAAAAAACTAATTATAAAATATTTAAAAATGTCCAAATTTTTTAATTGTCAGAAACAGTGAGACGAAAGGTAGATGAAAACATTTTAAAAACTACCTTAAAATGCCTAAATGGTGACCATAAAATGACCAAAAAGGAAGAGGAAAAGCAGAAAATTACAATATAATGTCAATGAAATTGCAAAAAAGGGCAGACATTTTTTTTTTTAAAAAGGCAGGAATGAAAACATTTGAAAAGTAATTATGAAATTCCCAAAACAGAAGAAATCCCTAAAATGACCATGAAATGCCCACAAAATTGCCAAAATAGTCCGAAAATTGATTTAAGAAAAAGCAGGAAAGAAAATTTTCAAAAAGTAACGATAAATGTTCAAAAACAAAAGAATAAATCCCAAAGATTAACATAAATGTCCGCAGAATTGACAAAAATGTCAGAAATTGATAGTAAAAAAAGAGGCAGAAATAAATGTAAAAAAAAAATAGCCATGCATGTCCAAAAAGAAGGAAAAAAAGAAGAAAATTACCATAAGATGTCCATAAAATTGCCAAAAATGTAAGAAATTTGACAGAAAGGCAGAAAATCTCAAAATGTATAAAAACGAAAATTAAAAAAAAATATATATATATATATATATATATATATATATATATATATATATATATATATATATATATATATATACAGTATATATATATATATATATATATATATGAAAGGTAGAAGATGTTTTCCAAGTCAGAATGACATCATTTGACTACCCGTGTGTCCTTCTGTGTATATTGAGGACCCCAATGAGGTCAGTGCTCTACGAATCTAGATTCATAGTAACACTCAGGTGCTCTTTTCTTAGACAATGAAACGGTGGACTCGTCCGAGTTGGCGTTTGCGTGCGGCATACGGAAGTGTCCGGAGAGATACGACTGCAACGACACGTGGATCGGCCCCAATGACGGCATCACGCAGTTTGACAACATCCTGTTCGCCGTCCTCACCGTCTTCCAGTGCATCACCATGGAGGGATGGACGGCTGTTCTCTACAATGTAAGTGTGTAAAGTATAGAAGATATTATGCATATATATGGATTAGGGCTGTTAAAATTAAAGTGTTTACTCTGGAGATTAATTTAAACCTATTAAAACGTTTTGTTGTTGTAATTAACTTAGTTAACTCAGTGTGCAGCCAAACTTGGTGGCGTCACTAGTGGGAAGACAAACACGAACTATAGGGGATTTACTTGCTTGATGCATATTGGAGAAAGTAATTTATGCACTTTACAGAGCCAAATTCAAATAACATTAGTTGCTCGCCTTTGGCGTATCATCTCAGAGCAAAATTTCCTGCTCCTGTTACAAAAAGTATATCGGAAAAAAAGTAGAAGCGAAAGTAGAAAAATGTGATTAATCACGATTAATCTTGATTAGTTATGTAAAATTGTGTGTTTAATTAGTTTAAAAATAATAATTTGTTTGACAGCACTAATATGGATATAATTTATTAAATTGGTATATTATTAATTGCAATTAAAATGTCATGGCACAATTTGATTACAACTTTATTTAATTTACGATCCGAATTAGCTATATGTTATATATTTTATGTATATTTTTTGTGATGTCAAAATGTACAAATATATAATGCATCATATTTGTGCTTAATATTTAATAGTTATTATCAGAGATGGGTGCGTCAATAAATGTTGCCGGTCCGTCAATCGTCAACGGTCAGCAACTATAAGCCGTACCTAAGTCATCATTATTTTATTTGGTTATGACAATTACATTAACGGATAAAAAAAAAAACATTTTCTTCAGTACTTAGTCCGTTAGTTTATTCGTTAGCAAAATGGACGTCCGTCATTGACGGATAATCAGACCTGCTTTTGTACTTTTTTTTTTGCATTTTTGCATTTTTGCATTTTTGCTCCAAGAAATTAATTGATTTAAGTCGATTAAGTAGCAAACATGACAATTGTGACGGATGGAAAACCAATTCCGTCAATGATTATTTTGTCAGTTTTTCAAAGGTTCCTGTCATTTGTTTGCAAAACAGGCGTCCATCATTGATGGATTGATGGACCTTGCATCAATTTTGACGAAGTGCCCACCTCTGGTTATTATCATTACAAAATGTTATTAATGTTTGTTCAGTACACTACTTATGTTCTTCTTTGCAATCACAAACAAATTTGTATGATTATTGCCAGTAATTTAAAAGTTGCAATTTATATTTAATACAGAGCAAAAAATGAATGCACTTTAAAAAGAGAATTGTTGAACCAATTTAAGATTACAAATTGAATTATTGACCAAATTGGTAACACACGATTGAATTAAATTATAAAAGTCAATATTATATATATATATATATATATATATATATATATATATATATATATATATATATATATATATATATATGTGTTGTTCCGATACCATTTTTTGGCCCCCCGATACTGATTCCGATACCCAGTTTTGCAGTATCGGCCGATACCGTACAGATACCTAGTTTCTTTTTTTCCCCAACATGAAAAAGCTGACCTGCCTTTGGTTCAGAGCATTTAAGGGCCAATAGGATATCTTGGCTCGGCATGCAGTGAACACATCACACATCAGTGAATGTTGTGCACGAGCAAGACACAAGATGCTGCATCCAAAGTTTTATGTTGACTTCGGAAATAATGTTATCGGCATTACTTGTACTTGCCAACGCCGATACCACTGTTTTAATGCAGTATTGGGGCTTCTCCCGATACCGGTATCGGAACAACACTAGTGAGTGTGTTTATATACTTTTTTTGTGGCAATATTGGTGCTGTCCGATTAAATTTAAAATTATCCAAAGTGAATGTAAGTTTAATATATAAGTTTAATTAATTATGAGTTAATTAAATTTAATATATTCACGTGAATTAAGTTAATCCAAAATTTATCCAAAGTAATATATTAAATTTAATTAACTCTAAACTTAACCAATTGAAGCAATTTTATAAAGTTGGTCAACAATTCAATTTGTAATCTTAAATTGGTTCAACAATTCTCTTTTTAGAGTGTGCTACCTGACTAAAAAGTGGTAAGTATTTGGCTACAGAGGAATTATATTTGAAACATAAAATGTGAACTATTGTGTTTGTTATTTGATAAATGTCATTTTAGACTAATGATGCTTTGGGCTCCGCATGGAACTGGATGTATTTCATCCCACTCATCATCATTGGCTCCTTCTTTGTGCTCAACCTGGTGCTGGGTGTCCTCTCCGGGTGAGTGTGACCAATCCAGTTCACTCCAGATTGTATATGGTAACTCATAATATGAGTTAAGCAGCAAAATCTAGCTGTTTTTTTTTTTAACTCATTCACTGCTATTGACGACTATAGACATCAAAAATTTTAAAAACAACTTTTTTTTCATTTAATTTCATTTTTTTATGAAAACCTAGAAAACAATTTTTATTGTTCATTTATAACAGATATAAAATTTGTGATTAATTGTGAGTCAACTATTGAAGTCATGCGATTAATGGCGCTTACAAATTTTAATTGTCTGACGCCCCTTATTTGTAATAAATAAAAAAATTAAGGGCGATTAAATTTTTTTTATTGTAATTAATCACAAATTTTATATCTGTTCTGAATGTACAGTAAAAAAAATTCTAGGTTTTCATACTTTTGTTAGCAAAAGTGGAAAAAAATGTTAAACTAATAATAGTTAAAAATAGTTCAAATGAATTTTTGACGTTTATAGCCGTCACTGGCAGTGAATGAGTTTTAATGTTTTTTTTCATGATATTTTCAATACATCCCTGCTCAGAGAGTTTGCCAAGGAGAGGGAGCGGGTGGAGAACAGGCGGGCCTTCATGAAACTGCGGAGGCAGCAGCAGGTGGAGCGCGAACTGAACGGCTACCGCGCCTGGATAGACAGGGCAGGTACTGCAACTTTACACCTGCAACTGCCATCCACCATTTTTCTCATCCTTTTCGGATACACGCCGGGCGTCTGCGCTATAGGGCTGCACACACAAGCGCTATAACGCCGTCTGCACTGGCCATCTCCCACGCAAGTAGAGGGTGAGAAAAAGGTGATACTGACTCACTGGTTTACAGTAAATGTGCGCACATGTATGCATGTGAATTGTGTGCGTGTGCTTGTTGGTGTGGTGAGTGTGGGAAGCGAGAGTGAGAGATATTGCGAGCAGTGAGGAATGAATAAGAGCTGCTTCTCTCGAGGAGGTCACGCGGGCCTCGCTCCTAAAATCGGAACCGCGGCCACTCAATGTGTGCTGTATTTCCTTAAATAGATTAATAGGCACTTGCCCCGATTACAGTAGTCATTATTTGTAACATTCACAAATTAACTGTTCGGAGGGGGGGGGGGGGGGTGTCAATGATTATAATTACTAGCACTGGTAGTGTATTGGTGCATGCTGCTGGGCGGCAGTGGCAAGCAAAGACAGGCATACATGGCCCCATATGTATATAAACAGCAAATGGCAAAATGTTCCTTCTGTGAAAAATCCCATGGGGCATTGCTGTTAAAGAAGTGGGCATGCAACATACGTAACAGACGATGGTTATTTTTAACTGCTAATTTCCCGAATGCCCGAATTGCATGAAAAAAGACGACGCTGAGGGTCATAAAATTAAATTGTTCATGTAGAGGTTCTTCTGAGCCCAGTTGACTCTGGTGGTAACCAAAACAGCAGCACCTACTGAGGCCTGCAAACAGTCTTAAAGGGGAAGTCAACCCCCCGCCCCAAAAAAAATCTTGACAATAATAATGTTACATGTGACTTGTTATGAAGCGAAATCCAGCTGTTTATATCCATCTCATGGGGCAGCCATTTTGCTGTCGACTGAAGATGACATCAATGTTGCTCAGGTCTTAGGTAACAACCAATCACAGCGCAGTTTCAGAAAACAGGTGAGCTCTCATTGGTCGTTGCCTGAGCCTTGAGCAACTGTGATGTCATCTTCAGTCGACAGCAGGTGGCAAAATGGCCGCCCCCTGAGATGGATAAAAACAGCTGGATTTTGCTTCATATTCCAAAAATGTAATATTAATCAGAATGTCATGTTTAGACTAGTGAGGTCACATGTAACATGTTATTGTCAAGAAATGTTTAACGTTGACTTTCCCCTTAAAGTGTGGAGTCTGCATGTTGTAAATGAGTCCCCTGCACAGTATTAAAAATGGTGCTCCATAATGGGGGGATGGCGTCTTTATCGATTAGCCTACACTCATTTAAATTCATGCAGAGTTTAATATTTTTAAACATTAAAAGGACATTAAAAGGGGTGTCTGTACATTTTTACCTTATATATTGACAAAAATAATGATTAAGTCTTATGTTCGCTGCTTTGAGTTACAGATCACTAGACAAAAACATTTTGATTTTAGACCTTAAGACATGATCATTCCACAATGTTGTGCGCGCTCATGTTGATATTGCAGGAGGCTACACTGCCAGTTTGCCTCGTTTCTCACCGTTTCTCTCAATTTTCCATTAAAAGGTTTTTTGGTTTGTTTTTAAACTCCTGCTAGACACCTTCCCACCTCTTGCAGTCGAGTGAATAAGCAGCCCACAGCCACTATTTGAGGAAATACTGTTTAAAACTTTCAGTTTTTCTGTCATTACAGAGGAGGTAATGCTGGCAGAGGAGAACAAGAATTCGGGGAGATCGGCATTAGATGGTAAGGTCTCACTTCACTACATAGACTCATGGCCATTGCATAGTTTAAATATATAATTATAATATTTCCAGTGCACTTTGGGTTAAAATAATAGTGGACAAATGTATCAGACTGCAAGAACCTTGGATGTTAAGGTTCATGATAGTTTGTAGTTTTTATGCTTGAGGGAACAAGTGCACTTTCGTTGTATATTTTATGCAATGACAAATGAAAAAAAGTATATCTGTATACAAACTTTATCCCTATAGCCTTATTGACTTATAGTACTATTCTTGCCACAGCAATGCCGTCAGCTGCATTTTGCTTGTTTTTTGTCCAATGGCTATTTTGGGATCCTAGTATGTGGCTTTCCAGTAATCTGGGTATAAATTTAAAGACATTTTGATGATGATGGAAAAGTATTCACACATGCTTTTGTACAAAACGTACTATTTTTAGTAGATATTTTTTTTATTCAATTTTTAAAAACTTTTTTTTGCTCCAAGGAATTGATTTAAGTCAGGTACAAACAACAATTTTGAACAGTGCTAAAATCGAGCTAACAAACACAGCTAACCACACACAGCCTAGTAGTAGTCGAAAAAACTAATGAAAAAGCTAGGCTAACTGTTAGCTTCTCTTGTAACTACCGTACATTGTGGTCATAAACATGTCTCCTTGTAATTTTTATTGTGGCGAATGACACAAAAACTCTAACTACTAATTGCTCATTTATTTGTCTCAGGCAACAGTGACAGTTTAGACTTGCTTCCTTGCTAGCTATCATTCCCTTTTACGTTATAATCAAGGAGTCAGTGGCTACACAGCCAACCACACACAGCATAGTAGTAAGAGGGGAAAAAATGAAGAAGCTAGGCTAACTGTTAGCCTCTCTGATAACTAACGTACATTGTGGTCATAAACTTTTCTCCTTGTGATTTTTATTGTGGTGAAAAAAATCAAAATAGTTGCTCGTTTATTTGTCTCAGGCAACACTGACAGCTTAGGCTTGCTTCCTGGCTAGCCGCCATTCCGTTTCACATTATAAATCAAGGAGTCCATGACTAACTCTTGTGTTCACAATATCCATGAGGATTTGTGATTGTGAATATTGAACAGGTTTTACATTCATGGTTGTTGGCCCGGCCGTGTTTCAAGCAAATTGGGGCGAAAAAAAATCACTCTTTGAGCACACTCCTCACCACAGGATAAATGCTCAGGATAATTTTTCAGAGATATCTGATACCTTTATTAACTTCAATATGTTTGTACGTCACTTGAGTTGTGAATGCAGTAGAGAAAAAAAGGGCCTAATAGCTTTGTTGCTATAACTTTTGTTATAATATAATAGTTAAAGACTTCATTAAACTTGAGTTTTCGTGTCCAAAGTTCTGAAGAGAGCGAGTAAGAAGACGGGCGCACGTCGAGGAGCCCCAGGCGACGACAAGTACACGGACATGTCCACTGCCAGTGAGCCTTTTACTTGCCTTCTTACTTTACGTCTCTTTAATTACATTTTGCATGATAGTATGTTTGGGAACTTTTCCCCCATCTGTGTCTGGCAGGCATGTCCCGCTCCAGGATGAACTTCCGCAGCGGTCGTCGTGGTCCGGCCGCCTACCTGCGGCGCAAAGAGCGCATGTTGCGCATCTCCATCCGCCGCATGGTGAAGACGGACACGTTCTACCTGATGGTGCTTAGCCTGGTGGCTCTCAACACCATCTGCGTGGCCATCGTGCACCACAACCAACCCGACTGGCTCACCATCTTCCTCTGTGGGTCGCCACAACTTTAGTGGCAGATTGCTTTCATTTTCATCTCATGGATTGTTTTGTTTTCTCCAGACTATGCAGAGTTTGTGTTCCTGGGGCTTTTTCTAGCTGAGATGTTCCTGAAGATGTATGGTTTGGGTTTCCGTCTCTACTTCCATTCATCTTTCAACTGCTTCGACTGTGGTGTGAGTGCCTCGCCATTTGTGACAATTAAAGGAGATCTTCGGTTTTTCCATTTATTTGTTGTTTTTCAGCTAAATAAAACAAAAACAAATATTTCATGTATACTAAAAGCCAAATAATAGCACATATGTGTTAATAAAGATATAAATACTAATAACAAAATAGGTTCTATATGTACTTCTCACCTGGATTGACTGGCAACCTGTTCAGGGTGCAACCCTCCTACTGCCCGAAGCCAGCTGGACAGCAGCCCCCCCCCCCCAACGTATTAAATCCCAACTGCTTCTTACATAACATTTAACATGGTATAGTACTTTCGCATCCTAGTGGTTAAGTTACATCTGTACATAGTCCTAATAATGTAAATAACAGATGGTAAACACATTATGAAAACCGCCGTAAATGGCACCTAATAACGCTCTAAAAAATAATCTGCATAATTTAGTGTACAGTATATTTCGACCAAAAGTTAATACTGGAAAACACTGTTAGCTAACACTAATCTAAGATAATACTACAGCTAAATTATTTGTATACAAACAATAAAAACAAAACTTTCCATAGAATGCACTTTTTATTTCAACTTATCAATTGGATTTCGTGCAGAGGTGCGCATTCCGTCAATATTGACGGAAGGTCTGTCAATCCATCAATGAAGAACGTCCGTTTTG
Organism: Vanacampus margaritifer; assembly: GCF_051991255.1. Taxonomy (NCBI): domain Eukaryota; kingdom Metazoa; phylum Chordata; class Actinopteri; order Syngnathiformes; family Syngnathidae; genus Vanacampus; species Vanacampus margaritifer. The sequence continues at coordinate 46,507,319 of NC_135433.1, forward strand.
TTGACGATTAACGAATGACGGGAAACTTTGAAAAATTGATGGACTAAGCATTGCCAGAAGTAGGTTTTCATCCATCAATGAAATCTGCAATAACCGTACCTTCTTAGTCCGTAAACACCCAATTTCACTGACGCACCGCAGAGTACTTCCACGTCTTTCCAGAGACTGCGGCCGGGCCATTATTTTACTCCTGCAGTAAACAAGTAAATAAATATACACTTAACAGGTATGCCAACTTCCTCGCATACCATTGTTCAAGCCTACTCGCTTCTGGTTCGGTCCCAATACTGATAGCACGCCATGTTGTAGAGCTCGGGTGACTACAAACGTAAATTCCTCGTTATTGCAAGCTTTATGCTGCATTCGAGGATGGTCGGAAGTTGGATATATCGGAGTTGTTTTTGCCCAGTTCCGACCTGAAAGCGTTCGAGGCGAAAGTAAACAACCAAAATGGCGGATAGTGATGAATGTGTTTTTTATTTTGGTCCTCAAAAATCATTTTGACCTCTAGCAAACTTGCCTTCTCGCAATTTTGCTCTATTCATTGTTTTTATCTTATTTCATAAGCATTCCATACAGTTCAATACTGTCACGAAGTTATGTCGAATATTTATGAATGAAGAAAGCTATCTAGTTTTATGCCAGAGTACTGTAAATTGTATTTTACAATTCACGTTCTGTGTTTGCAAAGGGGTCGCCATTGAAAAGTGGCGTCCCAATTGTAGTCCGTTGGTGAAGTCAGGGTACTTTTGTTTTCCAACTTCACAAGGGGAATTTCCGAGTTCAAGGGGGCGTTCCCGTACACACTTCCTGGTTTGAACTCTGAAAAGTCCGACTTCCGACTATCCTCGAATGCAGTATTAGTTTAGTGCTCAGTTTGTTTATTTTACATCAGGCAGGTTAGAGGGTTAAGGGGCCCTTCAGTGTGCCGGCAGGTTATTGAACAGCTCATGGGTCCTAAAAGGGAAGTATTGAATCTGATGGGCGTGTGCGGCAGTATTGCCAGCAATTACGAGCGTGTTTACATACTATGTGGCGACATTAATGAGGAAAAGAATCATAGCAAAACAAGCAATGTCAAGCAGAAAACAGTGGTGACAAAACGTAATTTGGCATGACGTAAGCGTGGTTAAAATAAAATTGACGGACTGACGGTCCACAGACTGCAGCCATGAAATTTACTGTCAGTCCTAAAATAGCGTCTGTAATTTAGCGGTTAAAATAACGTGAATGATTGCCGATTACAGTTTGGTTCGGCTTCAAATATCGGCCGATTGACGGACACTCAAAATTCATTGACGCGCCCACTTGTAATTTTATGAATGACAGTATGACAAAGTTTAAGCATGACGGCTAAAATACTACTACTACTGTAGAATGTAAATGTACTCTTGTTGATGTAGCAAACAATGAAAACTAAAGGATGTAGCTTGTTGCCATGACATGTCCTCCATCCTGATGTTTGCAGGTGATCGTGGGCAGCATCTTCGAGGTGGTTTACGGCTTCTTCCGTCCCGGTATGTCGTTTGGCATCAGCGTGCTGAGGGCGCTGAGACTTCTGAGGATTTTCAAGATCACCAAGTACGTAGTACACTCCCACCCCCCAACTCCCAACTTTTAATAGTAGAGTTTTTATTTTCTCTTTGCCAGATACTGGGCCTCTCTCAGGAATCTGGTTGTGTCGCTCATGAGCTCCATGAAGTCCATCATCAGCCTGCTTTTTTTGCTCTTCCTCTTCGTTGTGGTGTTTGCTCTGCTGGGGATGCAGCTTTTCGGGGGACGGTAAGACGCGGGGGTCTACAACTGCCCCTTTTCCACTGCAGTGAGCGCCCTTTCATCTTGGCGAGTAGAGCCGAGCCTGTACTGTGTAGTGGAAAAGCTTCATTGACGTTCCTCATGACACAGCGTGTGATGAAGACACCGAGGAAACCAAAATAGCTGAGCATCTTCCTCCTCCGTGGTCATATCTGACCCCACGCTTTTATTCTCCATCTTCCTTCCCGCTAGGTTCATCTTTGAAGATTACACTCCCACCAACTTTGACACGTTTCCAGCTGCCATCATGACAGTGTTTCAGGTTTGGCCTCCCTCCCCCTCCTGCTGCCATGACACATTGCACCCCGGGAGACTTTTCACCCCGGGCGCAGATTAAACAACTCTACTCACTCGCTCGCCGTCCCCACCCCGCCTCCGCTGCCCGCCCACACGTCCTTGCACACATATGCGCGCATCGACATCACAAACATGGACTAAATTCATGTTGGAGCTGCCACAAACACAACTGAGACTTCGTTTGAACGATCTGTTTTGTTTACTTTTACTATTTTTTTATAACTATACTTGAAAATCCACTACAGTTGCCAGTCACATCATTAGGTACAGGTAAATATAATAAAAGAGCAGTATCAAAAATTCTGCCTTGATAAAGATAGTATTTCACCTTTTGACAAAAACATATTTTTAAAAAAATTATAAAAATAGAACTATTTTTGGCTATACCAGTATGGTTACTACTGGGGATGTTTGATACCACTTTTTTACAGAGTGATACCAGTACAAGTACTCAACACATATTAAGTACCAATACCACTAGTAGGGCTGGGTATCGATTCTAATTTCCTCGATTCCATTTTGATTCACAAGAGTTTAGTTTGATTCCATTTCGATGAGAAAATATTTTCATAATTGTAAATATAAATTTAAAATATTCTGATTTGTCCTGAAGTGCAATAAGTCAGGTCTTTCATAAATGTAAGAAAATACTTTTAAATTCATGTGAACGGTCAATTTCAATAAAACAGTGAGATACAAAAAATTGCTTTTAAAATTTTATTTTCTTGTGAATTTATGGGAAAAAGCGATATTAAAATGTTTTATGAATCGATATCAGGCACAAAAAGAAAAATCGATTCAATGTCATGTATTCTATTTTTTTTTTTTTATCCCAGCCCTAACCACTAGGAGGGCTGGACTGGCCTTCTGGCAGATGCCCAGTGGGCCTATGTGGTGCTATTCAATTATTGTTTCCCTCCATTTTACCCCAAGAGACCGGCCCACAATTTAGAGGGAGCAGCCCATTTATCCATTTAGATATAGAGACCAAACTGAACCAATAAACATCAGCAGTAGAGCTACGTGGTAGCTAAGGGTGGTCAGGAATTGGGCTGGCGGCGGGCCTAAATTAAAATGCCAGGGCCAATTATTTATGCCAGTCCAGTCTTGACCACTAGTATCTTTGCTACATAAAATTTCACCCAATGAAAAAAAAACAATATAGCATTTTTTCTTAAAATTGCATGAAATTCATCACAAATTTATCTTCTTCTAGTTTCTAGTTTCAATACCTGGTATCGGTACTCCCCCATCCCTAGTTACTTCCATACAAGAAAAGTATCTTTATGCAATCCTATCCAACAACATGCTTGTCAACTTGCAGATATTGACGGGTGAAGACTGGAATGAGGTGATGTACAACGGGATTCGCTCGCAAGGAGGCGTGCAATACGGCATGTGGTCATCCATCTACTTCATTGTGCTCACCCTGTTTGGAAACTGTATCCTTGATGACACCTACAATAACAACACAAGGAACTCAAATAAAATGTTCTTACTTGTTTAGGCGCAAGTCCATCACGGTGAAACTCTAAGTGGCCTTAGTTTGTTCAATGCAAATGCAGAGTGTTGTTATTATTATTATTGCAAAATAACTTTTGGTTTTGTCTTAGTTGCAGCGTATCCTGCAAATATGCAGGATAGGACATCATTGCTATACTTACTTGCCATGACCTTCCAGAAGTGCTCTTGTATATTTGCCGCATGGTTGCTTCTCTCTGTATGATTTCATCTTTGGTTTTGTGGCAGCAAAAAGTCCAATTTTCCTGAAGCGATTAAGTGTTTGCATTGGAAAAGCAATAACACGCTTCAGAATTGCAGGCCTGAGCAAATAACTCAGTGAAACAACAACAAAAAAAAAATTGTTAATGGAGCTGTACTGTGAATCAGCAACAAATGACCAGAAAACCGTATACATGGAAACGGCATTTCTTCTTAACTGCGTCTCTGTCAGACACACTCCTCAATGTCTTTTTGGCCATCGCTGTGGATAATCTGGCCAATGCGCAGGAACTGACAAAGGTTTGATCTCCACAATTTACTGTTCTTTAATTTCCCCTGTGAGCCACGCTTCCCCCTAAAATTCAACACAATGTGCCTGTTCGCTTTGCTAGGATGAAGAGGAGGAGGAAGAGTTCTTCAACCAACGGTATGCCCGAGGCAGAGATGGCTTAATATCTGAGTAAGTTAAGAGTTAAGATAAACATATGACCATGCTGGGATGAGAAAAAAGATGGGGGGGGGGACTTTCATGCCCCTCTGTTTCATTTGATATGTTCCAAATGGATCCTGAACTAAACTGAATACTAACAGAATATGGTAATTGAACAAAAGTAAGAACGTAGTACTGTTCTACAGTACTGTATGAGTTTAATGTCCTCTGAAGATTGTTTCTATTCTTTTGACTCTTTGCTCTGAGCTTGGTCAAACTTTTAGCGTAGCAGTGACCTGGTGGCTCATGATCCAGTTGGGTCACACTGGAGGCATTTAGTCAGTCTGTGAGGCTGTAGTGGGAGAAGACACACTTTTGGAAGGTGGATATCCCAGTAAGGATGATGGCGTCACAGTGGAAAAACACGGTGACGCTTGTGCCCCTAAAAAGTGTCTCATCCAAGCATGGACATGGCTTGCTCAAGGGCTGGGCGCATTAGTTTTGCATGATTTGATGCTAGTAGTTTTCAAATCAGTACCAAATATTAAATAATAATTAAAACTGATAATTCTAATAACTCTATTGATTGATTGATTTTCAATTAATGTATTTTAGTTTTAATTTACCGGTAACTTGTTTTTTTGATTTAATATAATTGTAATGAATAATAATAATAATAATAATAATTAAACTACACACATACACAATTAATTAGCTTTTCTTTTCTTTTTTTTACCTTTTATCATTATAACCCTTGGAATTGCACCAATAAAATATGTTAATTAGATATTTTTATATTGCAAAAAAAGCTGACTGTACTTCTGAATTATCACTTAATACATTTGCAACCGTTAGCATTTTCCCCTCCTATTTTTGTCGTGTTGTGATCAATATCAAATTCATTTTTCAACGAAAATAGCATTTTAGTCTCTGCATGTTGATTTTAAAATAAACACTTATAGTGTGCCTTAATGTTTTAAGAATTTGATCAAATTCAAGTATTCCAAATTAGTAGCTAGTAAAATATTGTTTACAAATATAATCAAACAACCTCCCATCTGAAGTCAAACACCGGCCATATTTTTGAATAGGTTGCACCCCTAAAACTGCATTTTGTTTTGTTTTTACTCTTATTGGGTTATTTAATCACACATTGGGTTATTTTTAACCCAGCAGTTTTAAGGGTTTGCTAAGACTCTCTCACTGTGTCATTTGTTTGTATAGCAACATTTTGCAGTGTTTTAATGTGTTTTGCTGTTCCATCATGTTGTCCTGTTTTATGCCTGTTGTAAAGTGGCACTGGCCAAAATGACATCGGGTCCCCGTGATGAACCATCTTATTTTAGAAGCTATGATTATTATTCATTTCCTGTAGTAATCATAACCATATGGTTAAAACCTGTGTCAACTTGCCCGTCATGTTAATTAGAGGTCACATTTTGGACTGTGTCACCACTGTTCTGTGTATGTTGTAAAACTAATGTCTTGTTTTCAAATCATCACTCATTTATTACATGGACAACAACAGAATCAGAATAACAGTAAGTAAAACTGTATGCATCTGTTGTCTTCTCAAGAAATGTCTCACTTGTTGAAATTCTGTTCTTTAGATTTAACACTATGCTTTTGTGTTAATCCTGCACTTTCCCTTTTGTGGTCTTGTGGGTTTTTTCACTTATTATCTCTCAGGTAACCTCATGGTTTTCTTCTTTTTTGGATGCCTTTATTTCTTTAGCCTGGACTATTTGACATATTTTTCCCATTACACCTTTAAAGTCACAGAAAAGGTCTAATCTTTTCTGTCAAGTTTCAGTTGTTCCAGCATTTTATTTATTTATTTGTTCTTGCATATCTGGTATGCTACATGAATATTAGTCTGAATGTTGTTTTCCACCAATGAAGCAGTAGTTTGACCTTTTGGAAAATGTGCTTAAGTGGTTAGTGACAAATAAAATTTGCCCTGAAGTCTATTAGCTTTGTACAGGGAAACAACTAGCGGAACTTCACGCATTCAGTCAAAAACAAAACAGCACACTCTGTTTAGTGACTCAGCAATAGTGAATTAACAACGCCATAGGAAAATAGCTAGCACCTAACATTAACTTTTGAGACAAGAAATTGGCTAGTTGTTTCTCTCTACGACTTTATATGCTGTGCTTGGCTAAGATACATTAAGTTTAAGCATTGTAGATTCAGTAGATACTAGATAAGAATCAGTTGTCTCACTCAAATGTCCAAAATGTCAAACTAGTCTTGTAAAATCGGATATTTGTGCTGCCAAGTGCTGATATTGTGTGTATTGTGCTCTTTAGTGGCAGAAGAAGACCCTACTTATACAGGAAACGAGCCATCCACCGAGGTCGACCTGCCTTCCCCGATGACGCAGACGGCGTGATGGCAGCCGCGGATGAGCAGCCTCTCAACAGCTCCAACGCCTTCGCTAACCGCCGTGAGAGGCGGAGAAAAGTCAATATGTCCGTGTGGGAGCAGCGGGCCAATCAGTTGCGCAAACGCCGCCAGATGGCTAGCAAGGAGGAGCTATTCAATAGCCCCCCCGAAGACACCATCGAAACCCCCAGTACACACCACGTGCCCGCATTGTCAGCAGAAGCCAGCCCGGCCCACCTGCCCGAGTCCCCCATGTCAGTAGGGATGCCCTTACCCGAACCGCCGATGTCCATTACTATCCCCATACCTGAACCCCCGGTGGCCGAGCCTTTGGTCAACCTCTCTGAGGAGAAAACGGGTGGCAATAACCACCGAACTACGGGCGGGGGTCGGCACAGGATGGCCCGCAAGTTCAGACCAGGTCAGGGACCAGAGGAAGGGGCCAGACACAGACGTCACCGTCACCGAGAGGCTCGCGCTGAAGCCAAGAGTCTGGACTGCACGCAGACACCACATAATGCGCTGCTGGTCAAGCGCTCACACAGTCAAGAGAGGAAGATCCTAGATGAGAGGGAGGAACATGAGGAGAAAGCCGAGGCAGAAGGCCAGGTCCAGGATGATTCTGGAATGTGTATCGTCAACCCGTATGCAGACGTTGGAGAAGATGGAAGGTAGACTGTCCGAAAAAGGGTTACCTTTAAACTGTCTTATTACTGGGGTGGGACTCCCTAGAACTTCTATTTCATAAAAAAAAAAAAAAAAACTGTATTTCATTAGGAAGGCTTGGGAAGACACCTTTAGTCCAATGGGAAGAAACTTTGGAGGATAGTTGTTATCCCTTGGAAAGATATTAGTCTTCCCTTGAGATGATACCTGGACTCCTTTGGGAAGATACCTTTATTTACTTGGGAAGATGCCTTTATTTACTTGGTAAGATACCTGTACTCTCTGGGGAGGATCACTGTACTCCCATGGGGAACACACCCATAGTCCCTTGGAAAGAAACTGTACCTCCCAGGGAAAATACCTGTACTACCTTGGGAAGATACCTGTACTCACTCTTTAAAATACCTGTACTTCCTTTGGAAATGTGTACTCCTTTGGGAGGATACCTGCATTCTCTTGGGAAGATACCTTTACTCCCCTGTGAAGATACCTTAACTCACTTGGGAAGTGACCTTTTCTCCCTTGGGAAAATATCTTTACTCCCATGGGGAAGACAACCACAGTCCCTTGGTAAGAACTACTTCCAGGGGAAAATACCTGTGCTGTACTTACTTGGGAAGATATCTGTACTCCCTCTGTAAAATCCCCATACTCCCTTAGGAACCTTGTATTCCTCTGGAAAGATGCCTTTACTCCCCTGGGAGGATACCTATACTCCTATGGGGAAGACACCCACAGTCTCTTGGAAAGAACTACTTCCAGGGGAAAATAGTCCTGTACTGTACTACCTTGGGAAGATACTTGTACTCCCTCTGTAAAATCCCTGTACTTCCTTAGAACCTTGTACTCCTTTGGGAAGATACCCGCATTCCCTTAAAAAGATACTGGGAATATACTTTGTCTTCCTGTGGAAGTAACCTATGCTCCGTTGAGAAGTAACATTTGCTCCCTTGGGAAAATACCTATACTCCCATGGGCAAGACACCCACAGTCTATTGAAAATAACTGCTTCCAAGGGAAAATGTCTGTATCTTGGGAAGATATCTGTACTCCCTCTGTAAAATACTTGAACTTCCTTAGGAATCTTGTACTCCTTTTCCCATGGGAAATAACCAATGCTCCCTTGGGAAGTAACCGTTGCTCCCTTGGGGAAAATACCTTCCTACTCCCTCAAGAAGACCCCTGTACTTACAGTAAGTAGGAAAACACCTGTACTCCCATTGGAACTTGGGAAGACACCTGCACTCCCTTGGAAAGCTACTTGCACTCCTTTGGGAAGCAACCTGCACTCCATTGGGAAGATACTACCTCTTCTCTCTTGAGAATATACTTGTATTTCCTTGACAAGACATACAGTATCTTCTGTATTCCCTTGGGGAAGGGATTTGTTCTTTCTTGGGAACATAATTGCATTCCCTTGGGAAGATAATCGTGTTTTTTTTAGGATTTTTTTTCTCACTTGGTACCTTTTTAGTCCAGGAAATGGTTACAGTTAAATGTACCTTTTGGGGACATACCTGTATTCCCTTGGAAAGATGCTTCTACTCTCTTAGCAAAATTTCCTTTTTATATCTATTTCTGTCAGTGTCGGGTTTTCAAAATAGGTATTTTGATCATATCTTTACTACCCTGTTTTTGTCTCCTGCCTCAGGATGTCTGACATTCCCGAGCCTCCTCAGTGCGAGCGACTTCTGGATTGTCCAACCATCCCAGTGGAAACTGCTGTGGAGGCCACGGAGTACACCGTGTGCACCCTGGAAGGCGAGAAACGCGCAGGTTCCCTCCACCGCAACAAGTCTAGTGCTGAAGGATGTGTGGCCATCGAGATGTCCACACAGCCGCTGCTGGAGTTAACGCCCATGACAGGTAGTCCCATACGTTCACAGCCAGACACAGAGACCCTTGTTGCACCAATTCTGATTAAAACTTTCTAACTTGTAGTGAACAGTAAAGAGCTGGAAGCCTACCATTCTGAACAGAGAGACGAAGAGGAAGATACAGAGGAAGAAGAACCTCCTATTCCTCCCAAAACTGTTGCTCCGGGCAGCATGTTCCTCTTCAAGGCCTCAAACCCGTAAGATCCGCCTACTTTCTCAAAATGAATCACAACATTTTTGTTTTTTTTTACCAATATTTGATCTACAGGATCAGAAGGATCTGCCACTACATTGTCAATATTCAGTACTTTGAGATGAGCATCCTCCTTGTGATCGTGGCGAGCAGCATTGCGCTTGCCGCTGAGGATCCCGTGTGCACCAGTTCGGAAAGAAACAAGGTGCAAAAAGATTCTTGAGGTCGTGCAATTTTATCCAATGGATGTTATATGGACAGTAGGGGTCTACTCGCACCTGCACTATTTTCATTTATTGCTGTTAAAAAGACCATATAAAACAAAAACTAAGGAAACTTACCCTTTCATAATAACAAACAAAGCATTCACACCCATGCTTTACTAGATACAACATACAGTGTATGGATGAAATTGGTTGTATAAAAGAATATCTTTTTGCTTTTTAAATCAGGTCCTCCGTTATTTTGATTATGTCTTCACCGGTGTGTTCACCTTTGAAATGATCATCAAGGTAGGCGCACAACAACATCATTCACTGCTGTGAATACGTGACTGTGGCGTGACTCAAATGGTGTGTGTCTATTGAAGATGATCGACCAGGGTCTCATCCTGCACGATGGCTCCTACTTCCGAGACATGTGGAACATCCTGGACTTCATCGTGGTGGTGGGGGCGCTCATTGCCTTCGCTCTGACGTGAGTCACCGTATAAGCACTTATCTGCCAGTGACTAACACGCTGACTCACTGCCAGTCATCGGTGACCATGCGCTGTGGTTATATATCACTTTTTACTGCATTGTGCCTCAATGACACAGGAAAGGAAGCGATATTTCTGTTTAATTGTATTGTGTCATGACTTGAGAGTAATTATTTCTGTTTGTCTCTCAGTGCAACAACTAACCTTTTTGAACTGTTTGCCTTTTGTTGTTAATTTTTCTGTTGTGACTTTATAGCTGTGACTTATCCAGCTCACAGTGTCTCTCTCCTTATGCCTCCGCCCTCTTTTTCTCTGTTGTTCCTATGGATTTTGTCTCTGTGGGGGAAACCAGGAATGTGATGGGGTAAACATTTAATTGTCACACTAAAACTTCACCGTCATGTTCCTTGATATGCCTTATTTTATTGTTTAAATTAGTGCACTTCCAGTTGGTGTTTTTTTTTTCTTCGTTATCTCTGGAGAGCTAGACTCACACAGACATATGCTCCATTCGAGGAAGGTAGGAATTCAGATATACCCCACTTGGAATCTCCCAGTTCTGACCTCAAAGCGCTCGAAGCAAATGTAAACAACAAACATGGTTAATTCCAATAAATTATTTGTTTTACTGTCTGACTGTTAACACAGTCAGTTGAAATCACGTTGGGTTGTGTGAAGTTAATTTTGTCAAATAACTAAATTAATGTTATAATAAATAAATGTTTATAATCGTGTAAATTGTTTGGCCATTTACGCCATTGTCGAGTAACGTCAGATTTAAACCGGTCGCGGCAGTCGGTGAAGTCAGGATCCTTTTGTTTTTCCCGACTTCACAACTCAGATTTCCAATTTCAAAGGGGCGTTCCCACGCATGCTTCCTGGTATGAAGTCGGAAAAGTCAGACTTTCCACCTTCCTCGAATGCAGCAATGCACACCGGCCACTTTATTAGTTACATCTGCATAATCCAAAGTGTGGTGTACCCCTTTTTTTTTTTCTTATTTATTTATTTTTATTTTAACCCATTTTTAAGATGTGAGAGTCATGCAGTGGTTTTGCACCTGCGGATGCAGCTATTTGCTTATTATTGTTTTTGTTTTGTTTGTTTTTTACCATTTTTTTGTTTGTCATATTTCCCTTCAAATCATGGATTGGTTTATTTAATTCTATTTTATTTTATTAATTATGTAAGCCAATTGTGACATGTGACATGCAGGATTTTAGTTAATCTAGCGCATTTGATTATTTTGACCTAATTTGCATGTATAGACACTCCAAATGGTCACTCACACTAAAATGTGATTATCTTTAAACTGTGTATGATTTTTCCCAATTTTTTATGTTATGTTGTTGTGGTGCACTGTTTAACAACTGCCCAAGCTTGACCCTAAACATCACATTTCAACATTTTAAACAGAAACAACAAAGGTCGAGACATCAAGACCATCAAGTCCCTGCGTGTTCTGAGAGTCCTGCGGCCTCTCAAGACCATCAAGAGGCTTCCTAAACTCAAAGTAAACTTCACCACACACTCGCTCTTTCAAAACATACAGTACGCGACCTTGATCAACCATTTTGTTTCCCCCTTCTTTCTTTTTGTAGGCCGTGTTTGACTGCGTGGTGACATCCCTGAAAAATGTCTTCAATATCCTCATTGTGTACCAGCTCTTTATGTTCATCTTTGCCGTCATCGCCGTGCAGCTTTTCAAGGGCAAGTTCTTCTACTGCACCGACAGCTCCATGAACACAGAGAAGGAGTGCCAGTAAGTGCTCGTTATAAAATACCACCACTAATAACTAGGGGTGTCAAAATTAGTGCGTTCATTTTGAGTTAATTAAAAGTTCCTTTAACGCAACAATTTTTTTTTACACGCGATTAATGACCGCCCCTTACTTGGAAAGCCTCTACTGGGGAAATTCTAGTCAATGCGGCAGACATGCCCACGTCAAAATATAGCAGTAATAAATGTTATTATAATGCATATATTTTTGGAGACTGGGGTCAATTTGAAAAATGTGCAGAATTTCACAAGCTACTTCATGTTAAAGATTAGATTTTTTAACAGTACCGTACACCTTTTTCATTTTAACTAAATTTTTTGAATTATTATAAAATTACTGTATTAATTATTAAAACATGCAACCATATTTCTATTAGTTTAACTTGTTTATGTTGTCCATAGGTGTGATTGTGAGTATGGTTGTTTGTCTCTGTGTGTCCTGTGATTGGCTGGCAACCAGTTCAGGGTGTACCCCGCCTACTGCCCGAAGCCAGCTGGGATAGGCTCCAGCACCCCCGCGACCCTAGTGAGGAATAAGCGGTTAAGAAAATGGATGGATGGATGGATGTTTACAAGAGTATGAAAAAATGTATTGGACATTTTATTGTACATTTAGAACAGATAAACAATTTGGGATTAATCGTGAGTTAACTACTGAAGTCATGCAATTAATTACGATTAAAAATTGTAATCGCCTGACACCCCTACTAAAAACCTCTGATCTGAATAAATGACTGGATAGCCGATAGGCCGAGACTTTTGAAGCCGCGAGTCCACCATATTGCTCCCCCCAAGAAACGTTTCTCGGCATACGATCCTATACATTTACAGTATCGAAATTGGAGAACATTTGAGACGGTACTGAAACAGCATGATTTATGATGTTTTAAATATGTTAAACATAAACAAGAGGACTTCAGACATTTTACAACTTGCCTTAAATCTTTTTCTTTTCCGTTCGGCTTTTCTCTTCAGGGGTCGCCACAGCGAATCAGTTGCCTCCATCTAACCCTGTCCTCTGCATCCTCTGCTTGCCTTAAATACATGTATGAATTATATGCTTAATGATGTTTACAACAGGAAACTTATTTTTTTTAAATAAAGAATTATAACTGTAATTCAACAAAAGATGCCTCTGCCAAATCTAATATTGCGGTTTAAGGAACTGAGCAATAGAAAAAGGGGGTCTTCAAAGCAGCACATGCCGTCCACTTGTTTTTTTTTGCTTTCTTTTTAGTTGTGAAAAAATAGTGACCACCCTGCCACAAACCCCCCACTCCCGCCCCCGGCCCTATACTAACTGCCTAGGAGCAGTATATGTCTAATCTGTACGTATACCATATACTGCAGTTTATATACAGTAGTCTGCTCGCAAGATGGGAGGAGCAAGATGGCCGCCCAGGTCGCTTCAACGGCTTGCACGGGCGTGTATGGGCTATCGGCTATCCAATCATATATTCAGATCAGTCCTAAGAACCAATAGCATCCATGTTTTGTTTATATATCTTCTCGTGCACATGATGACGTTTTTGTAGTACAGCATAACAAATATAGATAGTTAACGCGACGCTCGTGTCGAATGAAGGAGAAAATCATTGCCAATGCGATTTGGTATTCGAGTCTTAGATTGTTTTGATATGCTGTGATGTAATAAAGATTGACGATCCAGCTCTTGTATTGGATCTCCTGTGATGTGTGCACCCCAGAGGCTACTACATTGACTACACCAGAGACAAAAAGGAAGTGAAGAGGAGAGAGTGGAAGAGACACGAGTTCCACTACGACAACGTCTGCTGGGCCCTCCTCACTCTCTTCACCGTCTCAACCGGCGAGGGATGGCCCCAGTCTGTGATTTTCTAGTACACTACCTATTCAAATGAACAGCAAAAAAGTTGTAAAGTTGTCTTACCGACAGGGTGCTGCAGCACTCCACCGACGTGACCGAGGAGAGCATGGGACCGAGTCGAGGGAACCGCATGGAGATGTCTGTTTTCTACGTGGTGTACTTTGTGGTCTTTCCCTTCTTCTTTGTCAACATCTTCGTGGCTCTGATCATCATCACCTTCCAGGAGCAGGGTGATAAGATGATTCAGGAGTGCAGTCTGGAGAAGAATGAGGTGCGGCGCTGTCACATCACTGCACACACAAGTTCTTTGCTGATCACTAGGAGTGGAAATTGCTCAAATTTGGCCTGATTGTCATTATGTGTGTACCACACTTAAAGGGAAAGTCTACCCCACAATGACAATAATATGTTCTATGCAGCCCCACTAGTCTAAATGTGGTTAGTATTGCGTTAGTGGAATATGAGTTTAGCAGCAAAATCTAGCAGTTTTTTTTTTAACTCATTCACTGCCATTGACGGCTATAGACGTCAAAAATCCCTTTTAACTATTTCTATTAGTTTAACATTTTTTCCCACTTTTAACAAGAGTATGAAAACCTAGGGAAAAAATGTTTATTATACATTTAGAACAAATATAAAATTTGCGATTAATTGTGATTTAACTAGTGAAGTCATTTTAATGGCCTGACACACCAAATGTTTTAATAATCTATCTATCTGTATGTGTATATTTATATATATGTATATATATATATATATAATCAAGCAATCATTTGGAGCCATTTTTTTTAATGTAAAACTGTCCAAATCCTCTGATTTCAGCATATCAACTATGACTGATTTCTGCAGTCCTTCATAAAAAAAGAAAAGAAAAGATTATTAAAAAATTAGGGGCGTCAGGCAATTAAAAATTGTAATTAATCGAATGACTTCACTTGTTAACGCACGATTAATCACAAATGTTATATCTGTTCTAAATGTACAATGAAGAAAATCTAGGTTTTCATACTCTTGTTAAAAAAAGTGGGGGAAAAAATTTTAACTAATAGAAATGGTTCAAATGGATTTTTTATGTCTATAGCCGTCACTGGTAGTGAAAGAGTTCATATCAATATCAGAAGGCGGCCATTTTGCCACTTGCTGTCGACTGAAGATGACATCATGCTCAGGCAACGACCAATCACAGCTCACTAGGATATGAACAACTGTGATGGCATCTTCGGTCGACAATAGTGTTAATTTTATCAGCCATTTTTTAATTTAGTCTCAGTTTTAGTCCAGTTTCAATCACGCTTGTTAGTTTTTAGCATTTTAGTCTTTAACCCCCTTCAGACCGGCAGATGGTCCCAGTGGACATGACATATTTTCATGACCAATAAAACGCATACTTTGGATGACGTCAACACTTCTTGTTAATGATTGGATATTAAGTAACCAATCGCAAGTTGATTTGCATGATGTTCATATTAAAAATGTTACATATAAGCTTGGTAAGTTTACAACACTTTACAGAAATATTATCCTGGCGTTCACTATAACAAATAAACACATGAGATAACCCCAATTTTTTTCCCCATGTTCTTATGTGGGAAAAGAGTCAAAATCGGCAACAAAAATAAATAAATTTTGCCCAGCAGAAAAAACCCGGTCTGAAGGGATTACTTTAGTCCAAGAAAGCATAATTTTATTCGTCTAGTTTTAGTCAACAAAAACTGTTTGTTTTTTTTAGGTTTTTTATCAGCAGATAATGTTAAACATTTCGAATCTAAAACTATTTCACATCAAATTTTCTCTTATCTTTCTGATGAAAAACAACACACACAATTGCAGTGGCTCCATGCTATGAGCTAGTAAATTAGCCAGCATTAGTTAGCGGTCGGATTAACATTATTGTCGGAACGTTATAGCCGTTGGATTAATGGTACATTATAACTATAATTATTTTATTATTATTTTTTTTTTACCTTTCACTGCGAATCCATGTGTTTGTGGATGTTGCAGTCGCTAGCTGCAGATTTGAAAGGGGTGTGTCACTGTGTGTCACTGTGTGTCACATGACAGTGTCACAGTGACAGATTAGCAGAGACAAGATTTTACAAAATCATATAATTTTTCATCTCGTCTTTCTTGATGAACTAAAATGTCCATATATTTGAGTCCAGTTTTTATAAAGTGAAGTGCATTTTTGTCTCTTATTCATTAGTCGACGAAAATGCATACTGATTTAGCCCCAATTATTGTTTATTAATGTGGGTTTTAGTCTAGTCTCCTTTTCGTCCGATGAAAAATGTGTGTTGACAAAATTTGTTTTATTTAGTTTTCGTCAACGAAATTAACACTAGTCGACCACAAGTGGCAAAATGGCCGCCCCCTGAGATGGATAAAAACAGCTGGATTTTGCTTCAAAACTCATAATCCACAAATGTAATATTAATCAGAATTTCATGTGTAGACGAGTGAGGTCACATATACCATATTATTGTCAAGAAAGGATTAAGGTTAACTTCCCCTTTAAGGCTTTTTAGCGTGACTTACTTTTCTGTTTCTTCCAGAGGGCCTGCATTGACTTTACCATCAGTGCCAAGCCCATGACGCGCTACATGCCCCAGAACAGGCAAACCTTCCAGTACAAGTTGTGGCACTTTGTGGCGTCGCCCTCTTTCGAGTACACCGTCCTAGTGATGATCGCCCTCAACACGGTGGTCCTCATGATGAAGGTAAACATGACACAGGACTTTACTCAAATAGAGGATGGGGATGTCTAGTCACTCAAGTTCCAGTAGAAATATTCAAGATGTAGAAAATCACGTTGTTCAAGCAAGGTTCATTTATTTGTACAAATGTATTTTTAGAAATAAGGTGCATATGCGCAATAATATTTTTGTTAAAATAGGATAGTAGTAATCATGTAATGTATATTACCTAGTGTATTACAGTGTAATAGGTATGTTGTTACTCTCATGACATAAATTCTAATTGTACAAATGGTTCAGAATGGATGAACGAAGATTAAAACATCACCCTTGTGTTAATTTTACAATGACATTTGCCATAATGAACATTTACCAGTAATTTGTCTTCATCATCTTTTGTCTGTTTCTTCAGTACCACTCGGCCCCCACAGCCTATGACACAGTCCTGAAGCACCTCAACACAGCGTTCACCGTCCTCTTCTCCCTGGAGTGCATACTCAAGATCATGGCATTTGGTTTTGTGGTGAGGAAAGACATGCTTAGGAACCGAAATGTAAAGCAGTAACATGTAATAGTGCCGTCTCTTTATTTCCCACAGAATTATTTCAGAGACACCTGGAATATTTTTGACTTCATCACAGTTCTTGGCAGCATCTCCGAGATTGTTGTGGATTTGCAGGTGAAGCCAAAACACTCCAAATATGATATTTTATTGCAAAGGCAGAATTTATGCTAACAGCTCATATGTGCAATTTTTTTCCGGTCCAGTCGATGAACACCATCAACATGAGCTTCTTGAAGCTCTTCCGAACAGCCCGCTTGATCAAGCTGCTGAGGCAGGGTTACACCATTCGCATTCTTCTCTGGACCTTCGTACAGTCTTTCAAGGTCAGAAATCTTTACCTCGCCCAAGAAGTTCATTTATTTTTGTCAGTTTTCATGACATGCTTCTTCAGTCTTGATTTATTTATTTTTTTCCGGGCCATTGACAGTGGAGTGGTTCCCATAATTGACTTCCATTGCATCAGTTTGAGTTGGTGTGGGTAGTCATGAGCCAGTTCTAAAAACTTCTACCAACATTGTTTCATTACTTTACTTTCAAATAAATACATATTATTAAGCTTTCCTACATTAAGAAAATGTCTACTTAACATTTAGTCTCTAGAATGTCAGGGAGGACGTGGTTGGTTGAGGGATGGCGGACCCAAATGCAGGACAATAAGACAGCGGAACAGGAACCAAGTGCAATACAAGTGCTTTAATGAACCATAGGGAAAAAGGTGAGCGGACAAACATGACTTGACAGGACGTGACTGGACTGGTCACCATGACTGGACAGGATGTGACTGGACTGGTCGCCATGACTGGAATGAGCGTGACGTGACAGGATCTGATTTGCCTTGACTTAACTTGCTGTGGAGTGGCTACGACTTGGCTGAGGCTAGGGCTAGGCTGTGACGAGGAGCACTTGGCTGTGACGAGAATGACTTGGCTGTGACAATGCCTTACTTGGCCTTGACAATGGCTTACTTGGCTGTGACGAGGACCACTTGGCTGTAACGAAGACCACTTGGCTGTGACGAAGACCACTTGGCTGTGACGAGGACCACTTGGCTGGGACGAGGACAACGTGGCTGTGACAATGGCTTACTTGGCTGTAACGACAACTTGGCTGTAATGACGATGACTTGGCGGTGACGAGAACGACTTGGCTGTGACAATGGCTTAATTGGCCTTGACAAGGGCTTACTTGGCTGTGACGAGGACTACTTGGCTGCGACAAGGACCACTTGGCTGCGACGAGGACCACTTGGCTGCGACGAGGGCGACTTGGCTGTGACGAGGAATACTTGGCTGCGACAAGGACCACTTGGCTGCGACGAGGGCCACTTGGCTGCGACGAGGGCGACTTGGCTGTGACGAGGACCACTTGGCTGGGACGAGGACAATGTGGCTGTGACAATGGCTTACTTGGCTGTAACGACGATGACTTGGCGGTGACGAGAACGACTTGGCTGTGACAATGGCTTAATTGGCCTTGACAAGGGCTTACTTGGCTGTGACGAGGACCACTTGGCTGTGACGAAGACCACTTGGCTGTGACGAAGACCACTTGGCTGTGACGAGGACCACTTGGCTGGGACGAGGACAACGTGGCTGTGACAATGGCTTACTTGGCTGTAACGACAACTTGGCTGTAATGACGATGACTTGGCGGTGACGAGAACGACTTGGCTGTGACAATGGCTTAATTGGCCTTGACAAGGGCTTACTTGGCTGTGACGAGGACCACTTGGCTGTGACGAAGACCACTTGGCTGTGACGAAGACCACTTGGCTGTGACGAGGACCACTTGGCTGGGACGAGGACAACGTGGCTGTGACAATGGCTTACTTGGCTGTAACGACAACTTGGCTGTAATGACGATGACTTGGCGGTGACGAGAACGACTTGGCTGTGACAATGGCTTAATTGGCCTTGACAAGGGCTTACTTGGCTGTGACGAGGACTACTTGGCTGCGACAAGGACCACTTGGCTGCGGCGAGGGCCACTTGGCTGCGACGAGGGCGACTTGGCTGTGACGAGGACCACTTGGCTGGGACGAGGACAATGTGGCTGTGACAATGGCTTACTTGGCTGTAACGACGATGACTTGGCGGTGACGAGAACGACTTGGCTGTGACAATGGCTTAATTGGCCTTGACAAGGGCTTACTTGGCTGTGACGAGGACTACTTGGCTGCGACAAGGACCACTTGGCTGCGGCGAGGGCCACTTGGCTGCGACGAGGGCGACTTGGCTGTGACGAGGACCACTTGGCTGGGACGAGGACAATGTGGCTGTGACAATGGCTTACTTGGCTGTAACGACGATGACTTGGCGGTGACGAGAACGACTTGGCTGTGACAATGGCTTAATTGGCCTTGACAAGGGCTTACTTGGCTGTGACGAGGACTACTTGGCTGTGACGAGGACCCATAACAAACATAGACCCATAACAAACATAGACCCAAACCCCACAGCACCGAAACAGGACATAATGAATTTCTCCGCCATGGCTATCACATAGTGACAGTCTACTTGTTAGCTAACAGCCAATCAGAGTGAACAATTGCCACCAACCGACACCATTTTTTGCATACTGCAGTTGTTGACCCATTCATCCAAGTCGTATCAATGGCACTCTAAAAATCTAAAAGCTAAATAAATAAAAATCCTTTAATTCTTCACAATTCTCTCATTGCTTGTCGTTGCAATTGTTTCCAACAGGCACTTCCTTACGTCTGTCTGCTGATCGCCATGCTTTTCTTCATATACGCCATCATCGGAATGCAGGTAAGGTCTCCAGCTTGCTCTCTGCAGTGCAACCTTTAAAGTGGAACAAATTGTCAGGAAAAAAAGCTGTGCTTTGTTTTCTGTGACAACAGAACTTGTGCTGATGAAGAAATTGAGTAGCTACTCAGTAGCCTACACTATGACCATTCCTATTTATTGAAGATCAGTTACGAACACAAAATTAATTTTACCATGCAGATGCTAACTTCCATAGCATGTAGCTTAACATATAATGGCTAACAACCGGAGAAGCTTGTCAATAAAAAAGTAATTTTACTTGTTTTTGTCATACAGTGGTAAACTTGCTGTGAATTTTAAGATGCAACTGAAAACAGTGTCCATAAAAACATGAATGCATTAATAAATGTTTTATTACACAACAAATTCATTTACATTATTTCCTATGGGATTTTTTTTTTTAATAGAATAACTTGGAAGTCAATAAGTATTTTGCAGCAGATTGTGTTCTCTTTGGAGGTTCCACTGTATTCTGATGTTACTAGTGATGTAATATTGATATTGTGTCTTTCCAGGTGTTTGGCAACATCAAGCTGAATGACGAGAGCCACATCAACCAGCACAACAACTTTAAGACCTTTTTCGGCGCTCTCATGCTGCTTTTCAGGTGGGCTTCACGCAGCGTCAGCTCGTCTTGATGTTGACTTCGTTGCTTCATGTCATGCAAATGAGCCACTCGCTGTCGTTTAAACCATCAGGAGTGCAACGGGGGAGTCCTGGCAGGAGATCATGCTTTCCTGTCTGTCGGGTCGAGAGTGCGAGCCCGACCCCTCCATCGCACCCTTCACCTTATCTCCGGATCACGAGGGAGGCTGCGGCACTGATTTCGCTTACTGTTATTTTGTCTCCTTCATCTTCTTCAGCTCCTTTCTGGTCAGAAGACAAACTATGCAAAGATGATGATGTTGGTATTCGTTTTTAATGTAATTTGTTACTTGTAGATGTTAAATCTCTTCGTGGCTGTCATTATGGATAACTTTGAGTACCTGACGCGAGACTCATCAATCCTCGGACCGCATCACCTGGATGAGTTTGTCAGAATCTGGGGAGAGTATGATCGTCTGGCATGGTGAGATCAAGTTATTGCATCCAGTGTAGTGGGAAATTTATTGTTTTAGGGATTGGCAAGTACTGATATCAGTTATCCGTATCCAAACTCTTTTCAAGGTATCGATACTCGTAATGGCGGCCGATGCCAGTATTGCAAGCCCTCTTGTGGCTGTTTTATGATCAGGAACTCGAAATGAGGAAAATAGAGAATTGTCATTAATTTCATGCAATTTTAAGGGGAAAAAAATATTATAGGGTATATACAGTAAGTATTTCTTTAAATTTATCTGCAATTATTGTTTATTTTTTGGTTTTTATTTTATTTTATCTATCAAAAGCACTAGACAGACACACAATCCAATAAGAGTCAATAATATTAATACATAATGTGTAATAATAAAATAAAATTGAGGACATTATTGTAGCTTCTTTAATCAAAGTTTATTTACTTATTGACATTGTTATTATTATTATTTTAAAATGTTTACTAATTATAATATGCATGTTTTAATGTTCAAAATGAGTTAAAATTCAGATTTCTCAGCTAGACAGCGACCTACACAAGTGCCATATACTACACATTCATTTGATTTAAATCTTAAATCTTTGACATTATAAATTAATAAATTATAACTCAAATATTTGAAATTATAAATTACATTATAAACAATTAATGTAATAATAATACTAATAGTGTGTATATATAATTATTTAATTAATTAATAATTATTATTATTATAATAAAATTATTTTAGAAACTAAAATGTTCTACTTTCAATATGCAGTAGGTCATTTCATATACAGTACAAATTAAGTGGGTTGTTTCTACAGCATGGCCCTCTAATTTGTCAGTTGTTCTATCTTTCTCCAACAGAGGGCAGCAAGGCCATTCTACAGTCACGTGTGTGATTTTCACAACAATTGTCCTGTTGTTCTTCCAGGCTTCAAGCTTAGGCAATAATTGAGACCTTATACATTATAGGGTATTTATTGTGTCTTGGGTTAGCTCTGAAAGCATATATGAGTAGTTTAACTTTTTTTTTTTTCCTTCCCAGAGATACGTGCTGCGTCACGTCACGTGTGTGACTCGCATTAAAGAAAAATTTAAACTACTTTGCTTAGCTCTGTAAACATAGAAGACACAATAAATATCCTATAATTTATAAGATATGACTTATTTTCTAAGATTGAAGCCTGGAAGAGCAACAGAATTGTTACGACAATGTGACACGTGTGACAGGAGAATGGTCCAGCAAATGTACTGGAATCATCACTGAAAATCAACTTCTCTCTTATTTGTTTTTTCCGTTCTCCTTCTTGCTTATCGCACTGTAAAGTGGACGCATCCACTACACCGCCATGTATGAGATGTTAACGCACATGTCTCCTCCACTGGGCCTGGGCAAAAAATGCCCTGCCAAGATTGCCTATAAGGTAACAAGAGCAAACTCCTAAAAAGAGATGTGAAGGGTTTTAAGAACCAAAATGTAAAAGACCCCGCCCCTTTTATGGTCACACAGAGGCTGGTGTTGATGAACATGCCGGTGGACGAGGACATGTCGGTGCACTTCACCTCCACGCTCATGTCGCTCATACGTACGGCGTTGGACATCAAAATAGCCCGAGGTGAAGATCAGATGAGGATATAAGTGTCACATTCCTTTTGTTTACGCTGTACAATCTCTCCTGCTAAGATAAAACCTTGCGTGTGTCACAGGTGGCGAGGACCGCATCGCCTTGGATGCGGAACTTCAAAAGGAGATCAGCATCATCTGGCCCTACCTGCCACAGAAGAACTTGGACCTCCTGGTGCCCATCAACAAAGGTGGGGTCTCCGTGGTGACCATGTTAGCATTAGTGATAGCATTGACATGAGTCGTGTTCGCAGACACGGACATGACGGTTGGGAAGATTTACGCCTCCATGATGATCATGGACTACTTCAAGCAGAACAAGGCTAAGAAGCTGCGGCAACAGCTTGAGGCTCAGGTCGGGCCAACCAGATCGTGGTTTTTACAACTTTATTTCAAAATCAAATAGAAATAAAATCTTACTTTCTGTGTTTCTAAATCAGAAGAGCAACCTGATCTTTAAGCGTCTGGACGCATCCACCCTCCCTGAAGACATTCTCTCCAATACGCAGCCTCTGCCCATGATGGCCCACAGCGCTGGATCCGCCCTGTCAGTTTATTTCTACTTGCATGTATGCATCTTTTTATGTGTTTACATGATTTGCTATGTGTCCGATCCCTACACAGGACACGTGGGGGCTTTGTGGCTTTGAGTCCTATTTCACCACAGGAGCTGTTTTTGCAGTCCATGAGCTCCGACACGAACGCTGGTCAGCAGCAAAACCTGGTAAGCAAAGAGCAACTATTCGTACACGTTATGACTGTAATATTTTTCATTTACACTTCAGTGGAGCCTCCAAAGTTGAGCGATTTGGATTTGATGCCAATTGTTCTGGGAAAAAATATGTCCTGATAGTCAAACGAAATGTCATCATCATGAAAATATTGTGTGACTTCAACCCTGCGAACATCTTAGGTACGACGGCGTATTAGGGTCACGTATAAATATTTTTTTTAGAGGGTGATAATATTCCGAGAAAAAACTCATGAATTTGTAAATTTATAAAGTGGCAAATTTGCGAGAAAAAAATTACAAATTTACGAGAAATAAAATCACAATTTTGAGACATTATAAAGTGGCAAGTTTGCAAGAAAAAACTCACAAATTTACGAGAAAAAAACTCATATAGTTGCAAAATTATAAAGTGGTACATTTGCGAGAGAAAAAAAACGTACACATTTACGAGAAATAAACTTGCAAATTTGCAACATTATAAAGTGGCAAACGTGCGCGAAAAAAACTTAAATTATGAGAAATATGCTCACTCACTCAATATATATTTACCGTACTTGTGCATTTATGTTTCCAGAATTATTATATACACATTCATACATTTTGGTGTGTTTTTTTTTTTTCTTTTTTCAAGTAGCTAAGTTGATATGTTGAATCTGCTGTTCTCAGTCATTCACTTGCATTTATCTAAAGTATGCTAGCTTCTGATTGGTTAATGTTAGTCAGCTGATAGGGGGTCAGGAAGTGATGTCAGTCTAGCTGCCATTTATGACGATTAAAGTTTAAGAAGAAATCCATCTCCATCCTGCCTTCTCCATCCTGCCTTTTCATTTTATAAAGAGGGTTCAGGGTTCCATTGATCACCAACGAATCTTCAAGCTAGCACCTCATCCAGACTATAGTTACTGAGGGTTTTTTTTCTCTCAAACTGCAAATTTATTTCGCGTAAATTTGCCACTATATAATGTCGCAGATATGTTCGTTTTTTTTCGCTTAAATTTGTGTTCCCCTTCTAAATGATTGCAGATTTGAAATACTTGTCAAATTTCCTTTCCAAGCAATGCCTGCTTTGTGAAGAGTGCCCAAGTACTGTAGTTCCTGAGCTAGAAAGGTTTAAAGAAAGGCGGCCACGCCCCTTTTTGCCAAAAATGTGCAAATTCGCCGGGCCGTAGCTTCCAATCCTCTGCTCCAATTGACCTACAACTTGAAATTTAGTGTTGTGCCATTGCTATCAACAACATGTAAATCTGCTTGTTTAAACCCACTGGATGATTTGGCATGAAGCGACCCAAACGTCCTTAGGCCACGCCAAGACTCTAGTACTCTACATTTAACCCTATTCCTGTTTTTTGGGGTCCAATGGACCCCGGGCTGTTTTTTAAAAATATATCTTTCTTCTTATTTGAGATATCAAGTCCATATTTTATGTAATCCTCACCCAATTTATTGGCAACACATTGGGTGGCTTGAAATTTAATTTAGGATAGTGGTTTCTCGTTCAAATATAGAAAACCCTTTGGATTTTGAAACAATTTTCAAAATCGATTTTTAATCAATTTTTTTAAACTAGTAATTGACCTAGGAATGCCCTAAAAATGTGTCTTGGAATACTATGCAAACACTCTAAAGCTGCTCTTCGCTAGCCTGGAAATCCAGATTCACTCGAGGCTTTGCCGAAGAGTGAGTCTGGTCAACCGTGCTATCAGTCGCATTTCTGAGGCGGGGCAAATCGTTGAACCATTTGAAGTGGGCTGTGACCACTCCCGCCATGCCACTACCAGATTTACCCCAATCACAAAAACAGACTACCTAATGATGTGTCCAAACTCCAAAGATGTCATTTTTTAAATGGTAGAACTTGATTAATAAAAATAAAAAATACATGTGATTAATTAAAAAAAAATACAATGTGATTTATTTATGACTTTTATTTTGCATTTTAATCGTATGAAACATTTACGTACTATAGGCAATGTTTTTTCAGATACAAATATTAGTATACTTGAAACTGGCTGTGTTGTACTTTGGAGGTTCCACTGTACCTGGGCAAACAAACAGGGACACTTTTGTTTTATAATCTTGTAGAAAGTCTTCCCAGATGAGTGGAAACTGTCCGTATTTTTCTGCCATTGTTACTTCCAATGTGTCCTAAATCTTTTGTCCATATAGTTTCCATTACAGAATTACTTATCACTGGTTGCATTCATTTCAAACGACTTTCTTGCGCCGCAGCTGGACATACTGTAGCTTAAGTCATTAACTGCCATTGACGGCTATAGACGTAAAAAATTCATTTGAACTATTTCTATTAGTTTCACATTTTTATGAAAACCTAGAAAAAAAATTCTCTACTGGGGAAATTCTAGTCGCAACGCAGCAGACATGCCCACGTCAAAATATAGCAGTAATAAATGTTATTATAATGCATATATTTTTGGAGACTGGGGTCCATTTTTAAAATGTGCAGAATTTCACAAGTTACTTCATGTTAAAGATTAGATTTTTTTAACAGTACCGTACATCTTTTTCGTTTTAACTAAATTTTGTGAATTATTATAAAAAAAAACTGTATTAATTACTAAAACATGCAGCCATATTTCTATTAGTTTAACTTGTTTATCTTTACAAGAGTATGAAAAAAAATTTATTGGACATTTTATTGTACATTTACAACAGATATAAAATTTGTGATTAATCTTGAGTTAACTAGTGAAGTCGTGTGATTAATTACAATTAAAAATGTAATCGCCTAATGCGCTTAATAAAAAAATGTCAATAGTTAACTCACGATTAATCACAAATTTTATATCTGTTCTAAATGTACAATTAAAAAAAATCTAGGTTTTCATACTCTTGTTAACAAAAGTTGGGGGTAATGTGAAACTAATAGTTAAAATTAATTTTTGCCGTCAATGGCAGTGAATGGGTTAATGTGGTTTTCTACTCGGAGAAGACAGCCTGTTGTTAGTGCTCTCTTGTTCTGTGTCTCCAAACTGTCCGGTTTTAGTGGCTAGAAGCGCCTGTCGGCCCTGTAGACAGATGTTCTTTTGTGTTTGTGGCTCTCAAGATGTGAACATGCATGACCACATGTCCCCTCAAGCTCAAATATCGATCCCATCTTTCCCTGTAACACGTCACTCTTGCTGTCGCTAATTCGTCTGTTGCCGAACCGGACTTTGGTGCCGGTGATAGTGGCTCGACATGATCGAGGCGGTCCTCCTCCTCTGTCTCTGCTCACCCAGGTGGGCGAGCGCCGTTGGGGGATTCCGCTAGGGAGGGGCCTGTGCGTGCGGGCCTCCTCCATGCCGCGCCTGGCTGTAGAGTTGCAGGTACAAACTTCCTGCATGATAAAGTCTCCTGTGTGGGCACAGCCTGGACGTTAGCCAGCGACTGCGTATGGGCGATGAGTCTTTTTCGTCCTCATGGGCCATCACCAAGAAGTGCAGCTTTTTGGGTTTGATGCTTTGGAAATCTGGTGAAGGGTAAACGGACAGAAACATGGCTGCTTTCTTCCAGTCGGGGAGAGGCTGCACGGAATGCTTTTTGGAATTTTGGAGGTCTGAAAATGTCCTGAATTTTGAATAGTTGGCTTAGTGATGAAAGAGGGAAAACATTTTCCTGCTTTGTTTGCTGGCTGATGATTAGATTTAGTCTGTTACAGTCTACTTTCAAATAATCACTTGTCCTCTTTCTATGTTTCAGTAAATATGTTCTAATAATGTATCACTGCCGTAAAATTACTTGAATTTAACATTTGAAAAGGTACATGAACCCGGAGGCTCAGCCTTTCTTACTGAAGCATGCAGACGAAAGCGTCTAACTTTAATGATCCGTACGTAATGTGGGCGTTTTTTATGTTTCTTTGTTTTTGTTTTTACAGCCAGAGGCTGCCGGCGGATCGTTGAAGCGTTCCGCCTCCACCGCGTCGGACCAACAAGTCAACAGTGTTTGGCAGGAAGAGAAAAGTCCCGAGCGTTTTTATCGACCCCGTCACAAGAGCTACAAGGCTGCAGGTTTGTCAGCAAGTCACGTTTCCTACATCGATGCAACGTTGTTGAAAACAAAGGCTTCTCGGTTTGTGAAGGAGTTTTTTGCCTATCGAAACATAACGTGAAATTTACTAGTTCAATGTTGCATGTCAAACCATCATGAAACGAGGATACTCTGAAGTTTTCAAGCTAGGGTTTGATTTTTAAACTTGGCTTTTTTAAATTTGTGCTTGAAACCAAGGTTAAGGTTTCAAACTTATTTCAAAATATTTATTTTCAAATCAATTCCACACTGTTCAACAATGTGATAGCAAGAAAAACAAAAGAATATTTAATATATTGTTAATTTTATGGATCTGGAACATAATATCGTTACAGATTTTTTTTTTATTCTTTACATGCAAACAACAGTCAGCAGGGGGCGACACTGCCTCATTTGCCTACCTCTATCATACGTCCATGTCCTGGTCTACGAGTTTTGTTCCTACAGCAGCGAAGCATCCCAATTTTGTCGGGATGTACAGTAGTTTTATACCTAACTGACGCTAATGCAGTCGTAAGGTCATAAATACAGTAAATATTTAAAGGAAAAGCACTTCTGCGTCATAAATATAAAACAATTAAATGGGAAAAGAGTAAGTCAGCAGTAACCGAGCATAGCAAAAAAAACAGCATATTCTTTGAGCCATTAAAGTCAATCCTAAAATATTTTTTAACAGTATGTTCTTTGCAGCCCCACTAGTCTAAATACGGTTAATCTGGTTAATATTATATTTGTATAATATTGAGTTAAGCAGCAAAATCCAGCACTGTGACGTCATCTTCAATCGACAGCAAGTGGCAAAATGGCCGCCCCCTGAGATGGATAAAAACGGCTTAAGTTTTAAGTTTGACTTCCCCTTTAATATTGCATCGTCAACCAGAGCAAGCCATTTTCAACATATTACATTGGTCAATAATTGGAAAAAATTACCAATAGTACCGATTTGTGAAAAAATACTGAATTGACCAATATGAGGTTTAAGCCTTTGCCAGCAATATATTTGAACTGTCATAAGCCAAAGACCCCCTGTCATCATCATCATTATCTGTCTGGCCAGTGTCTCGGTCCGAGCACTGGCAGCAGGGTGAGCGGGACCGAGGTCGATCCAAGGAGCGTTGCCACCTTCTCTCTCCAGATGCGTCCCGCTGCAACTCGGAGGAGCGCAGCTTGCAACCGTCACGCTCCTCAAGTGTTGAGAGGACACGCCCCCGAGACAAGCAGGTATATATCATATACATATATATATATATATATATATATATATATATATATATTGGCAGATCTTGAGTACATTTGCATTTGTGATCATGCTCTCTGGACATAAGTACTGGGACAGCTAGACAGAATTCTTAATTGTGCCAATTAACTTTATCCCCAACAACTACAGCATGCATACATGTAGGACAAAAATTATAACTTATTTAACATTTAAGATTTTACATGAAATAACGTCTATACAATGTTTCCTCACTTATGGCGGGTAATAAGTTGTTTTTCCTCCCAAAACCGCTGACACTGTCTGTCACCTTGATTAACTCTTCGGACTTGCACGAACAAGTCGTGTGTAAACATTTCGGGATTTCACAGAGTTGTGGGGCCCACCCGTCCATGTGGGACCATTTTGCTGCGCCCCACAAGTTTAGACCTCTTTTTGAGGTTCAAGACTTGGTTTTAGAGTTTAGGTTTGAATTGGGTTACGGTTGAGGTTAGGGTAAGGAATGGGGGTAGGCAATCATTTTTGATGGTTGGGGTTAAGGGGAGGGGCTAGGAAATGCATTATGTCTATGGATGTCCTCACAATTATATAAGTACGCGTGTGTGTGTGTGTGTGTGTGTGTGTGTGTGTGTGTGTGTGTGTTTTGTTACATAGTGGGGCCAACATTTCTGGATTTCACAGAGTTGTGGCGCCCACCCGTCCATGAGGGGGCCATTTTGCTGGGCCCCACAAGTTTAAACCTCTTTTTGAGGGTCAAGACTTGGTTTTAGAGTTTAGGTTTGAATTGGGTTATGGTTGAGGTTAGGGCAAGGAATAGGGGTAGGCAATCATTTTTTAGAGTTGGGGATAGGGGAAGGGGCGAGGAAATGCATTATGTCTATGAGATGGCCCCACAAAGATAGTAAAACAAACGTGTGTGTGTGGGTAGGGTGGGGGGATGTGGGTTAGAGTGAGTTTGTGGGGGGCTTTGAACTTTTGTTTGGTATTTAAATGCTTTTATAATTCACGTGTCATAAGACAATCTTTGTAGTGGTGTAAAGTGTCACTTTTTCTGATGATGGGGTCCATTTAGGAAAAGTCATAAAGTTTCAATTTGTAAAACTGTAGTTTAAGGTATCTTTTCTACAGCTAAACATGGTAATGGGTCACTTTTGACCCGCAAGACAACACAAGGGTTAATAACCCTATCATGGTACGCGTTTCTTAATTTACCAAATATTCTATATTTTGTTTAAAATAATAGATTGTGTTGAATGAAAGAAAGAACTGTTTATTTACTTAAATATGACAAAAATAGCAGCATAAATTGACCCCCAAAAAATTCCGTGATAAAGTGAATCCGCAATAAGTGAACCGCGAAGTAGTGAGCGACCACTGTATTGTCCTATGAGCCAAATGAAAAAATATGAATTAAATGAATGACATGTATAAGAACTTCCTTTGACAGCAGCTGTAATCTCCTTACCAGATCACAATTGACTGATTATTGTTGTTGTTTTTTCCCTTAGGGTAACAGCTCAGACAGTCCCGTGCCCTCCACATCAGAGTCCAGCACCCCCAGCGTCCGACGGCCTTCATCACAGACCCCCACGCACTCTCGTCCTCACATCTCCTACTCGCCGCTGGTCTGCCGCGCCGACCCCTCCATCGGCGAGGACGACGAGACAGAAACGACCAGACGGGACAAGGAGGCAGTCGGCGGCGAGCGAGGGGGCGAGGCGGGCCGACACCCGTCGCCTCTGCGCCGCTACCCCTCCGAGCCCTTCCTGGCCTCGCAGGAGGAGGACCACAGCCCCGATCCCACCGGCCCCATGGAGACGCTGACCTTCGAGGCGGCCGTGGCCTGCAGCCTGGGACGCTCAAACACCGTCAGCTCGGCACGCCCGCGCTTGCGGACCGGCTGGCAGGTCCCCAACGGGCACTTTCGCAAGCGTCTGGCGCAGACGGCCTCGGTGGCCGGTTGCGATCCCCTCAGCGACACAGAGGAGGACGACCGGTGCTAGGGACAAAGACACGGCAACTCTTTGCTGCATTCTACACCCTCAATCACGACTCAAAAGAACACTTCTTTCTGAAACTGTACTTGCCAATTCACACCAGAAAACAAAGGTCTATTTCCTGCCTTTTACTTGACGATAGAGAAACAGTAATTCATTGGAAATGGCCAAAGGATGAAGGGAGAGAAAAGTGGGTACACACATACTGATGTTCAACATTTTTAAAATGTGAGAGTCACCACATGATAGGTTAAAACAAATATAATATCATGTGCTAGTTGTTACCCAGGATGGCTGTTGTAGTACCAAGACAGACCTGTGAGAGGCAGCACTGTGCAACAGGGCACACAGACTGCTGGAAAATACAACGAAGAACATTAAAAGAAGAACTTGCATTAGCTTTTTTTTGTACAGGATAATCTTTTAGAGATGCCAGACAATCAGGCCTTTGCTGACTCTGGTCGCAAAGGGGGAAGGGCAAAATTCTCAAATTTAGTCCAATTGTCACTATGTGTATACCCCACTTAAAAATACAGTACTGGGCAAAAGGCTATAAAGCACAAGTATATGAGCCTTATATCATACAGCAACACTGTATCCCATGACTTTTTACTGGGGACACCGTTACATTTTGGTGAGGTTTCATACAAAGGTCCAGATTGTATTTATTTATTTATTTGTTTGTATTTATTTATTTATTCATTCATTCATAGACAGTCCTCCCCCACGAATCAGAATGACACCTTACGTTTGTTGTCAAATGCTTTTACTGGCCTTGGTGGAGGTCAGTGCTCAGTGTATTGTCATTGTATACACAAACAAGTAAACAGCAACGCTAATAGCGTCCTAAAGACTTTTGCACAGTACTATTGACCATTTGCACCGACGTCACGTGATCACATGACTGCCCTATGACGGACGGCGGAAAAAAATGATTGTTGAATGGAAGTGGACGTGACCCGGAGCGACAGTTATTTTACAAATTAAAAGTTATTATTGCCCATGGAATCTATTACTTCAACCGAAGGTTGCCTGTCAGTCGAAGTTGCACATTTAGTCAGGACTCATAAAGCGCGATATTTACTTTAGTTGGAGATCGCTAGTTTGAAAACAGCCCCTTACCTTCTGTTGCATGCTGTTTTTACCAAGTTAAACAAATCGCCGACTTTGCCGGAATTCACAGCGCAGGACCTATATCATTATGTAGTCAATGCCGTCTCTTCTCCTTACACCGGGGCTGATTTAAAACCTTGTCACTGGCGGTCTCTGGGACGAGATGCTACGCTCACAGTGGGGGACAATATACCTCGTAACGCAAAGGTAAAACTTGTTTATCATGCTAACTGACTTGTTTTTACACAGTCCGTTCTATATTGAAACGCTGTGATGATATGTTTACTAGCATGGAACAAATGACTATGGTAGTGGCAAGCTATGCGTTAATTTCATGAATATGACTTTGGCTCCAGAGTGAAAAACTCCAAGCACAAAGACGAAACACCCCCATTATTAAACAGTCAAATGCACTTAATAGTTTTGAAGAAGGTGCGTTTTAAAACCAAGATGTGTGTTCGTGCAGTTGGAGTGGACGCTAACTAACTAGCTATCCTTTCTGCTGATTGCTGCTATCAATCGACGTCTTTTGTCTTCATTAGTAGGTGTGCGATAAAAAGCAACATTTGGTTTACTCCTTTGTCTGTCTGTACAACCGACCGCAAAGCAAGATATGACCATTTTATAAGATAATTGATTAGATAAAGGACTTTACGCTGTATGAGATTCAATGCTTACAATACAGGCAAGTGGCTCTTTTGCCGTCCAGTGTCCCGAAGGGGGCGTTTCCATGAGGGCTGAGACGTCACGTGCAAAAGGTCAATACATATGAATGAATCAAAGGACACCATTAGATAATCCAATGTTGCGCTTTGCAATGTTTCGGGTTAGTGTAAATATGTAACTACATTTTCCTATCAGTGACTTTTCTCTATAAATACATTGTGACATGTATGAGCAAACACTCCTATTTCATATAGAATTAGATTTAAAAAAAAACAACAATATGAATGGATCTGCATGAGAGAGGTGTCATTTTTTTTCTTTTTGCTTTAAACTTGTGAGATAAGAATGCACTTGTAGAATAATAGAAAAAAATGATTGTTATTTCAACCAGCTAAACAAACCTTTAAAATCTTTCTTGTGTCATTCCTGTTTATTTTTATTTTCCCAGTCAACACCCTTTACAAATGGGACCAATGTAATCTTTCAGGAACACCATTGACATGTCATATTTATTTACCATTCTCTTTCTTGTGAATATTCAAAATAGAAAGCACTGCAGACAAAAATGACTGTAGAAACACTGTAGACACATCCTCAATCGCTTACTTAAATGTTACTCTACTACTTACTAATAATGTACAGAGACTATTTGTAACATTTTAGAGAAAAATAAATAAACCATAAAAAGCTGGTGAGCATTACAAGTAAAAGCGTTCATTTTAATGATCGCTGAAGGTTTGCGTGTTTGTTTTAATTACCCAACAAAGCCAAATCTGTGACAATCGCGACCCCCAAAAAAACCCTGCAAATGTGTATCACGAGTTCCTAAAAAGAAAAGAAAATGCAAATAATTGTTGGTTTTTACGTGTATGATAGCTGTGTATATACAAATAAACGTGTTTTCAAGTTCACTTTGTTATTGAGTGTGTATTTATTGAGCCCTGCAGAAAAGGAAAGATTAACACTCATTACATTTTTAAACATTGGTAACTTTACACTAACAGCTGTGCTTTTGTTGTGTCTAAATGTTTATTGTTGTGCTAAAACAAGAAACAATCATTTAAAACAAACTTTTTCCGACTACCTTGAACGCATCACAGGTCACGCTATGTAAACATCATGTAAAGTACTGTAAAACATCACCAAATCTGTTAGTCATGATTATTAATCAACAAAGCGATCAGAAAAAGAATAAAACATAACTTCAATTCGTATGAGCAAGTTAAGTGTCTTTTTTTGGGCAATGACGTTTGCACATATTTTGGCTTGAAGAGGAAGTTACCAAAAAAGGGGCGGGATTTTCCCATTGTTTTGGATCTGGTGAAACTAACCAATCAGCGCAAACAGTTTTGTCGTGACGTCATACCCAAACGACACTTTAGCATGTCTAGCGAGACAGGATAGCTAGAAAACTGTTTTTCATGTTAATGGTGGGGGATAAAAACGAAAATGTCGCCATTGCCGGAGCTCAAGCCGGTTTAGTTGAACTGTCGGTGCTGCTTCCGTCTTGGTTATTTTTATGTACAACATTCCGTAGGAGTGAGGAAATGAGCGGGGCCAATCGAGGAAGTCGCCCAGCTGTTGGACAAAGCTAGCTGGCTAGCCGTTAGCAGGAGTTCTTTGTTTTTGGCTTCAACGCAGAGTTTTAGTGTAAACATGAGCTGAAACTGAGGCGGCTTGGTTAAAAAGTGACATAAAACATGCAGTCTTTACTGTGAATTCTTATTTTGTGTGTGAGAGACATAACCGTAGAACAGCAAGTAAGCAACAGTGGGCGTCGGTTGTAGCATTTCATTAAAATATAATAGCTCCTAGTTGGGACCGACGCAGAACAAAGGGAGTACAAAATGGGCAACTGCTTGAAGTCGCCCACATCGGACGACATCTCTCTGCTTCACGAGTCCCAGTCGGACAGGGCGAGTTTCGGGGACGGGACGGATCCAGACCTAGAGCCACCTCCGCCCTACCAGGTGAGCGACGTGACCAACAAACACCTACTAGGACTTGAATCATTTAAGAACAGCTTTATTATGAATGCGGCCAATGACAACTTGTTATTTGACCTAGGCAGAGTGATGGTGACATGTTAAATGGCCTAAAAATGTTACGTGAGGTAAGCTGCTTGGTAGAGACATTCGCAGTAATTAAAATATCATCAGGTATGTTGATTTAACAATATACATGATGAAAAGTCGGACATAATTAATATGAACATTAAGACTTTAACCCAAAAAATCAGCAGAAAATGGATGAATGGATAATATTATACTTAGCATTGCCTGCAACATTGTGCAGTCAACAAGCAACTTTGTTTGCAGTCAAACTTCCACCATGTGACTGACTTTTCAAGAATGTCAACACGCATGTGCGTCGTGAAAGCTTGACTCGTCAGACCGCTTCGGTGTTGTTGGCGAAAGTGAAAACCTGTTGTGGAAAATGTTTGCGCCTGTGCTTCAACAGGAGCAGGCGCACATGCCCATGTACCATCCCACGCCCAGTCAGGCCCGTCTGGCCACCCAGCTGACGGAGGAGGAGCAGATCCGCATCGCCCAGCGCATCGGACTGATCCAGCACCTGCCCAAGGGCGTGTACGACAGCGGCAAAGATGGCTCAGAGAAGAAGATCCGAGAGTAAGTTTTAAGAATTGTCACTCGTGTATGATATCACATACAGATGTGGAGCATTTTGTTTGCTCATCAGGTCCCAAACATGCTAAAAAACAACAACATTTTTGTGTTTAGTGATTAATTTAATAAGTTAATTTATGTCAACCAGAAAAAAATAAGTGTTTTGGTATCTTTAGGTGCGTGATCTGCATGCTGGATTTTGTGTACGGCGACCCGGTGCGGTTCCTGCCGTGCATGCACATCTACCACATGGACTGCATAGACGACTGGCTCATGAGGTCCTTCACCTGCCCGTCCTGCATGGAGCCCGTCGACGCCGCCCTGCTCTCCACCTACGAGACCAATTGACGCCCGCCGCCCCCTCCTTCCCCGTCAGCTCGCCTTATGCGCCGCAACAGTGGGTGGAGCTTAAAAAACAACAACAAAAAGGTCGGCTGTCGTCTTGCACTTTGACAAACATGATGTTCAAACACCCTCCACACACGTGGCTAAGAATGTTCGACAACCTTGTAGCAGAGATGTGTGTGAGTGTGTGGCCACTTGAGCCGGACTCAGTGGTCACCTGACTATTAAACTATTCACCCAAAATCTTAAAGCGTGTCACTAGAACTCACACCTTATTAGCAATTGCCTAATGTCTCGGTGCATTAACGCTATACTTTAAATATTTATGCATTCTGATTGTGATTGTGTTTGTGTGCGTGTGTGTTGCGTGCGTGTAAATGTATGTTATTAAAATGAACATGTAACACACTTGTCTCACACATATTCAATTGGCAATATTTCATAAATTGCGGCCAACCAATAAAATACCCTTCTGTCAAAAGAGAACAGGAAGTCACTGTAACTGCATTAGTTCACTCAGAAACTGGACATTAATTAAAGAGTCAACTGCGCATTTGGACGCTGTTGCTAACCAAAACAGCAGCGCCCACCGAGCCACATAAGCAGCCTCTTATATTAATTTAAGTGTCAAGCTAAAGATGCCTTTTGTGTTCCCCTACATTGTGACATGTGGTTGCTCCACAATGTTGTGTCCACGTATTCGCTTGAAAAAATCCGCGAGTAATGGACCAATAAAGGTTCATACTGGGCTGTAATTGCTTGTAGATACCACAAGATGGCTGTAAATGGACGGGGCTAGTCCGCGGAAAGTGAAAATCCATGTAATTGATGTCTATTGAAATGCATTGGGGCGGGGAGGAAAAATTTAAAATGAAAACAAAAAAATTAATCAAAAAATACTGGAGGGGGGGATATATTTCTTTTAAGTTGAAAAAATTCTATGCAAATCCACAGGTGCCTAACTGTGAGTATAGGTGGTTCAACTCACTTCAGCAGTTCTTTGGCACCAAAATGCTACCCAGAAGACAGCAAACGTGAGTTTTTCCAGCAAATAACAGAAATAGGATTTTTTTTTTAATACACAAAAATTTGCAAAAGCCAAACTTCAAACGTGCGTATACCCTTAATATTGTAAAATTGTATTCCCCAAAAGTCCCCCTCCCATTTGCACACACCCTCACCTCATACTGTGCAGTTGGACTCTGTTGCTAACCAAAATGGCAGCACCTCCCAAGGTACTTACTCACTTACTGTCCCTCAGAGGAATTAAAATTTTGAGTGAAAGATGATCCTTCATCATGTGTAAACGGCAACTTCAACATTCTGCTTCTGTTGATTCATTTTTTTCCACAATAGTCCCCTTCATTTTGTTTTAAGCTCCACGTTCACTTCAGGTGCAGCAATATTGTCTGAATATTATTATTTTTTAAACAACAACAACAAAACACGTCAATTGCAGTTGAGTAATTATTCCCGGCCACTATTTGCAGAAATAGACAGAATAAGCCAGGTTTGAAAATGTATACAAAATGCAGTTAATTTTAAGCTTAAAATGCTGTATGATGTAAAATTTTAAATAGGTTGTCCTTAAGTGTAACATGGTGTGTGTGTGTGTGTGTGTGTGTGTGTGTGTGTGTGTGTGCGCGCGCGCGCGTGCAAGTGTTTGTGTGTGTGTGTGTGGGTGTACAGCAGGAGGTCAGCCAGTGTAAAGGGCTCAGGCGGATCGCAACATGCTTGCACACTTTTCATCTGATCCACTGATTTGCACTTTAGAACAATATGTAAAAAAACAAAACAAAAAAATATATTATTAATATATGTATTGTAGACCTTATAATAACCTTGCACTATCAACATTTACTGTACTTTTGTTTCCCTCTTAGTCCTCAGTCGTGTACGGACAGAGGTTTGCAGTCACCAGTTACAATATATAATATCATGAGAGATTAACTTTGTTGCAGAAGGTTGTCAAGGCAGTAGCGGGAGATTCTCTTGTTATGAACTATTATTTTTGTCACAGTTAGCAGAGTTGAGACACACAGGATTGCCTCACTGCACAAACCTCTGTCCAAACCCATATTGTGTGAGTTACAAAAATAGGTTTTACGTCACGTTTTTTTTTTTTCCCCCTTTACAGTGTTTTAAAAACCTGGACATTATTTCCTGTAATCTTGTTTTATTTCTTCTGTTTGTGTTGGTTTGTTGGCGCAAGGGCGAAGCAGCTCTCGCGTGTAAAGGAAAAAATGTAATAAATATGAAAAGACCACCTTTGGTATGATTCTTATTAATATTTCCTTCATGTCATCAATCATTTAGATCAGTGGTTCTCAGCTGTTGTTACCTGCATCTTCCTATTGTCACTATTGCGACCATTTTACAGAAGTTAAGAACAACAAAGCATTTTTTATAACCCATTGACGGCTATAGACGTAAAAAATTTATTTGAACTTTTTCTATTAGTTTTACATTTTTTTTTCCACTTTTGTTAACAAGAGTATGAAAACCTTAAAAAATATATTTTATTGTATAGTTAGAACAAATATAAAATTTGTGATTAATCGTGAGTTAACTATAGAAGTTTTTTTTAATTAGGGGCATTATACAATATATATATATTTAATTTTAATTAATCACATGACTTCACTAGTTAACTCTAGATTAATCACAAATTTGATATCTGTTCTAAATGTACAATAACTTTTTTCGAGGTTTTCATAAAAAATGTGAAACTTATAGAAATAGTTCAAATGAGTTTTTGACGTCAATAGCCGTCAATGGCAGTGAATGAGTTAAATAGCCTCTGAAAATACATGTACGGTATGTTTTTTAAATTAATTTGACTATACAGCGTGAAAAGCATATTGCTTTTATGATAGCATTGTATTTGTTTACAGAGTAGCTAATGACCAGAACACAATTGAGTAAGATTCCCTGACACTTACCCAATACTGTATGTTTATTGTGGGAACCTCATCAATGGCATCAATGTTACTGAAAACATGAGTTTATTATTTACCGGTACATCTAAATGAGCACATCAGATGCCAATTTGTGTCATCATAAGTCCGTGTTGCATTCAGAGAACTTCCGTGTGCCTTGATGGCAACATTCTTTTTTTCCCCTAAATTCAGATTAAAAGACAAACTTAATCAGATTTTCGACACTGCAACACGGAGGCCCTTTTACTGTGGAGTTGCGTAATAAATCCATCTTAGAACCCTGCTAATAATTCCGATTTTCTATGGTGACATATTTAATCTCCACAAATATCCCAACAATGTCGGCTTATAGTCGCGTTTGACTTGACGGGAGGCAAATCCTACAATGTTCTCCTTGAAAAAAAAAAAAACACACACATGCACTCATGTATCCAGAGAGAGCGATTTTATTTTGAATGAGCACCGAAATGTCGGCCATCAGGGCTTGTACATGCCATGGAAGGTGACGGGCATTGTGCACTCCACCTCGGCCCGGGCGATCTCCGACAGGTCCTTGGCGTTGAGGATCAGGAGGTACCCTGGTCTCTGTGAGCCGGGCGCCACCACGATGGTCAGCAGCACACCTGGAAAACACCACGGTCACATTCATTGCTATCGATTGGCTTTGCTTTTTATTTGGCTTTTTTTTTTTTGTGCTCAGGTGTACCAAAAGAAGGATCTTAAAAAAGGAGTGTTATGAAAGTGATGTAAAGTGAGTAGACTGTCACATTTGAATGTTTTGATATGAACAGTGAACTTTTTTTATAGTCTGTGTGAAGAGACTCACCTCTCAGGCACAAGCTCAGGTGAGTACACAAATGTATAGTTTTGATGTCAGCATTAAACGTAGCTAACTTCATTTCATTTATGAACATCTTTTTATGTCGTATGATGGGAAGTCTTTACATGAAGAGACACGCCTCCAAGTAATCAGTAACCCCCCCCCCCCGTACGTCGCCACGTCCGTGCCAAAGGGTGAGTAAATACGACGGCGTATTAGGGCCACGTATAAATTATTTTATTTTTTTAGATAAGCAATATTCCGAGAAAAAAATCTTTCAAATTTGCCACTTTATATAGTGGCAGATTTACGAGAAAAAAAACTTACGAGAAATATACGTAGCGTACTACTCGACTGTTTGTGCCAATACTTTTCGGTCGGGTTTCCAAATAAGGAGATAGTAATCGCTTTAGCATAAATTAACCATATGATATTAAGCATTCGCTCTTTGAAGCGTTGTGTACGGCCACTGGCCAGCGACAAAGACGCCTCGTTTTGCGAAAGTCCACACCCGGACGATCAAGCATTTAAGTTAATTCGTTAAAATGTATATTTACTTGTACATTTATGTTTCCAGAATTATTATTTACAAATTGATACATTTTTTTATTTTTTTGTACAAGTATCTTAAGTTAATGTGTCGAATCTGCTGCTCTTTGTCATTCACTTGCATTTACCTAAAGTATGCTAGCATCTGATTGGATAGTGTTAGTCAGGTGATAGAGGATCAGGAAGAGTTGTCGCTCTGGCTGCTGTGAATGACGAGTAAAGTTTTAATTTAAGAATTAATCCGTCTCCATCCTGCCTTTTCATTTTATAAACAGTGTCCCATTAACCACCAACAAATCCTCACATGATTAGACTATAGCTACGCTACGTGTACTTGTTGTAAGTTTTTGAGTTTTTTTCTCTCGCAAATCTGACACTTAATAAAGTCGTAAATTTGCGGCTTTATAAAGTGGCAAATTTGTGACTTTTTTTCTCGGAATATTGCCCCCGCCCCCTGAAAAAATGTATTTATACATGGCCCAACTACGCTGTTTTAAAATGAATTCCTAGTAGCTAACTTAATTTTTTTTTTTTTTTACTTAGGATCGTTGCGAATGTTAAAATGTAAAAAGTGTTAAACCCTTTTCACACTGCATTTGCTCAGTGTGAAAAAGTTGCACGG
Organism: Vanacampus margaritifer; assembly: GCF_051991255.1. Classification (NCBI taxonomy): domain Eukaryota; kingdom Metazoa; phylum Chordata; class Actinopteri; order Syngnathiformes; family Syngnathidae; genus Vanacampus; species Vanacampus margaritifer. Next base: position 46,547,419 of record NC_135433.1, read on the forward strand.
CATGCAAATTGATTGGTTGCTAACATGCCATGCCCATATTTGGAAGTGCTAACGTTGCAGTCAACCAGGAAGTGAAAATTGATTATGGTAAAAATAGTAATGATTTTGATTGATATTGAAATCACAATAATAAACCATTATTCACTGATTTGATTTGGATGAACTGACTCAAATTAATCTATCATACAAATATTGTACTCGATCTAATGCGATCCAATAAAAACATTGTATAAACACCTCAGTTTCAATCATACATACCATCATCCTCGTCCACGCCATCGGGTGTTTGCACAAAGAGGGGCTCCGAAGGATACGAGTCCGGTTCTTGCCAAATCCAAGTCTCCTTGGTCTTCACGTTCAACTTGCAGATCTGCACGCAAGACGAAAGCCAAAGTGAAAGCAAATAGAGCACGAGTGTGAGCGCGCCGTTTCGTCAGTGGGCCGGCCGAGTACCCACCCTGTCTGGAATGAAGTGGTTGAGACCCAGACCGTAGGCGTACGTGTAGTTCTTCCCTGCGTGCTTTTCGTAGTTGATCTGGGGGAATTCAAACGCTGCAAACACATCAGAATAATCAAGAGTCCTGTAATTGAGCTGGTTTAAAGGATTTTTGTGCACTTTGTCACTTTTTTACTCGCGACTGCCACCTCTGGCCCAAAGCATAACTGCAGCATCTGTGTCAGGCTCATTCATGGTGCGCGTGCGAGTACGTGAACCATCTTAAAGCGACAGCCACAGTTGACAAATGAAGACATGATTTCAAATGAGGTAAAAAAAAATATATATATATTTTTTTTTAAACTCCGCCCCTCCCCAAAGAACCATGGAGTGTGCAGGGTCCGCACACTCTACTGTCAGGGCACTTCGTACTCATCTGGGCATGCATGATGTACAAAAAGCTCTTAACATGACCTTTTTAAACGGCACAATGCACCTTTAAGCTGTTTTAACCTTTAAAATTGGTTAATTGAATTATTTTAATTTATACAATTAAATTATTGGGTATTTGATTTCTGATGAATTTAAAAAAAAAAACTAAAGAAATAGTGAAATGAACTGTTTTATATGTATGGTTAACATTACATATGTGCTGTGTATTTAATTGAATAACTGAAAGTAATTGATTATAAATAAAAGTAACAAATGAAGATTAATTTATTATTAAATAATGCATTTATGTAATGCATAAAAAATGAAAATGTATTGAATTGGATAATTAATTGCAGTGAGATAGTACAACATTTTTTAAGAAAACACAATTTTATATATTGTGACCTTAAAATAATGGCCTATGTTTTTTTTGTAGTTTGTTTTTGCCTTAAAATCCTCTCAGGATGCTGGACACATCTGCTAAAATTGGCTAACATCCTTAGTTAAGCAGAACATTCAATTCTACCTGAAATAAAATTATAATGTTTTCAGTATTTGGTTACATTTTTCACGTGCAACCTTTTTCATATTTCAAAAAGGTATTTATAATATTATTAGGTGCTTGCAACATTTTGCAGTTTAATTAAGAGTCAAATAAAAATGGACTGTCCTAAACAACTGTAGTGTATTGAATTTAAAAGTAGTTGACGATACTGCATACATACACGTAGTTTGAACATTTCATTCTTTTTCGTGAACTCACATTGAGACCCACGGTAAATTAATTATTCATATATTTTTCAGCGAGACTGAAGGCGTGAATGGATTGGTCTTATTACCCTGGCGAGGTCCGGTGAAGAGCACCTCGGGTTCCAGCCAGATGGTCCCGTCGGCGTGCATGACTGCTGTGGCTGTGGTGTAAGGCAAGCTCACCAAGTTCTTCCCTTGCTCCTCCTGCATGGCACAAACAAGTGAATTAAAAAAACAAACCAATATGCCTTTACTTTTATTTTATTGAATTTTTATTATTGGCGTGATTGACCTTGTGGACGTCCAAGGGAATGACGTATCTGCGAACTTCCGGCTGGGGCGCTATCATGGCGGCCTTCTTCACCTCGTCCCAATTGGCCCTCAGGTTGGCCAACCACAGGTAGTTGTACACAAACTCGAAGCTGATGCGCACAATAAATAGAAAGGATGACATCGGCGTCAGACGGAACGCGTAGGTGGCGTTTTGGCGACTCACCCCTTCCACGCGCACAGGTCGAACACAACAAAGCCGTCGTCCTCGTAGGTGTTGATGTGGTGGAACATGCCGATGGCCGCCCCTTTGAACTTGTGGTCGATGTACTCACCCGGGTTCTTTTTGGCGATGTGGAACAACGTCTACAGCAAAAACCAACATTGGCTTTTTGCACTTTAAATTATTTCGACGCATCTACAGCCGAACGTCCAAAGTGGAATGTGGTCTACTCATTTTTTTCCATTGGAAATAATATAAATTTTGTTTACTTCCCGTCAACAAAACACCTTTGTAAAGTATACAGGCAATTTTTTAAGTCTCTCGTAAGTAAAATCAATCATCAAGGCAAAATAAAGTAAACTGAAACGTGAAATGTGATACTGACACCTAGTGGTGATTTGTAAGTATGGCTGAAATTCACAATTTGTGCTACAAAATGTGACTTTTTGTCACAGAAATTTGACTTTATGCCACATAATTTAAAAAAAGTGGCTTTTTGTCATGTACAGATTTATTTTCACCGAAAACGAAACTTTTTCGTCATACAGTAATACTACAACTTGTGACTTTTGAAAATCTGACTTTCACCCTTATTAAGAATTGTTCTCAGTGGAAATCTGACTTCTTTTCAAAATAATTTTATGTCTTTTGTCATGGAAAATCTGACGTTTTATAATGCTACAGGTTTTTCATTAAAACAATTAAATAAAATCTGACTTATTGTCACTAAAATCCTACTTTTTTTTGTTTTTCAAAATAAAATAAAAACTTTGTTACAGAAAATCTGATATTTCATCCTCACTAAGGATGTTTCTTTTTAAGAAAATTACTTTTTTCTAGGAATACCATTTTGTTAAACAATATTATTATTTTTTCTCAAAAAAACAAACCAAAAAAGCAAGACTTTGCCATCACAAAAATCTGATTTTTCTGCTGTGATTTTTTTTTCCTCTCCAAAAATATGATTTTGTCACATAAAATCTGACTTTTGTAAAATCACAATTCGTGAACTTTTTGCCAAGGAAGATTGTAAGTTTTTGCTTAATAATAACAAATAAGATACTTGTATAGCCATGAAAAATCTAGTTTTCTTCTCCTAGTCTTATGACTTGTCACAGAAAACCCTTTTAATTTTTCATTAAAAAATACGGATTATTTCTTCTTTTTTTTAAACTGACATTTTACAAATTCACAATACAGTGTTCCCTCACTATATAATGCAGTAATGTACCTATTTGATCAAATTTGTGAAGGTTTGAACATTGAGAATGTTTAAACAAGAGAGAAATGTGAAGAAATGTAACTGCCTCGATGAGAAAAGTGTATAAACTATGTGGTGCGGGGTTTTAGAGCCTTAAAACATTTATAACAAATGTAAAATATAAATATAACTTCTTCGCGGATTTTATTTATTGCGGGTATTTTTTGGCTTACCCCAGCAGAAAACGAGAGAACACTATATATGAGCTTTTTGTCACAGAAAGTATTACATTTGTCTTCCATATCAGCAAATAAGACTTGTCTTTATTTTGTTGTTGTTGCTACTTTCACTTTTTCTTTTTTTTAAAAGATGACCAATTTTACCATGATTCTAGTATGACTTTTTTTGTCATGAAAAATCTAAACTTTTTCCTCAAAATTAAAGTGAATTTTTAAAAAAAAATCAGACTTTGACTCGTGAGGTATATTTTTCGGGATGGCCCAAATTGGTTCAATATTTTGTAGCGTTCCTCTTTGGCGTCTCGGCTGCGTATTTTCACGTACCCCTTGACTCTCATTGGACTCGAAGCAGTCCATGTAGTTGGAGCCTCGGATGCTCCACGCGCTCAAGAACTTGAGCAGGTTGATCTTGACGGGCGTCTCCACAAAGACGAAGTAGTTTTCCGCCATGCCGAAGCTGTGCACGTAGGCGGGCTTGAACCTCTCGGCGCTGGGGAACTGCACCACCACCCTGGACTTCTCGATGGGGTCCGACTTGTCTGGGGCAGGACATGACGTCAGGTGTTGTGATTTGGCCAAAAGTATTGGGACGCCTGAACGTGACATCGACGGCAACCTTTCTGCGTGGGCGGAATCCTAACGATGTTGTAGGCCAGCGTGGCTCCTTTGCCCATGCAGTTCCCGATGTTGTACACGGTGCCGTCCCTCTCAATGTGGGGATGCGCCGTCACGCCGTTGATGTTGATGTAGTTGCACATGTCCACCTGCGCGACAAAAGTCCAGTGTTTTTATTTTACCAAGAGGGCAGAGTTGTTGTTTTTTTATCCCTCCAGGTCACGGTACACACACCTTCTTCAGTGTTTCCAGAGTGTCGGGGTTCACTTTGGTGATGTAGTTGGTTTCAGTGACGGCGTAAAAGTCTTCGCCCACCGGGTAGACGTTGACCAGGCAGTTGTCCGTCACCTCCACGCCCTTGAAGTAAGAGAAAAACCTACACACCAAAGTTATAACAAAACAGTTTGGAAATAAATTATTATTTTTTTATTATTATTAATTTATTAGTTAGTTAGTTTAGCAGATCAGGTTTATTTAATTTTGTTAAATTCTGTATATTAGTTTAGTTTTTTTTTTTTAATTAGCTTTTATTTAGTTTTTTTGTTGTCTTCATACCTGGAGAAGATGTTTTTGCAAGGATCGGGATAAGCGAACGTGCCAAATTCGGTGATCACCACACGCTTTTCTGTGATGGCCCGCACATAAGCGTCGGTTTTGATGAATCTGCAAACATCAAATGACTTCCACATTAACGGCACAACACACAAGTCGAGAGCCCCAAAAGTTGGACAGGTCAACTTTTCACCAAATGTACACTCCCAAGGTTACATAAAAACACCAGGATGTGGCTTGGTGATCTTCCAAAGCAGTGGTTCTTAAACATTTTACACAGTGTCACCATCATGCCAACAGAAGCGTAGTAGGCCTAAGTATTCAACAAAGTAGGACAGAGATTTTATTCCCAACATGTATATTAAATATTTATAATATTACACAGAGTTTGACATTAGAGCTGCGCTTAAATATAAGAATATAAAAAAGATGCACTTAAATCATGATTCAATTGAAATGTATTGCACATTAAAGTTAAATATTTTTATAAAACAAGCACTTTTTAAGCATTAAATACAAATGTGGAACCTAAAAAGTCAATATAACCGAACTTTTCTTTGGCAGTGATTTTTTTTGTCCACCACTAGAGGGAGCCCATGTGCCACACTTTGAGATGCTCTCTTCTAAAGGATTAACGCCATAGGCCCACTTATTTGGCCTTTTTGTTTGTTTTTTGATGCCACTGCAGCTACTAAAGCATTATTTAGCTTATCAAACAAAATGTAAGTACTTGACTTCTTTAAAAAATATCAAACTTTTTTTTCTTGAAAATATCTCACCTTTTCCTCGTTTAATTACAACTTTAATTTAGTGTAACTATGTATTTTTCTTGAGTTGTGTGATAATGGACAATGTTCAAAACATGAAATGTGTGAATCACCCCTAATCACACTACAGATTTGTGATGATAACCATAGTACAGGAAATGGAATGTATTGTGACCAAGAGTTAGCATTTCTCTAAAATAAAATATGATTTATTTTTGACATAAGACTTTTTAAATTTTTTCCCAAAATATTGCATGCGTGTTATGATTTTTCCCCCGAATATATACATATTTTTCTATATGTCTTTTTCATTGAAAATAGACACTTTTCTTGAAAACATGCCTGTTTTTTCTAATAGGCTATACATTCCCTCCCAAAGATTACAACTTTAATCTAGAGTAATTTTTCTTGCAATGTTAAAAAAAGAAAATACAGACGTATGAATCAATTTATCATTGAATTTATTGCATTTTTAGAATTGTTTGCCATTCAGAATATAAAAATGTGACTCAAACACTGCACAGTGAATACTGGACGGTGGCGACATTTGACAATTCCTTTCATTTTTCCTCGGGGAAAAAATGGATTCTTAATTCAAACAACATGCCTAGAACAAAGTTTCGGCAATGAAGTTGAGTTTTAATTCTGTGTTAGTCTTCCCATACATCTTACTTGCGAAAGTAGGTGACTTGTCCGTTCTTGAAGTCAAACTTGTGCATGAGCGCCTGTCCATCAAAGAGGTGGTAGAAAGGCTCATCCCCCACCTCGAAAAGACCCGGACCCAAACGCAGTAGACTTCCTCTCAGAAACGACGGAATCCTTCCTGGGAGGGGATGCAGGAAACAAGCCGATCAATCAATCAAATAATTTATTCATTTGTTTGTTTATTTATATATTTTAGCATGAAAATAATGTGAAATGGAACCTATGACTGTTGCTGGAAGAGGCTCTGCAAGCTCCTCGCATGTCTCAAAGATCTTCTTGTAGCCACCGGCTGGGTGTTCAAATCTTGCAAGCACAACATCCAATAACAATGGAAATGAACTTGGATCAAATTGAATTAAGCACAATTCATATAAATCCATTTAAAAGTTATTAATTTCAGTTAAAATTCTAAAAAAATTAAATCACTACAATAACTGTAAATTAAATACATTCACTTTTAATTGAATCAATTTAGCAATTAAACTTATTACAATTAAATGCATTAAAAGTTTAAATCTAGACTACAACTAACCATTTTAAAGATAAAAATTACAGGTAGATTGAATGAGTTTTAAATTAGAAAAAGTATGGATGGGTGGATGGACATTCAATCAACAATCAATTCCAACTGACCTGCTGACCATGGCGGGTCTCAATGCTGGTGAAATAAATCAAAGCAAACTCTTGAAGTAAGTTTGTGCTCTCTGGCCAGACTGGAGCTATTTATCCGTCTAGTGCCCCCTCGCAAGCTTTTTTTTCCCCCTCCCCTACTCCTCTTTGTTTGTGGCCAATCAGGTTAAAGTGTGAACAAGAATTCTATTGTGTCGTTGGATGTCTCAATTGCAAGCCTGCTTGAAGCCGGATTTGTGACACAAAACATTCAGAATTGGAAATATGTTGCAATGAAGGGTTTTGGGGGGGGGGGGGGTTGGACAAAGGTTGACCTTTACGTTAAATGTCTGCTTAGTCATGTGAGGTACACATACAGTACAGTCAGTATACTGCACCTTGCCCTAGTCAGGGCAAGGTACTTACTGTATTCTTTGTTTTGATTTGCACACGCTTAATAACTGGTCTTTTTTTGTTACTGACATCATGCTGGGAGCTTGTTTTTTTAATAAAGCAAAAAATAATCAAAGCAAATATTACAAGAAGTTATCTTATCTAGATTGTGTAGAAAGTAAACTGTTTATGTGGTTAAATGTCAACATTAAGTTGAAAGATTATGATTTTTTTATTCTTGAAAATGTGTATTTTTTCCTCCAAATTTTTTTTTTTCTTCTCTTGTAAATATGTCTGTTTTCTCACAAACATGACTGAAAAAAAATAAGACTGACTTTTTTTTTCCCCTCCAAGCTATTTTTTCAAGAAAATCTGTGACTTCTTAATATACCGTTATAAAACCATTTTTTTTTTTCAAAACTTATCTTTTTTATTTTATTTTTATTTTTACTTTACCTAAAAATAATACTCTTTTTTTTAGGGGGGGGGGGGTATGCCACTTTTTCATATTTTTTTTCTTGAAGATATTTGACTTTTTCCTCTCAAAGTATTGGATTTCTTCCTTCTCAGATAAACAATTTTCTTATAAATAATAACATTAATGTAGTTTAATTTAACATATTTTTTAGAACATTTTATTTATTTATTTATTTTACTAGGCGTGAACTGCCCCATAAACACATTGAATGTCTTCATTTTAACCGAAAAACAATAAAATGTGAGTTAAAAGTAAACACAGTGCACAGCTTTTTAGTTGGCAAAAAAGAAAATGGCTGCTTTAAACCCAAATGACCTACTTTGTGTTGATTTAATGGAAAGGGTTTGCTTGACTTTTGTTTTTGTTTTGTTTTTTGCATAACCTGCGATGATGAACGTGGCTACTGAATTATGTTGTCAAATTGCAAAAATCTTGCTGGACAGCATTTGTTTTACTCTCAGGACCCCCTGGTGCTTAGGTCAAAATCTATAATTCTTGAAAAAGGCGTTGCTGATTTGACAAATTTGGGCCAGGGGTTCTTAAATATAAAAGTTTGTCTTAGTGCAGTTGTAATCTAGGTGTATAGGGAATTATGCTGGACAAACGCTGCATTGTTCATACTGAGCGGGCCCCCAATCATGAGTGAAGAGAGTGGGTGACGCTTAGTCCTTGTGCCACAGGCCTTTTAGGACATATTATAATAACTTTTATGGTTCATTTGAGAATTAAGACAACGTTGGCACCAACATTTGTGAAAACACAGACCATTTATTTTTGTTAAGGAACGTAGTTGAAAATCAGTGGGGGTTTTGCTCAAGAGTACATACTAGCCTTGTTTACTAATTGGTCAAGGACAAACGTAATAAAATAGCTTCAATTAAAAAAAGAAAAAAAGTCAAATAAATCCATGTCTATTTCCAATAATATGAGTAACAGCCAGGGTTGCATTGATTTAAGTGACACACTCCATTCTATTTCTACTAAAAACAAAAATATAATAATTTTCCTTCCATGAGTTTTTTTAATGGTTGACACAAGTAGAGGGTCATGCACAACTCAAATGTGATGCTCAAGCAATAATGGTGACCTCTGCTGGAACTTACTTGTAAATAACATTCACGTACAACAGATTTTGTACAAAATGATATTCGTGTCAAGAATTGCGTTTTATTATTTAAACAAACATAAAAACGCTCAAGCTCCAACCAATGATGACGCTGAGACAGGAATTGTAGTGCCAAAAATTGTAGATAATGTAAGAATTATGAGTTACTTAGTGTAATTTCCTTTATGTTCAACCATAAATCGATTCCACCTGCCGCAAAAAATCAAGAGTCGTTGCAACATTCGGACAGTGATTTACCCTATTTATGCATTGCCCTTGTAATATATGACGCGATGTCAAAGGTGATAAAAACAGTGTGTTGCTTGTGAGGCCAGTCGTGTCTGATTAGAACGGCTTTCTTTCGGAGACCGTACGACAGACGTTGCCTTCTGAAAACAATCCTCCATTTTCCAGCTGCACGCACGTCAAAAAGTACTGGTGGCGCGTTCAATAACCCCGTAATTCAGGCCATTAGTGACATTACACCATATTTGTCTAAAGATGTCAGTCAATTTGACAATATTTTTTACAAGGTGTGATTTTTCACTTACAGTATTTTTTGAAACTGTAAGGAAATGAAATGTAGATTTTCTTCCAGTTGTCTTTCAAATCGACATACACGAAGTACTTTTCGTAACAACACAGACAAAGGTGTTGTGGTCATCAAAACGTGCACAAATAAGTACGCAACCTGACGTTGTGGCACGCAATACTGAACGTTCTCGGTTTCAAAATCCTTCGTGTAAAAAATGTTTCCACTACTGTCGAACACAGCAGTCCAGTGGGGGCGTTCGAAATTGCGTTGTCCGATTAGGAGTTTAACAATTCCGATTTCCCACTACATCTGGAATGCATCATATAATCTCCATTCCCCAACATGGCCGCGAAATGGTGGTAGGCTGTTGTTGTACCAGTTAGCACCAGGCCGGCGAAAATCGAAATAATTCGCTATTTGGTTCACTCAACGGTCACTTGAAGGGTGACTAAATCAACTTTATTGACGGTAGTGTTGTTTATTAAGTGTAAAAGATGAGTTACACCACGAAGGTAGTCCAGGTGACCAATGTGTCGCCGAGCACAACGTCGGAGCAGATGAGAACTCTTTTCGGCTTCCTGGGAACCATCGAAGAGCTCAAATTATTTCCACCAGAGTGAGTGAACAAACCGACTCATTGATTGCTTGATTCATTCGGGGTTAGCTTTTGTGGCTATTTTGCTATCTTACCGCCATAGCCACGCCGAAACGCGACGCATGGCCTAGCCCGCTAACGCGAATTGTGAAGCCTGGCTAGCTAACTCTGCTAATTGTTGCCGTCAAAAATCCGATTTATTTGTCGTTTTTTGGCTAAAAACGGCCAAATATAACCCTATCCGTGTTAAGTAAGTGTCAGAATACGCGAGTTTTACTCTTTGGCTGTGAATCTAACCTGTAAATAGATTTACATCTGAAATATTTAGCCCAAGGTCGTAGTGAAATATGCACGCATTGTTATATTGTCTGAGGGGCACTTTTGCCAATCAAATGTCAATACGTGCGTGCACATCAATACATTCTGCATTGCCATTTTTGCGAATCCATAGAGAACAATGCACACGCGATAATGACGTCATTGATGCAACAAAAAAAAAACCCGCTGCAAACAAAACGACGGACGAAGAATTACAATAGACTAATGCGCGGTTGTGTTATTTCAGCATTCCCATGTTTGCCTTTGGATATATATTTTTTTGTTTTACAAAGTATTGTATATTGAACTATTTTGCATGACAAGATGACTCCAATGCAATATATTTTAAGTAGAGCTTTGGCCTAACGCAAATAGGCAAGTCTTTGGGCAAAATCAGCAAATTTGTGGATGTGTGGAAACAATTTACGTTCATATTTCACCGCTCCAAGTTGAATTGCCCTGATATGATATTAAATTGCCATCTTTTTCTTTTCCCTTTTCTACAGTGACTCCCCTGTGCCAGTGACATCACGTGTGTGTTTTGTGAAGTTCCAGGAGCCCGAGTCTGTTGGCGTATCCCAACATCTGACCAACACTGTTTTTGTGGACCGGGCACTGATCGTGGTCCCGTTTGCTGAAGGTTTGTGTCCTCACGAAAACCCTCCAATGACTCAAAAGTCCATTCAATTGTTAACTACATAAGTGCATTCAGATTACATGTAATGGAGATTTTGGTGTACTGTCCCAAGGCAAATTATCTGACCAAAACACTCCATGGCAGTATACCAAAATTTGGATGGAAAATTAGTTGATTAATTTCAAACTGTGGGTTCTGAATTCAATCATCAATTCAATCAATGCATTTAAGTTCTCCCCTCCCCATACCGGACTATCCTCTGTTAAACTTCTCTCTGTCATTTGTGTGTGCCTGTGTGTGTGTGTGCGCGAGTGTGTGTGTGGATTTGTAGCGAAGAAGTGAAAAGCATCCCCCTGGTTGATGGCTGAAAGTGGTCCTCTGCCCGCCAACAGGGGACTGTAAACATTTGCAAAAGGCCAGGATACATTCAAGCCCCACCCCTCTCTTATTTTGTCCTCTGTTGTCTCTCTCTCCACTTTTTCTCTTCTTATATTAACTCCCATCTCTCCTAGGTGCTTTAGAGGGAAGCACTAGATAATGCGTAAGGTTACAGAATTGCTCAAACGTGGACACAGCCAACATTTGGAGAAAGTATGCCGAAGGGTTCACTCGTACTTGGGTCCTTACCATGATGTTCAAGCATGCTTTTCGATGTGTGTTTGTACGCTTTTAAAAGATCCAAATGACATCGGGCGCTAAACTTGATGTTCAAATTGTTCCACTAATGTCAGGGCGCAAGCTTAGTGCGCTAAGTAATTAAGGAAATGGTCACAATATTATGACACAAAAAGGTTTTGTATGAAGAGAATAAGGTAATCACGAGAATATAACCATGTTAATCTCAGGGTAAATATAAGAAACTAGTCAAAATGATAGGAGACAAGGTTGTAATTATATTGGCTTAATGTAATTTAAGAATCTGCTAAATATGAGGAAACATTAAAATAGTTAAAATATGTGAAAAGTAGAATTTATTTAAGTAATTTGTGAAAACTAAGTCACAACATTATGACATGTTGTAAATTTAAAGGTGTAGGTAAAGGTTTTATCAGTATCACAAGACCAAAGTAAAAAAAAAAGTTGTCAGAGAATAGTCAAAATATGAGAAATGGTTGTACTGTAATTTTCTTACTGTTGTAAGCATGAGGGGGGAAATCAATATTTTAGAAAAAGTTTTCCGATTAGTAGACTACACATGCAATTATGCAAGTACGAGTAGTTGCCTTAAAAAAAAAAGACGAGAATAAACTAATGACCTTGAACGTGGGTTTGTTAAATTTTTGTTCTACTAAAACAAAGCTTCATCATTATTAGCCTTTTCCCCTAACCACATTTATTCTAGGTTAATTTTGATTTTACAATAGTCCCGCCCCCTCCAATGTGGCCATAAAATGATGAGAACCCGTAATAAGCCCAAAATTTGACTGGCGCAATGTCGTATGACGACGGGCCCGGGCGCGGTACGTGACAGTTGGCACAGTGAAGGCACCCTCCGGTTAGTCCAAGAAGGCTCCAAAATCAACACTTGATTGAGGATTTGTGCGTGGCAAAACACTATAATTAGCCGTCTACTTTGGCTGTGCGCTTGTATGTAAAACAGGTTTAATGAGAGCATCCGTAGTCGTTAAGAGGTCTTGCATAACAGTGTGCATCTGAGACGGCCGCCGACATGACTCACTGGATGTTGCTTCACTGCGTAACATTTAACAGTGGTCTTCTTTTTGTTGTTGTGTTTTACAGTTGTTTTTCCCTGGCTCAGCCAGTCCCGCAGGCTGAAACGCTCCTGCAGAAAATACCAACCGACTTAATTTGTCTCCTGCAGCCATTTTCTCTCCCCCCCTCTTTCTCTCTCTCTCTCTCTCTCTCCAGTTTGCTCTTTTTGTTTACATGTTGTCATGTGTGTGCGTGTGTGTATGTGTCCACGGTGTTTTAGAGGAATTAAAGGGGGTTGGGTTGGGGGGGTCGAGGGTCATTTTGGGGTAAATTTCCATCATGCTTTTCCGAAAGTAGTCAAGACATCAAAATACAGAAGACAGTCAACCAGAGCCAAAACCTGAATCCAATAGAAAATCTGCCCTCGAAGTCTGGCATATTTGTAGCACGCCTGCGAAGACCAGACTGCAGATTTTGGTCCCTTTCGATCGTTTTTCCACAGCTCATACTTGTATCCTTCAAGAAGAACCAAGTCACCGGCTTACAAGTTTTGTTAAATACAAGCATTTGTTGGTTCTCTGAGCGTTTTGTGGTGGCAGTCAACTCGGCTCACTCCACAGCAAGCGGCAGTTTGCATTTGCCATGGGCTGGTACTCGATTCGGACGGTATGATAACACTCAGCAAAAATATCACCGTTTTTAAAATTATGGTTCTCGAATGGCCTTTTTTGAAATATTTGAGTGAATAGAAACTTTTTTTCCCATATTGAGCACAATGTATTTCATTTTTAATCAGAATACTGAAAATTTGGTACAGTAGAAATTTGAATAAATGTAAATATTATTTTTTTATCTAATTCTTGTGGGATAATCATATTGTCCTTGGGGCTAAGTAGTACCCGCTGGCAGTATTATTATTTTTTCAGTCTCAACAAAAGAGCATCTGTTTGCCATATCTGGTCTTGCTCTCTCCACCTCCGTTATGAACCAAAGAGGAGGGGTAAAAAAAAAAAAGTTAATTGGAAGCAATTAACTTAAGAGGTGTTAACTCAACTTTGCAAGCAGTCAATCTTAGTGTACCTTGCATAGGCATACTCTCCAAAAACATAAGAGCTTAGACAGCCCATGCCTATTTGGCAGATGGTGAATAAGTCGTCAAGTGGAGTGAAGCTACTGTCAAACGAAACAAAACAAAAACTGAATTACATGTGTGTTTAAATCCACCAAAACCTGTAAAGCTTGCTTTAAATGTTTAGCTTAATGCTAAAAAATAGTGTGAAACAGCATATTGTTGCTATCCTATGAAAAAAACTTATGTCCATTTCTGTCACTTTATTATTTTTTTATGTTTATGGAATGAAACTAAATGCAGTCACCCCAAAAACGTTTATATAAAATAAAGTGTTTTTCACCGGGCAGCAACGATATATGGTCTGATGAATAGCATTGGTGTTGCAGTGTTTCAACCGTTTAGGCAACAAATATTGGGGCACATGGTGGAGCAATGTGTGTAGATAAATAATAAATATAACAGCATTCACGGGCATATATTCTTTATCTTCCACGTAGAACAACTCTGTCTGCAGCTTACTGTGAAGCAACCTCCACGCATGTCCATATTTGTTTTATTCTGCCCCCCCAGGTGGCTAAGGCGCAGCAACATCAGGAGCGGCAGATTGCTATTTAAGAAATAAAATGACACACAAAAAATGCATCATTAAAAAGTCTTAAAAGTAATTGAATCCATCAATCAAAAATCAATGCTCTTCCAGTTTTTTAACACTTTTTTTTTAAGCATATATCCGAAATAAATAAACAATTAAAAAAAAAATTAAATAACTGATATCACCAGAACTGTCCACAACCCGTCGTTGACAACGCCCACTGAGTACCCGGTGAATGCTTAATGACGACCACCTGTGACGAGAGGATCGTTGTGAACTTGGTCTTCAATGCAATTTCACACGGAATTAAAAAGTCTTAAATCCAACTTTCCTCAATCCATGGGAACGCGACGATGCATTCCGACTCCAAATTTGTAAGTCGGCGGTGAACTGGGGACCCTTTGTGTTTAGAGAGCTCACTGGTGCATGATTATATGACAAATGTTGTCCAAATTGTTTCCTTTTGAAAGACCGTCTAACAAAGTCAAAAGGAGTCTGATGATGTCTGACGTTTTGACTTGATTTTGCTTTGAGTAGTTGAGCATTGCCAGGTAAGCAGAACAAAATGTTACAGCAGGTTGTTGCTGCTGCTGTCATGTGGTTTATATTTCACTTGTGATGTACATATTTTTTTTTTCTCATTTATTTTGGAGACATTGTGTCAGACTTTTTGCCAACCGCCCTAAAATTCTCTCTGTTGTTTGTATCTCCGATTTTTTTCTCTGTGTGTGCTTTTTTAGTAGCGAAGGCGCCGTGAGTGAGTCGCTTGTTTGAGTAAACCGTCTAAATGAAAACTCACTGCCCATTGGAGAAGAGCTGGGCTTGCTCACGTTTGGTTCATGACTTAGCAAACACGTTCAGGTGATACATTCTTGGCAGTGTTCATTGGACTTAGTGTGATTGTATTGCCAGCATTAGTTTGTGTCACTGCAATCATTGTGTTGACGTCTGCACACCCGTGGAAGGTATAAACCTCTCAGTGTGAAGGCACTTGACTTTTTCTTGGACATGTTTGAGGCGCGCGCGCGCTCGCCGCTTCCCGTCGTGACGCCGTCGTGTGTTCTCTTCAGGATCCATCCCGGACGAGGCCAAAGCGTTGTCGCTGCTGGCGCCGGCCAACGCCGTTGCGGGGATCCTGCCCGGAGGAGGACTTCTTCCCACGCCCAACCCCATGCCCAATCCTGCTGTAAGATGGCAAAACGCCTCTCGTGACGGGAATCGCGTTCAGTCCACAAAATGACTGTCGTCTTCTCTGCTCAGATGGGGGCTAACCCGTTTGCTGGTCTCAACATGGATGCCATGGCTGCGTTTGGATTCCCAGGACCCAACATGAATCCTCAGGTGAGCAAAAGTGTGGGAAATCATTTCAAAAGTGATACTGAATAGATTCACTACTAGGGGTGTTGAAAAAAATCATTTCTGCGATATTACCGTGCACGATTTTTGTATAGATTCAATATGCGGCAAATCAATTTTTGATGGAAATATTCAACAAAAAATTGGTTTAGCTTTTCATTAGCTTTCAAACCAAGAGTGCCATCTAGAGGAGTCAAAAGATATCACAGGTGCTTCTTGAAGCTTCATTTGTCCGCCTGTCTGTCTGTCTGTTTAGCTAGCTAGCTAGCACCTTTAAATAAGAGTGCCATCTAGAGGAGTAAAAAAAATATCACAGGTGCTTCATAAAGCTTCATTTGTCTGACTGTCTGGTTAGCCGTTTAGCTAGCTAGTTAGCTGGCCAATTTAAACCAAGAGTGCCATCTAGAGGAGTCAATATCACAAGTGTTTCATGAAACATGTCTATCACTACTGATTAGTAATTTCAAAATTTTGGAATAAAAAAAATCGCAATTATCAACTTATAGATTCGTATCATGATTAATTGGTATCGAATCGTGATCTATGAATTGTGATACGGATCGAATTGCCGGGTACAAGGCAATTCACACCCCTATTCACTACTAATAGAGTGAAATGTTTAGTTTAATATTTTAATTGTAAGCTTAAAACCATTTTTGTTACTAATCAAGGTTCCCTACGCACAAATCGAACCCATCCACTGTTTTTGAGTGAGAAACCATATCTCATATTTATCTTGTGTTTTCTGAAAAGCCCAAAGGAGACTCAAGATGGTGCCAAAGTCATGTTTAATAGAAAAGTAGTCGTACAAATAGCAGTGCCTAATGTCAAGAAAGCAGAACATCTGATAAGGATTTCATGTTTCAAGGGATACTTAACTCATTGAGCAATTTTCAGCCATAAAAAGTTAGTTTTTGTCCAGAATGAATTTGATGACTTCATTATTTTTCATGTACAATTAGTACCTTTAAAAACAATTTTTTCCCCACTTGTTGTGGACTGAAGATGACATCACATGTGCTGAGTATGTAGGTGACGACCAATCACGGCTCACCTGTTTTCTTGAGTTTGGTCAGCAAACTGAAAATGTGTTAATGAGTCAAGTATCCCTATAATGACTACTTAAAATAAAAGCATATCTACAATACTAACATTTACTGAGATGCATCTTTATAGTATTCTCTAATGTAACAAAATGATATTTAGATAGGGCTTGAAGCAGTTGATAAAATACATCCATTGAGGGAAATTTAAATAAATAACTGCACTACAACGAAATGTAATGTGTATACTAAGAGATAAGCATTTAAATGAATAAATATCTAATTAAAAAATATCAAACAATTCATTTTTAATTGAGAAATGTTTTCACAATGAAACATTATTTAACAAATAGTGAAGCTGATGTACTTTAGACGGCAAACAATTTCAAGGGGAAGTCAACTCCAAATTTTCTAGACGATATGTTGTAGGCGCCCCCACTAAATAATTGTATTGTGATTAATAATGCGTTTGTGGAATCTGAATTGAGCAGCAAAAGCCATTCATTTGTATCCATTTCATGGGGCAGCCATTTTGTCACTTCATCATACTCAGTCAGGTAACGACCAAAAAAAAAGGTGAGCTGCGATTGGTCGTTACCTGAGCCCTGAGCAGCTGTGATGTCGTTTTCAGTTGACAATAACAAAATGGCCACCCCTGAAGGTGGATGACAACAGGTGCATTTTGCTGCTTAAATCATATTCTACAAAGTCAACATTAATTAGAATGCCGTGTATAGACTAGTGTGATTACAAACCGCGTATTGTGAAGAAAATGTTTGGGTTGAGCGACTCAACTGGCGCCCTCCATTTTACCGCAATGGCTTCATGACATCATTAATCAGCAATCTGTTTCAAACAATGGACAGAAAGATTGATGATTGAATATTTTATGCAAGCAAATCAAAGACGACATCATTTTATGGCGTTGCTGGAAGATCAGAGTGACTTAATTGGGATGCTATTATGTCATCCCTTATGATGCCGGCAGCCATTATGGGGCATACTTTACTCTGTTATTACTCCGACCTCTTTTGTCCATTCTAATTGTCAATGTGTGCCTTGGCAGGCTGCAGACCAGCTGCTGAAGCTCATGGCGGATCCTCAGTAAGTTGACATCAAAGTGTCAGCGTGATGCCTTTTGCGTTCCCATGCAAACTAACACGCCTTGTGGTGTAGACTCAACCCATTGGCCGCCGGCTTCAACCTGAGCGCCGGCCTCAAAGCCGACGCCGCCAACAAGGAAATGGAGGAAGCCATGAAGCGGGTGCGAGAGGCGCAGTCGCTCATTTCTGCCGCCATTGAACCCGGAAGTGAGTTTTTCCTTCTTTATTGAGTTCAGCCATTTGGACGCCTTGTCATGTGATGGGTCGTATGTCGCTTTACTAGATGAGAGCCGGAAAAAGCGATCTCGGTCCCGGTCCAGAAGGAGGCGCTCCCGATCCAGGTCTAGACGCAGGTGCGTGTTGAGAAGCCACTTAAATGCGGTTATAGATGTATTTTTATTATTTTATTTATGTGTTTGTTACTTTTTATTATTTATGTATTCATTATTATTATTATTATTATTATTTTAATAATGAAAATTGGTGGTAACACTGGTGCAACGTTGCAGGCGAAGCGGCAGCAGGTCCAGACGGCGCTCAGTCTCCAGAAGCAGGCGGCGCTCCAAAAGCCCTCGGAGGAGGCGGAGCCGCTCCAGAGAGAGAGGCAGGCGCTCCAGGACCAGATCCAGGTACACGCACTGAAAAAATGACCTCGAATCATAGACTTTATTGTTCACACACTGGCAGCAGTTATCTACTGAGCTCGTTTTAACTTTGCGGCTAACCAAAACAGCAGCATCTTTCAAGACCTTCTTGTTTGATTTGAATCCAGACACAAAATGGATGACAGAACAAGACAAAAAGCTTTTTTTTTTTTTGGGGGGGGGGGTGTATGAGCAGATTTGTCTCTGACACTACATTAAAGGCGAAAACTAAGAACATGAAATGTTTCCAGCAGAGATCGTAAGAAGGAAGAGGCGGTGAGGAGGAGGTCCAAGACTCCGCCCAAGAGTTACAGCACCACTCGGAGGTCACGCAGCATCAGCCGGTGAGTGGCGGGACGCTCACCGGCTCTTTTGGTTTGAAGAGCCACACTAACGTCTTTTCCTCTCTGCTGTCCTTCCTGGCTCAGGAGGCGCAGGCGCAGTCGCAGCGCCAGCCGCTCCCCGAAAAAGTCACCCAAGAGGAGGAGCTCCAGATCTCCGTCTCCTCGCAGGTTAGCAAAGAACATGTACGTCATGCTTTGATTTTAAGGTGGGGGCTGGGGGGCACAAATGTCATATGCACCTCGTCACAATAAGGCTGTCCTGACAGCTGTTATATGTTGGCACTTTTATTTTGTAGGCACAGCGGGAAGTGTTTTTAGTTAATATTCATGATGTTTCTTCAGTCACAGTGCACATGATTGGCAGATGGGAGGGGGCGGGGTTTGCAATGAGCAAGAGGTTTACTTTAGCTAACTTCACTATAGCAGCTCATCTGGAAGGGGCTGGCAAGAAAGTCATTTTTGGCGCCATTTAGAAAACAAAATATGCGAGCTACGTGACTCATGTAGGTCCAATGATAAATGATGGTGCGCGTGTGGTGTGGGGGGGGTGTGGGGGGGCACTGCTACGTGTTGCGAAGCTATAACTGGTAGCAGCTTCTCGTAAGTTAAGTGTCACCCTTCCATTACGAACCACGCGCAGCTTTACTATTTAAACACCACATTAAGAATAAAAACAGCTAAACTTGTAAAATATGAAAATGAAAATAAATTGTTCAGGAAGTGAATGTCTTTAGGTTAGTTCTCTGTGAAATGTGATGTGGTCAAAATGCTTGGTGCAACCAAGAAAAAATACTTGGTCGCACCTCTCCAACCAGTTAAAAAAAAAAAAAAAAAGTTAATCTAGAGCCCTGATTTTGTTTTTTAGCCTAAATAAATGGGACGGATGAGCCGAGCAACAAATTTTTGTTTGTTTACATGTAGCCAGTGCCGCCCATTTCATATCACACTAGATAAATGGTGAAATGTAAATTCAATGAAGTGTGGTTGAGTAAACTCCTTTTATTTGTGCATGCACGTACAACAGTTGGCATGCTCGTTATGGGTGTTTTAGCCCAACATTGCTTTTACCGTCATTGGCAAGCTAGATGCCACATTATTGCAATATTATGTGTCTGCATAAATAGCTTACTCAATACACACATTGCACATTTACACATTTGAGAAATGATTTACCGCATATTCACAAATGTATGCATTGGTTTTGTTGGCAAATGGTCTTTAAAAGTCTTAAATTTAACTCGAAGAAAACCTGCAGGAACCGTGTTTGATTGTGTTTGAAAGACGGATGAGGAGTTGACTTTCGTTGTCTTCCGCAGACACAAGAAGGAGAAGAAACGTGATAAGGAGCGAGAGCGCCGTAGCGAGAAAGACCGAGCACGTGAGGAGAGGGAGCGCTCCACCAGCAAGAAGAAGAGAAGCAGGGACAAGGACAGGGACCGCGACCGGGACAGGGACAGGAAGTCTGACGTAGGAGACAAGGGAGATATCAAGGTAAAAGCAAGCATAGGGCAAATTACTTGTTTTGAGTGGTACTTGCTTAGATTTGACACTGCAACAAAAAAAGCAATTTTTGCTGATTTTTTTTGTCCTTGTTAAGTTAAAAAAAAAATTGTTAAACTAAAAAAAGCTATTTTTTGCAGATTTTTTACTAAAATAACAAGCCGAATTTGGAGTTTTTTTGGGGGCTCTTGTAAAGTTAATAGTTAAACCCAAAAAAGCATTTTTTGCTCTTGTAAAGTTAGAAATTGTTAAACTAAAAAAAAAAAGCTGATTTTTTGCTCTTGTAAAGTTAAATAGTTAAACCCAAAAAAAAGCAAATCTTTGCTGATTTTTTTTTGTCCTTGTAAAGTAAAAAAAATTGTTAAACTAAAAAGCAATTTTTTGCAGATTTTTTACTAAAAAAAACCAAGCCGAATTTGGAGATTTTTTTATTTGCTCTTGTAAAGTTAAAGAAATAGTTAAACTAAAAAAAGCTGATTTTTCAGACTTTTTTTCCTCTTCTAAAGTTAAAAAAATAGTTAAACTTTAAAAAAGCAGATTTTTGCTGATTTTTTTCTGCTCTTGTAAAGTTAAAGAAATAGTTAAACTAAAAAAAAAGTGATTTTTGCTGACTTTTTCTCTCTTGTAAAGTTAAAGAAATAGTTACCCTTTTTTTTTCAAAAAGCATTTTTTTGCTCTTGTAAATAAACAAAAAAAAATGCAAATTTTTGCTGATTTATCGCTCTTGTAAAATTTAAGAAATACTGTTAGAAATATTGTTAAACAGTCTGTAAGTCATGTCGTTTTTATTTAATTATTATTAATCAGCTAATCAGAATTTAATTTGTCCAAATGTCGAAATCTGTATCGGCCCCCCCAAAAATTTTATTTTCGTCTGACCCAACAAAAAACATGTCTGTCAAAAAACAAATGTCGTTTTGCGGTTTCAGATCACGAGGGATTACGATGAAGAGGAGCAGGGCTACGACAGCGAGAAGGAGCGTCAGGAGAGGAAGGCGTCCGACTACTCGGACTCTGACTACCCGCCTCAGTTCGCCGACGGCAACGGCGACTCGCGGCAAGCCAACGGCGACGACGACGACGATGACGACAACGCGGATGCCCAGGAGGACGACATGGACGTCAGCGACTAAACGCGCCGTCTTTTGCTCCGTCCGTCTCGGTCCATCCGAATATGACTTGTGATTCAAAGAAGAAGAAAAAGCCCCAAACATTTTTCCCATCGTGATTTGCTTCCTTTTCCACCCGTCACATTAGTGCGTTCACGTTGATGCTCACATTTAAACTGGACGTCCAAGTTGGAAGGTGTTGCTTTTCTTCCCACGTTAAGCTACAATTCATATGCGTCGTTTTTGGTAGGCTCTCCCTTGTCCATGTTAGTGTCTTGGTTTTTGGAAATGTTTCTTTTATCAAGGATTTCTTTTATATAAATAAAAACCGTTTGGTAAATGATGCTGGATAGTTAGAGTGGTTTCTTTGGAGTGGTGCCCTCTGCTGGCCATTAACACTCCACTCTTGCGTGCCAATGATTCTCCAAACGTAGAATAACTGATTATTAAATGAAAATCATTTAATTTGTTTCCTTAATTTGATCATTTAATGGTTATTTCTTTTTACTTAAAACATTACATAAAAATGTTTTGAAAAATAAATACGGTAACTATTAAAAAAGAATAAATTTGCCTCAATTCATAAGTTAAAATAAACGAGCTAAATGTTAAATATATTAAATAAAGCACTTATTACAGTCCTAAATGTATCTTTTATATTTGGGTAAATAAAAACAGCATATTTTCACATTTAATGCAATCCATTTTCCGAACAACTTTTTAAACAAAATACACAATATTTGGTGCACGAAAATGTTTGTACTATGTTAAATTTAAATGCTAACATTCTTCTGTTTAAATTTGTAGATTAGATTACATTACAGTATATTTAATGTAATGTACTGCGGAGTACAGAATGATGTACAGTAATTTTTCAGCACCTGCCAAAACCTCAGCCACCGTAAAATGTGTAGATACTAGGGTTGGCTATAGGCGAAGGAAAAAAAAATTTGTTTTGTTTTAATAATTTAAAATTCAGAATCCTACACAATTGAGGAGTAGGCTTTCAAGAAGCATAAATGTGTAAACCAACTTTAATACATTGAAAGGAAATTTAAGATTGTTTTCCTCTCTTCATCATTCAATGTTCAGTCAACAGTTATAATTTTACAGCAATGTACATGACTTTGCTGACGTGTCTAGTACAGCACCACGTCAATATATACGGTATGGATATTCTAACTTGACTTTCCAATTCACGGAGGCTAACGCTTTTGTGATTTAATATTTCAATCACGACCTAAATCAGATTTCATCCACCTTATATTTAGTTGTTCAGACAACGATGTACTGCAATTACGCTACATTCGCCATTCGGTGGCGCTGCGCTATAACTTTGGTGGTCAAATGAGGGTCACGTGTTTCCGGTGGTGGCGAACGCGCCAACGGCCGTCTTAGTTAAAGCAGCGAAATATACTCCAAAATAAACTGAGTTAAGATTATGGTTTTGTTTGAGTGTTATAGTTACGTTTAGGTTTAGAAACTAAACGGTCAAAAGTGAAGACAGAATTGGAGGTCACGTGTTTCCGGTGGAGTTCCACTCGCACATGGCGACCTGTAAGCTGCAAGAAAAGCATCTTATCGACCAACGCGCTGCAGTTAATCGCCTCGCCACAATGAGTGAAATTAATTCAATTGAGTCTTTGCGTTCAGTGCCGTTTTCCCGGAGAACTTTTGAAGAAAAAAATAAGATCATTTCAAGTGGTCGACCTACTCCTGCAGTCGTTATCATAAAAACGAGGAAGCATTTCGCGCGTCATTTTCAAGCCAGCACATACGAGAAAAATAAATGGCTAACTGGCTGTCCGCAGGTTAGCAAACTGTTCTGTTGGCCCTGTCTCCTTTTTTCCACGGACCGCACGGTCTGGACTGCGACAGGTTACGACGATTTAAACAACCTTCACATTTCTATGAGCAAGCACGAGCGTGGACCTTCGCACATACGTTGTGTGGTCAAACTTAAGACATTTGAAAACACGCTGATCGAGTATCGACTTAACGAGGGTTTGCGACTCGACGCGGAGCAGCACAACGCGCGGGTCAAAAAGAACCGGGAAGTGTTGAAGAGGCTTGTGGACATCGTTGTCTACCTCGGAGCACAGCGGCAACCATTTCGAGGGCACGCGGAAGAGGATCGTGGTAACTACAACGAACTTGTTCATCTACTCCGGAAATACGACGAGAGGCTTGACCATCATTTGGAGTCATCGACTACGTTTTCCGGCCCGTCAAGCCGCATTCAGAACGATCTGATTGAAGCTGTGGCTAGCGTGGTGCTGAATGAGATTACATCTGAAATCAAAGACGCCAGCTTTGTATCGATACTCCTCGACGAGACAACCGATGCGTCGAACTTGGCCCAGCTTTCTACTGTGTGGAGATACGTCACCAAAGAAGGAGAAGTGGAAGAGAGATTTGTGGGCTTTTCGGATGTCCGCGCTGACAGGACAGCCGCGGTCGTCGCGGAGCATGTTTTTGCCGCGGTGGATGAAATGCAATGCGGGGACAAACTTGTCGGTCAAACGTATGATGGAGCCGCAGTGACGTCAGGCCACTTAAATGACTTGCAGGCCAAAGTGAGGGAGCGACACCCGTCTTGCGGTTTCGTGCATTGCATTGCTCACATTCTTAACTTGAACTTGGCGCTTTCGCAAGCGTGCAGCACCATCAAAGACTGCAAGGTTTTCTTTTCCACTTTGAATGGCCTGGCGTCGTTTTTTGCTTCCTCTACAAAGCGCGCCAAAGCTCTCGATGACATCGTGAAGAGGCGATTGCCCCGAGCTGCCCCAACCAGGTGGAACACCACGTCTGTGTTAGTAAACACAGCAAAAGATAACCACCGATCACTAATCGAACTGTTTAATGACATCAGAAACAACCCGTTGGACTGGGACGAGAGGTCCATTCTTTCAGCGGGCGGCTTCCTGCAATATTTAGAGGACCCCCAGGACCCCAAAGTCCTATTTCTCCTGCATCTTTTTTCCGACGTTTTTTCACTCACTGATGTGCTTTCCAACATCCTGCAAACCAAATGCTTCGACGTTGGCTATTGTGTGAGTCAAATGAAGAGAATAACAGAACAGTTGCAAAGACAGAGAGGGGAATTCGAACGTGTTTTTGCTCTGGTCCCGCAACCCGAGAACCCGGCAAAGAGGTGCCGAGGGCCAAGTGACATGAAAACGGAATATGAAGCACTTTATTTCAAAGCGCTGGACGTAATCGATTCCCAAATGCAACAATGCCTCTCATCTTTGGAGAAGATGGCATTTGTGAGTCTTCTGGACTTCAACAGATTCCATCAGTATGAGCAGGCTTTTCCCGACGCCGCTATTGACTCCCTCAAATACACGTATGGACACTTTTTTGATGACGGCCTTTTGCGCAGTGAGCTGAAAGTGTTGTACGAGTCTACCGATCTGAATCAGGAAAACGTCCCGGAATTAACCCATTTCATGCGCTCGAATGGCTTGTGCGATGCCATGCCGCAACTCTACAAACTGTGTGAACTCTTCCTCACTCTGCCATCCGCCGCCGCCTGGGGGGAAAAAACGTTCTCCGGACTCAAACGGATCAAAAGCTATCAGCGCAATGCCACGGGTCAGCACAGGTCGTCTGGCCTGGCCGTGATGTCTATTGAACGGAGGATGCTTCAGAAGATCAAGTCGGATGAAAGCTTCTACGACAAAGTCAGCGTGGAGTTTACCAAGAAGGCCCGTAGGATGGAGTTCGTCTATAAATAAGGTGAGACATTAATTTCCTGTAACTGCCCTTATCAAATATGTCACTGTATTCAGTAGTTAGTCTATATTTTGCTAGTTCAATATGTCAGTGTTTATTGTTTAGGCTTATGTCATTTCTTTTGCAGTAAACACATTTCAAAGGTTGTCAAAACTTTTTGCGCGTGCTGTCCGTAGTGCTGAAATCTACGACGCCGTATTAGGGCCACGTATAAATATTATGGGTGTGCCCAAAAATCGATTCTCATTTAGTACGATTCAGAATCGATTTTAAATGTCCCAAAATCGATTTTATTAAATAAATAAAAAGTATACTGTCTTCCCTTTGTTTGTGTGTGCCTTTATTGGGAGCGCTGTTCATGTTGTACCCAATTTGGCCACTTAGGGGCAGTGTGGTTCCACACGGTCTGATACACTGTTAAGTTGTAGCCACATTAGAGAGTAAAAGGAAAAAGTCACAATCAAGGTATTCCAATAAAAGTTGGAGTTTTTTTGCAGCGTGGAGCCGTTCTTTTGAGTGATAAAAGTGCCGCGAGTAGCGCGGCTAGTTAGCATTAGCGAGTCAGACTGGAGTAGATCATTACGATTCCTTGAACATCAATAGATTGAAGCAAAAATCATTTTCAATCATCATTTTGAATCCAAAAATCGTTCCTAATTGAAAATCGATTCTGAATCGAATCACTTACCCAAAAATCTGAATCGAATCGTGAGACATTCAAAGATTCCCACCCCTAATAAATATATATATATATTTTAGAGGGTGGAGCAATATGGGAGGAACAAATTATGTTCAAACTCCGAGGTACCACTGTATATACAATATATTTACTGTAGCCTACATATTTTTTCCCCCCAAAACCCACTTCCATAAAATGAGCTCAGCGCAACACCAATAACGCGGGGAAAATAAATAACCTTTGCTAAAGCGTGTAGTGAACAAAAGCACACAAAGTGAAATGTGATGCTGGTGCTTTATTGAAAAGGAAGGATGAGTGCCCGAAACTTCACAGCTTAGTTTGTACAAAAGAATAATAGCAGACAAGCTACTGTCAGCACTGAAAGGCGTTTGAAGGGGTGAGAGACTCGTTTACATGCGTACCGCAAAGTCCTCCTCAAACAGTTTCCTAGTGCAGCTTGACGCCAACGACAGTAACCCTGAATAGTCCCCCGCCCGCGCGCGCGCTACAATCTTTGACACGACGATGGAGAAGACGGGGCGAGGAGCTGGGAGGTAAGCGTGAGCTAACCTGAATGTGGAACGTGAACGCGGTTCGGAGGTCATTTGAAAACATTCTTGCGTATCGTCATTGTATTGCTACACACTTTTAAGTCCATGAGTAGAGAAACATATACGTACCGTACATATATGTACAAATGCATAATTAAGCGTAAGGATATAATATAACCGATGACATTTTTAGTTTGTTGAGAGACAAGACTATTTACAAGACATTGTCAGGACACTTGAAGTCAATGAGAATATGAATCATAATATAGTGTGAATAGCAGCATGGAAACATCGGTTTGCCTTGGATCCAGCAACAAAATGGCCGCCCATCAGCTCCCCTTAAGCAGATTTCCTCAAATAGTTGCTCACTTGAGATGGGGGGGAAAAAGCCTTCCCTTTTCTCCATCACAAAAAAACCCCACCAAGTATAATTATCTCCATTTATAGACATTAAAGAGTAAACCTATTTGAGCATTTTTGCTGACCAAAACAGCAGCACATAAAGCGCCTGTGGGCTGAAATTAAAGTGCACCGTTTTCCCCACCTTACGTAAACCAGTTCAAGACCACCCGGACGAGCTTCATTACCGACACAATGTTGCGTGCGTCCTTTCATTCCTTTTAAACTCACAGCACATAAATAATGTTTAATATTATTTCCAATAGATAAATATCCGCCCTCTCTGTGGCAATTGTGTGAAATGCATGGAAGGAGAGCGATGGAAAACCTATTGCTGTGTTTGCAGGTGGTCAGAGATCCGGGAAGCGGCTGGGGTCTTCTTTAAAGTCGGAGGGGATGACGAAGTGAGAGCCTTCGAAGTGGTCGTGGTGGAACTCCTGGAAGGTGACGGTGGCCGTGATGGTCGGGAACACGGGGATGTCTGCGGGAAAAAGGAAATGTGGGGGGAGGGGGAGGGGGGATGTTACCGGGAGGAGGCGGAGTTGCCGTAAGAACGGGGCCACGCACCGAGTTTGACGGGAAAGCCGGGTGGCAGTTTCATCTGGACGAACTCCCGCAGCTTGTTGAAGTGCTTGAAGGGAGCGACCACCTCCAACACGTTCAGTAAACTGAAACGACAGCAACACACCGTCAACTTGTTAACGTTTTTTGGGGAATTATTAAAGCTTTTTTTCTTCTTTTGATTTTTGATTCCTCATTCACTCTGCCTTGACACAACTTCCATTCAGGGCTGGTATTGATTTACTTTTTGTGAACAAAGGACTTGCATTTGGATATTCTACAACAAACGCCTTTATTTTGGTAGGTTTCTACTTCCTGTTTTAATTCCCCACAATGTTGGGTGAACAAAGGACCTTGATTTGGAAATTTTCTGTGACTGGTTTTATTTTGGTAGCTTTCAACTTCCTTTATTTTATTTTTTTCTCTCATTCATACTGACTTGATAGAAAGATCAGATGGACCTGGAAGCTTTGATATTGTGTATGTTTTATTTTGGTAGGTCCTGTATTCCAATCTCCATTTTCATTGGCTCAACAGGACTCACATCTGTGGCTCGTACCAGCTTTTGTGAATAAAATACTTTGATTTGGAATATCCTGTATGTTTTTAATTTGGTGAGATCCGTACTTCCTGTTTTTTTTATTTTTTTTATTACTCGTTCCCATTGGCTAATACTTTCATCCGGTCTACAACTGATCAATGTTTTCTGAATAAAGATCTTGGATTTGGATATTCCGTTGCTGGATTTATTCCTCTAAATTTCTACTATTGTTAAAATGTGACTATACAGCCAATATATGATATTTATAATATATGATAAATACATTTCGGACTCTCACACTACTTATTGTAAATACAACTGAGCTCAATGGACCTTTTTCAAAGTCCGTCAATATTCCGTATAGTATTAACCTCGGTGGATATCAGCACAAACGTACACAACTATTTCTAAGAAATACAGTCTAACTTTAGATTATGATGAAAATCCCTGTGTTAGATAGAATCTAGTAAGAGCTATCTCACACCACGTGTCAAGTCAAGGGTGTGTACTTACGATTCGATGCCCAGAGGGAAGTCCTGACTCATTGCAACGGTGGCCTTGAAGTTTTTCTTGTTCTCCTTGCACACCAGCTCTCTGCCCACGTGAGGAGGCCTGCGTCCACAAGGAGAAGACGTAACACAACATTGATACAAAAAAACACAACCAAAAAAAAAGTCAAATAATGGCTACTTACTTTCCGTGTTCTGCCGTAATGTACTCTTCCCAGGAAATGGTATTAGGGGCCGGCGCCGAGAGGGACTGCCTCCTCACGGACTGTGGAAAAAGTTGGTGTTTTTATTTAAGCAGCACAAAAAAACAAAACTAAAAAAAAGTGTCAATCACCTCAAAGTTGTGCTCGCTGATGCTGCCGCCTTTGCTGAGGCTCTCCATGATGGCTTTGTTCCTGAGGATGTCCTCTTCGCTCAGGTGCTCGCGCCGCTTCCTGGACTCCAGCACCAGACCGTTGACGGCGTAGAAGTCCGCCAGGAAGTTGCCCACACGCTCCTGCAACGTTACATCAAAGCGCTTGACTCAAAGTGGGCAAAAAAAATAAAAAATAAAAAGCCTCAATTTTAAAATTAAATAATAAATAAATTTTTTAAATTAAATAATAAAATACATTAATCCATCCATTTTCTTCTCCGCTTGTCGCAAGGGGCGCTGGAGCCTATTCCAGCTGGCTTCGGGCAGTAGGCGGGGTACACACTAAACTGGTTGCTAGCCAATCGCAGGGCATAAGCTTACAGCACCTGGTATTATTCCCAGGGGGTCTCCCATCCAAGTACTAACCAGGCCCAACCCTGCTTAGCTTCCGAGATCAGACGTTCTCAGGGTAGTATGGCCGTAAGCTTTCTAACAATGTCGGTGCCATCGCTCCACGCCATTGCGTTCCATCATCGGGATCTAGCTTGTAGCCTATGTACGGAAGCCCAGCGGCGCAACCCCGCGGGTCCCGGCGACATGAAAGATGTACGTTGAAAATAATAAAACCGTCAAAAATAATGGCTCTAAAAGATCTGGGTCCAAATAAGTTTGCCTCTTTCTTTTGGCTGTGCTGCACTGCGTCTATGTCTGCTGTTGTCAATGCTCGTAGTGGCTAGTCGTGCTACCCTGTAGTGGCCCGCCTCTGCCGCCTACGGGTACCTTGATGGGTTAAATTGCGCATTGACATGCCATTCACGATCAATTGCGTTATTCTTTTTAACGCACTAATTTGCGCGTAATTAATTCATCTGGATTAACGCGTTAGACTGACAACCTTAAATATAATAAAAATAAATAAAATGCCTCAATTTTTACATTAAATAATAAATATATTTTTTTATTAAGTAATACAATAATACTAAAACAATTATAATGAAATAAATTAATCAAATACTTTTTTTTTTAATTAAATAATAAAATGAATTAAAATATTTAAAAGTGAAGTGGAGTAGAAGGTCTTACGGTTTTGTCCTCCCTGAAGAGCCAGCCACTCTGAGTGCGGGAGAAGGTGATGGACTTAGTGGACAAGGTGGCCGAGTAGACGTCGCTGCTCATCAAGATGTCCACCTCCTCCTCTGTCTCCATCTCAGACTCCTTTGAGGCGCATACACAATCAAGATCATTCAATGCTGCAGCTTCTTCTTGTGCAGGTGAAGAGCGTCTGACCTCGTGATGTATTCTTTGGTACACTTTGGCTTCGTTGTCCAGGACCACAAAGGATTGCGAGGGCGGCGCGTCCCCGTTGAAGATGAAGCTGAGGTCTCCACGCTGACACTTCATGTCGATGAAGTCGATGAGGGTGGTGTCCAACCTACGAAGGGAGGACATGCCTGTTTGTATCTACATGTATCAACGTATATGACGTCATTGCTTCTACTTTTAAATTGAAATAATTATAATTCCTCTCTTTTGTGAGAGTCTGTAGTAGATTTCACATGACAAACACTTTGATCAAGCACAAGCTTGAATTTCCAAAGATCTACAATGTTTACAACCTTCCTCATTCCATTGATACGGATGAGCTCATGCAAGAGACACAATTCTGCCACCTGCTGGTCATAGTTATTATTTGAAAACTTTTTTCCAAACCAAAGCAGGCCAAGATTTTTCTCCACTCATTCCCATAAAAAAAAAATAAAGTGGTCGACGACAACAATTTCCATCGCTGGAGTTCAGAATATCCAACACCGCTCAAAGAGTTAATTCACATACCACTTATACATTTTATCATCTCATTACATTACAGCAAGAAGCATTCCTACCCTACCATATTTAATATAATAATCCATCCATCCATCCATTTTATTGACCGCTTTTTCCTCACAAGGGTCGCGGGGGTGCTGGAGCCTATCCCAGCTGGCTTCGGGCAGTAGGCGGGGTACACCCTGAACTGGTTGCCAGCCAATCACAGGGCACACAGAGACGAACAACCACACTCACATTCACACCTAGAGACAATTTGGAGTGTTCAATTAACCTGCCATGCATGTTTTTGGAATGTGGGAGGAAACCGGAGTACCCGGTGAAAACCCACGCAAGCACGGGGAGAACATGTAAACTACACCCAGGAAGGCCGAAGCCCGGACTCGACCTCACGTCCTCTGCACTGGGAGGCGGACGTGCTAACCAGTCAGCCACCGTGCTGCCCTAATATAATAATAATATATAATATTATGCAGTACTTCAATTACAATTAGTTATGGAAAATTATAAACACTATTTCATGGTATTATTCATACATTTGCACATTTTTTTATTTTGTTTTTATTTTTAAGAAAATTTGATAACATAATCTACAGTACATTCATTTCATGGTCATTACCTGATATTGATGCCCTGCTTGTAGATTTTACATGTATCGGACGGAAGCATCCGTGACAACAGTGGAACTGTGACGGAGAAATTATGCCAATAAGTCTTTACAGTATTTACATCACTTTCCCAATATCGAAACTAAACACTCACCCCAACTTTGGAAATCCCAATGCAGCTCCAAATAAAAGTCGCCCAGCTACAAGAAGAAAAAAAAACATTTGTGGATGAGGAGTGTGACGATGTGTAAAATAAATAAATAAATAATAATAATAAAAGTGATCTTTGACATGCTCACCTCCCTGAGGGCTTTCAGTAACTTTGGCCTTTTGTCCTCCACACTCTCCCTGGATTGTTGTTTCAGTTTGCGCAGTATTGCTGTGACTGCGGGACAGGAAGTGAAAATGAATTAACCTCTTGGCGCGTGCCCAGAAGACCCGCATTGGATGGACAGTGTCAGAGAGGTCGTTCAACAATATTTTGGCATGTTCAGCTTTACAGATGTCACGAATGCGGTGTGTACTGTGGCTAAGACGGATCATCATCGTAGATATGGCAATTACAGACCAGCTGAAAGACAGTAAGGGACTAATGGAGGCAAGGCATTTATTTATTCATGTGATGACACCACTATTTGAGGAAAGATGGACATTTTGTAACATGAAAAGATCAATAATGAGCATATTTAAAAATGTGTACCTCTCTGTCTGTGTCAATTTAAAAAAACACACACCGTATTTTGCCCACATTAGCAAAACAGCTTTGCCCGTCTGTATAAGGTACTTGATTTTAAATGGTGCTCATTTGGATGAGTTATATTTATTTATAGTACTACTAACTAGATTGTGTACCCAATAAAGTGGCCAGTGAATGGATTCACATTAGTATACATTTGGTTGAACCAAGACGTTAATGCATTAAAAGTGCATAAAGGCAAGAAAAGCCAAACACTGTATTAAAGTCCAGCATTGCATGACTTGATTAAGAGGACAATTCCAGCGGTTACTAATTCACACGGCATAGCAAAGCTGCGCACGTGCAGCTCCACATTAAGCTAATGCATCTCCAGATGCATTGTGGGAGTCGGTAACATGCTGACGAGGCACTTCTTTGAGGCGACCACAGGTGAAAATGAAGGACAAACCTGTTGTTTTTTTTTAACCACACCCTTGGATTGACTTTTTCCATAAAAATGGCTTCATTGGTATGCAAGTAAATACAAGCAATGGCGGCGATCAGGGAGGCGCATGCAAAGCGGCTACATACGCAGTGCCGGCATGCAGGCTGAGGCTACTTTTCAATTATTCACCCTGGACTTTTCAATCTTTAATGGCTTGTACAAGATTCCCAGTATGAACAGAGAAGGCATCGCAAATGCTGTTTATACGAAACGCTTCGTGACGACGAGCTTCCCGGCACTAAGCCGTTCGTCATTTGGGCGGCGCTCCAAAGCCGCCTCTGGATGGCCGAGGCCAGGATAATAAATGCTCGGATCAAATCCACCAACTAACACGCACAGGAAAGCAACCAACAAGGAGAGGTCTAGTTCCGGAATATGATTTAGATTCATCGCTTTTTGTAGAGCGCTTGACATCATGAGGGTCCCGGGTGATGTCGCCAGTCAACCGCAGGGGCCAAGCACTTAAGCCAATGTAAAGAACATACACCGAGTATCTGATGAAGTGATGCTACTCACTCATTTGTCTATCACCGTAGCTGATGGCTTCTGCCAGAGGGCTCCATCCCTGTGCATTCTTCATCTTCACTGGTGCATTGTGGGCCAGAAGAAGAAGGGCACATTCTAAAACGTAACAGGGAAACGGATCAATATTGATTATCAATCAATATTTTTTTTTATGCCTGTTCATAATGATAAAGTGTGAGCTAAAACGATTGCTCTTACATTTAGAAAACGTTGGTTGGAAGATGGCTACAGTTTGACATTAAAACGGATATTTTTTCTATTTCCTGTGTTACTGTGTTACTCTAGTCTTGAGCTACAGATTGTAAGCATCTGCCAATGTCATTTAAATGCACTCTTACCTTTGTTGCCCAGCATCACAGCAAGATGGAGAGGTGTATTACCTAAAAGAAAAAAAGAAAGAAAAAAAAACATAAAAATCTATATTAAACTAGAAAATGTGAATGAGAATATTCAGAGGGAAAAAAAATCACAAATTTACAAGAAAAATACTCAAATATTTGTGATACTGTATTATTAAGTGGCAAATTGGCAAGAAAAAAAACCTCACAAATTTACGAGAAATACACGTAGTCTACTTGGATGTTGTTCGCAATTCCCAAGTGTGCAAAATGCCTACGGTGGAAGAACTCGTTAAATGATATTTTTCAGTCAGGTTTTCAAATAAGGAGATAGTAGTTGCTTTAGCAGAGATTAAGCATATCATGTTAAGCATTCGCACTTTGAAGAGGCACTGCAATACAATGGCATATTAGGTCCACCGTCCACGTATACAGCCGTGGGACTTCTGTGCCTCCCCATAGGTCTGTGCATAGCTTAAGGTCGCGGCCTGTGATGTGACCTCAACACGCACTGCCTCCTCCATCCCAAACGTGCCATCATCTCGCAAATGTAAGAATTTTAATGACACAAAAATCAGAAATGTGGAATGCTGACAAATCTGGACATTTTTTTAATGCGATCAATAATTTTCCAGTAAAGACAGACAGTAAATATGGAAATTTCCTGCATTTATTTGCAAATTCTGTCATGGAAAATGTGGAGTACTGTAGTGTGACAAACAGTTCTATACATGTCCTGACTCCCGGATAATCTTAAGTGCTTAAAATTGGACTATTTTAAATGGGTAACGAAATGTTGAAGGAGAAAGTAACTAAACGATGTACCTCTAAAATAGTCACTTTAGAGGTGTCACCCAAAAAGGCGTGTTTGTTTAACCATTAACGTTACATTATCAAAGAGAGCAAGCCATTTTCAACACTTTAGATTGGTCATTAATTTGTAAAAAAAAAAAAAAAAAAAAAAAAAACACACGTGTGGACTGACCAATAGTATAGATTTTTATTTTTTATTTTTTAAATATGAATTTACCAAAATGTGACTTAAGGGGTTTTGGCTCGGACCGACACCAACGATATGTAAAATATCTATATTTGTGTCTTTTAGGAGTGTTAGAAAAAATCGATTCGGCAATATACAGCGATATTACAGAACACAATTGTCAAATCGATTCAAAATGCGGCCGAATCGATTTTTAAACATCCATTTTTTTAATGGAAATATTAAACAAAGCGTCTTACTTAGGGTTAGGATTCACACATTAAGCATGGAAGAATGTTTTATCAATGGAACATGAAGCCTTAATATTTTAATTCAGTGCTGTTCAAACATGAAACAGACGTAACCTTTTTGTTAAATACAGTGGCTCAGTTATAAGCCTGAATTTTCAGATAAATCCATTTTCATACAAATCTTACAGTGTACATGTACAAGTTTTAATTTGTATTTTCTAAATTTGAGTTTAAAAATAATCGCAATAATCAATTTATAGATTCATGTAGGGATTAATCGGTATCGAATTGAATCGTGACCTATGAATTGTGATATGAATCGAATCGCCAGGTACTAGGCAATTCACACCCCTAGTGCCTTTTGTCATGGGAAATGCTTAATATTGAAAATGGGGGTAAATAGTTCTCAAGATGACTCTGAACATTTGAACGTTTAAATGTTCAATGGGGAATGTTATCAAGGGTTAGATGGAATTGTGGGCAAAGTAGGAATTTGGGGAATATGAGAAAATTGTCTCCAAGTTTTTTTTAAATGTTTTTTTTATTGAAATAGGTTGTAAAAGTGTGGACAGAGTAGAATGGTGAAAATTGACGGAATAAAGAATTTTGCATGATACAATAAATTGTCACGCGGAGAGGATGAAAACAATGAGCTAATGGCATCGTTCTTACCGTGCACGTCTTTCTGAGAGATGCTGTGGGTCCTGATGAGGGAGGAGAGTCGTCTCACGTCCCCTTTGAATACGCACTCATGCACGGGGAAATCCTCGTTGGTGAGGATGATCGGATTCCTATTGTCGTCGTTGACAATAGACGCGTTGCCGTTCAGGTTGTTTGCATTCAACTGCTGGTGCTGGTGCAGCAGCGCCGACGGTTTGATCGGTTTCAGGAAAGCCTTGTTGGACTTAAAATGGTGACCGGTCCCGTTGGGGATGGTCCCGTTGGAAGTCTCGTCGACGGCTTGGGCATTTTTGTTGCCTTTGTAGTGCTCCTTGCGCGCGGCGCGTATCATCTCACCTGTCATGGTGGTAAAATACCCTCAAGTAACCTCGATACTAGCTTACTACGCTCTTCGGCATTAGAATTACACGAAAGCTAGTCGAAAAAATGTCGAAGAGAACAAAACGATTTAACTTGACGACATTAGCGCCTATATGGGAAGCGCTGCTACCGCTCTTGCTAGCCCACAATAAAAATATAGTGTAGGGTGGGCGCGGCGATAAAACCCCAGAAGCGTTTAATATTAAACGGCGCACACATTTAAACAAAATATAGCTAAGACTCAACCGTAAATAATTACACAAACGTTTCCTCCATTCATTCTTCGAAGCATTTTTTTTTTATCGCTAAGCTCGCTTTGCGGCAAATATCAAACAGACAGGATGGTTCAAGAAGCCCAGAGCTATCGCGAGATCCGCCGTGAACCAGAGTGTTGACTGACGTCACTTTCACGCGCCACAATAGTCTCAGCTTGTCAAGCAAGCCAGTTCTTTTTGTCGCAAGAATGGCAACCGTGAAAAAAGGCAAAGGAAAGAAAGTTGTAAATCAAGAGGAACTCCGGCGCTTGATGAGGGAGAAGCAAAGGCAAAAAGAAGAGAAGAAGCGCGTCGAGTCTCCATTTGCCAAGTACAACAGCTTGGGCCACTTAAACTGTGTTCTGTGCAACACGCAGGTGAAATCTGAGTTACTGTGGCCCGCTCATGTACTTGGGAAACAGCACAAGGAGAAGGTGAGCGAGCTCAAAGAAGGGAAACAAACAACTCAATGTCAACCGGTGAAGAGAAAAGTGACGGATGACAAGGAAATCAACGGCAAAAAGGCCAAACAAGATCCGGGTGCAAGTGAGTCTGCCGCGGCAGTACCTGTAGGTTTCTTTGAGAAACCGGATTCTGTCAAGAAGCCTGCAGATGTTAGTCTGCTAGCGGGAGTCTATGATGATGATGATGATGATGATGATGATGATGATGATGATGATAATAAAGAAGAAACCGAGGAGATGACTGTGGAAGCGGGGGCGACCACCGCCGATCCTCAACCCCCGGAACACACCGGGCTACCGTCGGACTTCTTCGACAGCTCCATCCCGTCCGCCCCGACAGTCTCCCACTCCGGCTCCATCGCCAAGGCGGAAACGCCGGAGAAAAGCACCGAAAAGAAGGACAACACGGCCGAGGCGCTGCCCGAAGGCTTCTTCGACGACCCGGTGCGGGACGCCAAGGTGCGCAACGTGGACGCGCCCAAGGACCACATGGACAAGGAGTGGGAGGAATTCCAAAAGGAAATACGGCAGGTCAACACCAAGTCTGAGGCAATCGTGGCTGAGGACGACGAGGAAGGCCGCCTCGAGCGACAGATTGACGAGATCGACGAGCAGATAGAGTGCTTCAAGAGGGTAGAGATACTGAGGGACAAGAGAGACGTGGTGAAGAGAAGCTTTCGGCTAAGAAAGGAGGAACCCATGGAGACTGAAGCCAGCATGGAGGACGACGACGAGGAGAATGAGGAAGAACTGCTTGGACTTTTGTCTCAGGACTGGAGGGCCAAAGGGGCACTGGCTTGATTTATGTACAAAACAACCGACTGAACTTTTTTGTACTTATTGTATTGTTGACATTAAAATTCAGGAAACCGCTAATCGTCTTTCAATTCAAAGACCACAATCCCAAAATCTTTTAACTGTTTATTCATTGATGCTCACACAAAAACACAATCGCATAGTAGCAGCATTTAGATCAGAGATGGTGAACCAGTCCGCCAAGTTCCATACTAAATAAATGGTAAATGTAGTGTACTTATAAAACAAATGATCAAATAAATAATTACGGTGTGAGCATATGTGGGTTAAAAGGCTGACGGTTCCCCACCACTGATCTACACCAACACCTTTCACCATTGCATTACCAGCAAATTGTCCGCATTGTTGACAATTGTCGCATTGTCATAAATGTGTACATGTTACATTATAAGCAACATGGAAAGCACAACTTAAAATAATATACAAGTTTTAAGATCAGAATTGTAAAAAGTCATCAAACACCTTGAACCAAAATTGATTTTTTTTTTTAACAGCGGTCATTTTAGGGACAATTGCATAAATGCAACATTATGCTGCCTATAAAATGTCTTTTAACGAGTGACGTCAGTGCTTGAACTACCTGTTAACACATTCAGCTTGGTGCATCTATCTCGGGTGGGGAACCTTTATTCTATTTTATCAAGTCATTCGTGGGCCGTACGTAATATGATACAATAACCAAAGAAGTGTTCATAATATATTGTAAGCATTCCTGGGTAATATGTTTTTGGCCCACATGCTGTTTGTTGGTTGCCCACCCCTGCTCTACTACATGCTATGCCTCTTTATTATTGCTACATAAATTCTTAGTGTTTCCACGTGAACATAGCCCTTCACATCTTGTTTTATAGGGGGAGGGGGAAACAACAAAGAAGAGGGGGGGGAAAAATAGAATCAAGATACTTTAAATATACTGACTGACCAGGATTCGGATCAATCAAGTGTCTCAATTAAGATAGGAAAGTGGGCTAAAAACGAACAGGTTGGAAGAATCAGCTTCTAGTAGTCAAGTTTGTAAACATTCATAAAAATCTATAAATACATTTCACGCTTGTACCAGGTGAGAGCGCAAAGGGGGTTGGGTGAAATCTCAATGATTGACGGTGTGAATGACACTTCTAAGTAGGACATTCTGTAGCTGAATGGATTAGAGCTCAAGTTTTAGGGCAGGAGCTGAGGTTGTGCAGAATTGAACAGAAATGGAAGAAGACTGACCATCAGTTCGCCCACACACAAAAAAAGTGCAGCAATTACAGAGACCTGCGCCAGACCCCGCTGGGCTTCCTTCAATACTGTTCACTGCTGTCTGTGGGTGACTCGCTCACACCCCATAAGCGGCTCTCAGCTCCGTCAGGGAGTACCTCTTGTCGCCGTCGCTGTCGAAGCACCTCAGCACACGAGCTTTTGGGGCAAGTTGCCCGAGTTTCCTCCACAGCTCTTCGTACGTTAGGCTCGCTGCATCGCCAGCGGCGTCCGCGAAGATTTCTTTCAGACCTTGTGCGCAAGATCAGGTACTGTCATTTCTTGAGATGTTTTCTTTTTTTGCCCAAAATGCAGGATTTGCATCTCATTTGCATTCTTAAAGGGGAAATCAACCCCCCCCCCCCACATACACACAAAAAGATAATAATATGTTCTATGCAGCCCCACTAATCTAAATATGGTATTCTGGTTAATACTGCGTTAGTGGAATATGAGTTAAGCAGCAAAATCTAGCCGTTTTTACCAATATCAGAAGGCGGCCATTTTGCCACTTGCTGTCGACTAAAGATGACATCAATGTTGCTCAGGGCTCAGGCAACGACCAATCAACAGCTCACGTGTTTTCTGAAGCTGAGCTGTGATGTGATTGTTAAAATGCCTGGATTTTGCTTCATAACTCTTATTCACCAAATGTTTGTCTTGTTTAGACTAGTGAGATCACATATAACATATTATTATCTATAAATGTTTAGGGCTGACTTCCACTTTTAAGTATTTTGGGTAAATACTCAAGAAACGTTCAAACTTGGTTACTGGATTACAGCTACTGCGTTTGTCGTCGTTTTACACACCTTTTAAAGTGACTCCAGGAAGGAATCGCCTCTTTTGGCATTTGATGTCGATATTTCTCTTGGAGCGGTTCGGGGGCAGGAAGCGTGGGAGTCTGCTTGTCTGTGGATCAGGACTTGGCTTGGTGTTGTCTATCAAAATGAAAATGTAAGGTAAGTAGGGGTGTTAGAAAAAAATCAATTTGGCAATATATCGCGATATTCTAGCGCGCAATTCATCGAATTGATTCGATATGCGGCCGAATCGATTTTTAAACATACATTTTTTATGGGAATATTCAACAAAGCGTCTTACTTAGGGTTAGGATTCACACATTAAGCATGGAAGAATTTTATATTAATGAAACATTAAGCCTTAATATTTTTATTTCAGTGCTGTTCTAACATGAAACAGACTGCAACCTGTTTGTTATAAGCCTGAATTTTCAGATAAATAAATACATTTTCATACAAATCTTACAGTGTACGTTTACAAGTTTACTGATTAGTATTTTCTAAATTTGAGTAAAAAATGTGTTTGCAATAATCAATTTATAGATTTGTATCGGGATTAATCGGTATCGAATCGAATCGTGACCTATGAATCGTGATACGAATTGAATCGCCAGGTACTAGGCAATTCACACCCCTAATGGTAAGACAGGTAAAAAGCAGGGATCAGTTTTATCCTGTAGTGGCAACGCAGCACCTGGTTTGGTTGTTTGGCTCTCGCTCATCTTCTCGGTCGTTTGAGGCCCGCTCCTGTTGAAGGGTTGAAATTCAGCGTCTTTCAACTGGAGAAATAGGGGGGAGGGGAAATAATATTTGGAAATATCTCAACACTGGCAGTGTTTGTGTTCATGTTTTTGGAATCTTGCACAAAAAAATTACTCTTATACATGATGTAAAAAAATATATATATAGATATTCAAACATTTGTTTTCCAAATAAGAAATAGAGATCATGCATTTGTTTTTGAAATGTCACTAAGTACAAGATCAAATTTTAAAAAACAAAACTCAGAAAAAAGGCCATCATGCCATTCAGTGTGCGCAAATGTGACAAAGCCAAAGAAAAATCTCACGTTTTGTTTGGAGCCATTCTCCAAAGACGACACTCTGTGCTGGAGCTCGGCGACGCTTGACAGGAGCGTGTGGATCTGCTCATCGCTCAACGTGTGGTGTTTGGCCTCCGTCTGGTTGGCCTCGCTCACCACTTTCCTCAGGTCGCTTATGTCCTGTTACAACAAACACACACACATGCATACATACATACATACTGTTACTATGCCTCTATTTTCTGCAAGGCTTTTATAAAGGAGGTTCAGAAACTGCAAACGGGAGCAAACTGGCTCGAGAAGGAACAACATTTGTAATTTGGCTCTTAAATTACCGGTAAGCTTTACAGCTAAGCTTAGAGGGAGAAATCAACGTTTTTAAAATTTTGGCCAAGGCGGAAGTCTGCGCTCCACAAAGAACTTCCACCCAGAAAACATGTGTCAAAAGATCAACCTGAAACTAAGCCAGCATCTTCCCATAAGCGTCAAGTGCCAATTGTTTGTTTCAATCGGACAAAACAAGAACAGTGTGAACACATTCCAAGTCTGCTTTACACCTTGTTGGCTGCCAAGTTCACAACACAAAGCAAAAAATAATAATCATTTCAAACTCCCTCCCCAATGTCATAATTTATTTAAGAGCTGCGTCAAACCACTAATAAACACATGGTTACCATTGAGGCTGTAGTACAAAAAAACGTGTTTTCATCATCGATTTCAGGCCACATTTTGGAGTTTTCTCAAATGTTTGACCTACTTTTGTACTCAGAAAGTAAGCTCCTAAAATAGACTGGCACTTGTTCCATGTATTATTAATGAAAGCACGAGCATGATGGCGCAGTGAAACGAGCCCGGTCTTAACCCAGCGTCTTCTGCAATGGAAACTGCACCAAAGGCACATCATGTATGTTGCATAAGAATATTGTAATACATAAATAAACATTGGCAGGATTTGGTTTGGATTGCAGCCTGCTGACATCTCGGCCC
This sequence comes from Vanacampus margaritifer, assembly GCF_051991255.1. Lineage (NCBI taxonomy): Eukaryota > Metazoa > Chordata > Actinopteri > Syngnathiformes > Syngnathidae > Vanacampus > Vanacampus margaritifer. Next base: position 46,588,383 of record NC_135433.1, read on the forward strand.
GCGCGCAAGCCATCGTTATTAAAAGATTAATAGGCAGAAAGAGGACAGCAGCTGAGGAATGACAAGTAGAGCAGATGCTTTTCAAATCGTGCAGTTACATGACCACATTCAGAAAATCCTTTGCAAGCTATTAGTTTTTCAAAATGTTAATATTTGATTCTTGTGAAATAACAGCATTTTTTTCCCCTTGTAATAGATTTTTATTATTTTATCATAAACTTGTAAAATTATGGAGTTTTCTCACAAAAAAAACATTATGTTTATTTAATTGCTCTCATATTGCCATTGATTCATCATAACATATCCCCTTCTCATAAAATCACATAAATATGCCGTAGCCTTTTATTGTAAAATATTCTCACAACTAATTTAATTGGTGATTTTTTTTTTTTAATCATTAAACATTGAATAACTTTCATAAAATTCAGTTTTGATTTTGGCTCTACTGGTTTGATTCCTTTTGCTTTAACTCAGGGGTGTCCAAACCTTTTCATTTTAAGGGGCCCCATACAGAAAATCAGAAGGACGCAAGGGCCACGTAATGTTATGAAGACAAATTGTGTTTAGTCCTAAAAAATTGTGTGTGTTTGCATATCTAGAAAAGTGCTAGTTATATAAACCAATTTATTTGTAATAGTGGCACCTAATTTTTTCAACACCCTCCCTTCTTACTTTGACCAGCCCGATTTTTTTGTTTTTTTAAATTTTAACTGTGTCAAATGCCATTTTTAGTATATGTCACGGGCCACAGACAATGGATAGCGAGCCGCACGAATAACAAATACCTGATTTGTGTACAAATTTACCATTGTTGCCTTCAAACTGTCTGAATTCTTCTGAGTTTCGAGCGCAGTCTGCATGGTCTTCACGTCGTGTTGAACACTTGTTAGCGTGCTTCCGATCGTAGCCACGCTCTGAAATCCAAAGGGGGAAAAAAAACCTCCGTAAAATAAACAACAACAATGAAAACATGTATTTTATAAACTCCACCTTTTGAAGTTCTTCCACTGTCGTGGGCAGGCTGATTAAATCAGAGGCCGATTTCAAATTGGCCTTTAAGTGGTTTACAGCAGAGTCCAACAAAGTGATCTGAAATGACATTTTTTTTCAAAATGAATTCATAATGCTTACTCTTTCATTTCTATTACAAGGGATGGGAAACTATTTTTACCTTACTGGGGGAAAAAACCTGTGTAACTCTCCTTACAACTAGTTGGACAACGTTAAGATGACAGCTAACCTTTCTATTGATGTCTGTGAGGTTGAACCACAGTTTGCTCAACCCTTTGTCTCCATTTTCAATGTCATCAAGCTTCCTGTCCTTGTTTTTCAGGTCCTCGCTTAGTTTTGGTATTTCACTTGAAGACGCCTTTTGGCTTGATTCCACTGTTAAATAAATAAATAATAAGTAAATTGCAGCAGTGTTAAAAGGGTTCAAAGTTCTACACGGCCATCACAACACAACAGCAGCTGCGTGCCAGCGGCTCTTACTCCTGCGTAGTTGTTCCTTCATCGAGTCCAGATCTTCCTTCAAGGCAATCTGCATCCAGATGAGTCCAGCGCAGGCCATGACACAGGCGGCGAGTATGATGAAAAGAAACAATGGGTAGCAAACAGTGCAGCATTGACTGTAACGTCGCCTGTGAGCAGACAAAAGCCGCAGCATGAGAAACACTGCAACGCTTCTTTAATTATTCATGGAAAAGATATTTTCAGAGGTTTGTTACGCCATGGGGATTGTATGTTTTCATTACGTCTTCAAAGCGCCATCAACTACAAAGTATTAGAGGGCTACTGAAGTGAACAATAACTTGGGATTGTTATGAGTACAAATGACATAAAATAGTACAATTTACAATATTATATAGGGTGGGAATTGCCTAGTACCTGGCGATTTCATCATAATTATGATTAATAGGTCACGATTCGATTTGATACCGATTAATCACGATACGGATGTATATATCGATTATTGCGATTTTTTTTTTTACTCAGATGTAGAAAATACTAATCACAAATTAAACATAATTGTATTGTACACTGTAAAATTTGCATGAAAATTTATTTATTTATCTGAAACGTCTGGCTTATAACTAAGCCACTGTATCTAACAAACAGGGCCCAGTTGTTCAATTCTTGGTTATTTTAACCACTGTTTAACCCCTAACCGGTGGTTAAATTCTTAACCCGCCGTTAACTATCCGGCTGTTAATTATGCGTTGTTCAAAACACGGTTAGTCACGCTGTTTGTTAACGGCACCGTCAAAGTTAACCATGCCGTTTAAGTCACTGGTTAGCAGCGATATATCCCACAATTCCTCTTTTTGTTTACTTCCGGGTTGGCGAAAGAAATGGATACTATCCAAACGAGCCCTCGCACTCGGCACAAAAAAAATAAGCAGGAACTTTTCTGCTGACGTTATTCAATCAATGGTTGAAGCAATTTAGGAGTTTTTGTGAGAATTATTTTATTTTTTATTCATTATAATTAATTTTTTCCTACTGTGTGTATTTTCAGTGAATATTTTGTGTAATATTTGTATTTTTGCTAATATTTTTGTAGCATATAATATTGCATGTTTGTCTGATTTTGTTTATCATATTTTTGTCTGTTTTTTTGTCTAACATATTTGTATTTTTGACTGATTTGTATTTTTGTATATTTTGGTAAAATAGTTTTGAATTATTTGTCATTTTGTATTTACATACATCTAATGTGTGTATTTTTCATCTACTATTTATAACTATTACTAATATTTGTAATTGTTTTAAATTAAAATTAATACAAAAATATATAAATTAATTAAATTAAATAATTAGCTGCTATTCACAGTGGTGTTGTCTGTTTGATTATTGATGTGAAAGCAAAGAGTTAACCACACTGTTAAAAAGTTAGCAGTTATCCTTAGGTGTGATAATTTTAACAGCATGTTAACAGCCGGTTAAAGTTAAAGAGTTTTTTGGACAACAAGATAACAGTGTTAACCGTCGGTTAAATCTACTTAACCAGTGGTTAAAGATATAACCGAGTTTTGAACAACTGGGCCCAGGTTGCAATGTTTGAACAGCACTGAAATAAAATATTAAGGTTTAATGTTCCATTAATATAACATTCTTCCATGCTTAATGTGTGAATCATAACCCTAAGTAAGACGTTTTATTGAATATTTCCATAAAAAATTGATGTTTAAAAATCGATTCAGCCGCATATCGAATCAATTCGAGAATTGCACACTGTAATATCGCGATATATTGCCAAATCGATTTTTTCTAACACCCCTATTTTTAATGGTCAAATATTTAGACAATCCCTATTCTCTTATCAATTATATTTTTCTACAGCTTTATCTTGTAAAATGGTGAATGTTCTTTTAATAAAATTGCTAAATGATTTATGCAACTTGTATACAGCACTACTTTATTCTTAAAAAAATGACAATTTATTTCTCATATTATAACTTTGCTCTCATAATATAATGCCCCTTGTTGGGTTAGGTAATAAGGCCTTAATTATAAAAACATTTTAATGTTTTTTCCCTTTTGCTCAAATAAAAGCAAATGACTTTGACAGTTTAATTGAGAGGTTAAAATAAGACAGGGTTGTTTGTGTAAACAAAACACATCAATGGAAATACATGTTGAACTGCGGAAAAAAACCAAAGAATATATTATTTTTTAAAACATTGCCAAATAAAAGCGAATTACATACATTTTTTATTCTTTATTTTGTTTATTATTATTACTACATTCCGACTTAACTTTTGTGTAATTATGTATTATTTTTCTGTAAAATAACCACTCTAATATTATACAAAATAAATAAAATGGTGAGACATATTCTGAGCACTATCATAATTATTATTTTTTTTATTCCCACTTAATTATTTTTATTTTGGCGCTGTCATGTGCTAATATGCTTGTGACTTACGTATGAAAGGACTGTTTACACATACGGTTCTATAACAAGAAGTCCATGTTGTCCAGTATGCTAAATGTTGCAACAAACATGAGATTATTGCCCCAAAAAGTGATCACTTACTTGCCAAAGCTAGCTCCGCTGCTCATGCCGTTGAACTCGTCGTCCTCCGAGCTGGAGTCTGACTCCGAATCCGGCGGCTCGGTTCGGAGAAGCCGGTGACCGGAGCCCTTCTTTGGCTTCTTTCTTTTGCTGTCCCCGAGTCCGATGAGGGCGTTGAGCTCCTTCCTCTTCTTCATTTTCTTCTGAGGGGTCAGCGAACCCGCCGCACTCGACTTAAAGCCGACTAAATCCAATGTTTTGTCCAGCTTGGTGGCTGACTTGCGGTTGAAGCTAAGCTAACGCCAGAGTTTTAATCACGGAAAGAAGCCGGGGGGAATAAACACACCGGACAGCGCCAGTTACTCTGACAGACAATTACCTCGAGATTGTTATTGATCGAGTAACATAACCATCATGTTAATAAAAATCCTCGCTTCCAGTAACTTGAAATGCTAGCACTCGTATGAAAATCCACCGGATAGCTAACTCGGCTACATTTGACACATTGCTAACGCGAGCGAGCACTACTACAAGTGGCTCACGTTGACTTAACGGTATTCAAAGTGACTCGCACCGGTGACGACCATTTTTGTGTTAATGATGGACGTATGAAAATAGAAACGCCATATTAAACGTCACAATTCTAAATTTGCTGCGACGTCTTTCGCTCGGCCTTGCTGCATGTATAGTAGATTGTTTAGGTGCGACGTTCCAGTAAGATCAAACCTGATTGGTGGACTGATCAGATTCCAACTTCCTGTGTTTCACTATAGCCCCACCCACCTCCTGCAGCGTTTGGAAGTCAACTCACGCACACCGGACACGCACACTCAACTACAGCAATTAGAATGAGAAATTCGAACAATTAGAAAGAATAACTCGAAACTAAACCAACTTTTTTTTCTGATAAACTGGATACACTGGTGCCTACAAATGCTGTGTACATGTCCTGGTTATTACTTTGACATTTTTGTGCATGTTTGTTGAAAGCTTAAATCTGGGGCAAAACCCGTATGTTTAAATTATCTAACCTTAACTAGCGAAATTTTATAACTCAAATGACTGTTGGTGTTGCGATAAATTAGATGTTAATTGGACGTGTTTGGTGAGGGGCCTGACCTACTGAATTTAACTAAGTGGTAGGCTTAAAGGGATACTTTATAATGTTCCAATTTTCAGCAGTAAAAAAAGTTAATAATTTGTCTATCATGAATTTATTAACGTCGTTATCACCACCTTATTATTGTGAAATTATGTTATTTCTCCTAATAACGTCATTATTTGAATGACATCACACGTTTTGGGCTCGGGGAACAACCAATCACAGCCTCCCATCTGTCCAAATTATACCTGTAATGAAATGAATAAAAAAAACAAATAAAGAAAACATTTAGTGATAGTTTGAAATACATGTTTATTTCATCTTGTTAAATGGATTCAAGTCGAAGAATTTCCAAGTGGCCCATGCATTTTTCGATTTTTCTGTAAACGGCCTTCGGAGGAAAACGTTTGGACACCCCTGAGCTAGACGGTCAATCGGACGGACTCATACGGTGACCAGCTAATTTGTTTCCTAAAGGGACGCATACTGTAGAGAAGTGATTTTCTTAGTATTTACTTATTTATATCCTGAATGTAGTGCATTGTGTAAATATTGATTTTTGCTGCCATGTGGCCGTCAGCAGCAGGTCATACCACCGACTGTCGGTGTGACCCAGCAAGACTCTTGGGCTGAGTGAAGGCGAGAGTCCACTGGCCTTTAGCTTTCTTTTTCATGAAAACTGCACCCCCACTGGCCTGCTTTCTGCTGGGGGGAAATATATTCCTTTATATCCCCTGCTGCCCCCCACCCCCAAACTTCTGCAGCGAATTACTAATAATAGTCACCCGGTATGAAATTCAACACACAATAGCCACTGAATGCTCCTTAGCATCTCAGTTTGAGATGTGGCCCCACTGCTGATGCTTTATTATTGCCAGAAAAAAAAGAATTCTTCACATAATAATGATAACATTGCGCCCACACAGAGCTAATATTATCATATCTTAGCAGGACTAATGTGTCAGTTCTGCTACACCAAATTAGTGGGGGGGGATGATGTTATTGTTTTGAAGATTATAGGGGGACAAAATTCAATCAGCGTCGGAACGCCCGGCGAGGGGGACACGCATCCTGCTGTGGTTCGTACACATCCTTGCCAGCGTGACGCCTGCGATTCAAAGAAGCTCTGGTGTTTCATCTTTTTTTCTTTTCTTTTTTAATCTCAGGGTCATAAGGCCTAATGCCATGTCACTGAATGTGATTACAACAAAAACAAAACACGCGTTGTTGTGTTTTGCTGAGAATGTAAACAGCTATGCATTGCGTTGGAATAGAATCGCATGCTAATTGAAGGCTTTGGTCTGACACGGAGGACTTTGTGAATACAGATTATCATCAATTGGAAGCAGTGGGTGCGAGCGGAATACAAAATTTTTCTTCTGCTCGCCAGGCAATTTACCTCTCATTCACCACATCTGGATTTATTTTGTTGCAATAGGCATGAACACTGCTATGGGAAAATGTATGTTTTTATGGCTGTCACACTTTTGGGGAAAACTGCAAAAAAAAAAAAGATGACCAAATATAGGCAGGCTAATAAAGAGTTTGTTACAAAAGGAATTTTGTAACAAACTCCCTTTCTTTTCTTTGATCCTTCCTCGGGTTTCCTGATGGCCTCACGACTCTGGCTGGAAGTTTTCGGTTTAGGTGAATGGTATGGGATTTTTTAATAGGTTTTAGGTGAACTAATGAATACACACACACTCACACGCACGCACACACGCACATTCACATGCTCACCCACATAAAAAGAAAAAAAAAGAGAGAGGGAAAAAAAAAGGAATTTTGTACAGCATATTAAATCAATCAGATTTGTTTAGTGAAAAGGTTGACCAGATAAGGGCTTGATTGTAGAAAAATTCCATGGTTCAGAAAATGTTTGTGCAGTATCATAAGCTCTAATTTAAGAAGTTTGAGGCCAATCACATTTGTTATGTAAAAAATGTCAGTCAATCAAAACAGTATTCAGTGACATAACAGAAGAGTATTCAGATTAATATTGTGTTTGTTTGGGCAATATAAATTAGGCTGAAAAATCCACCTGTTTTTATCCATCTCATGGGGTGGCCATTTTGTCTAGTACTGCCACTTGCTGTTGACTGAAAATGACATCATAGTGCTTAAGGGCTCAGCTTTTGAACGTCACATGACCAAACCCAGAAAATAGGTCAGCCGTGATGTGATGGTCGTTACCTCTAATGCTGCATTCGAGGAAAGTGGGAAGTCGGACTCGAGTATAAAACTAGATCGCTTTCTTCATTCATAAATATTCAACATAAATTCACGTAACATGACGTATGTGACAGTATGCCCCTATCGCTGCATGAAATTATATGGTGAACTCCTGAACAGTATGGAATGCTTATAAAATAAGAATAATTATCACTAGTATCCACCATTTGGGTTGTTTACTTTCGCCTCGAACGCTATCAGGTTGGAACTAAGAAAAGCCAACTGGGATAAATCCGACTTCCGACCTTCCTTGAAAGCAGCATAAACTGAAACACTGTGATGTCATTTTCAGTCGACAGTAAGTGACAAAATAGCCACCCCCTGAGGTGGATAAAAACAGTGTGGATTTTTCATCTTAATTCCTATTCCACAAACACAATATTAACTCATTCACTGCCATTGACGGCTATAGACATCAAAAATTCATTTGAACTATTTCTATTAGTGTAACATTTTTTTCCCACTTTTGTTAACAAGAGTATGAAAGTCTATAATTTTTTTGCTGCACATTTAGAACAGACATAAAATTTGTGATTAAATGTGAGTTAACTAGTGAAGTCATGCGATTAATTACGAATTCGCCTGACACCCCTAATTTTTAATAATGTTTTCCCTCTTTTTTTTTTTATCGCGTCAGCCGATTACATTTTTTAATTGTAATTAATTGCATGACTTCAATAGTTAACTCATGATTAATCACAAATTTTATATCTGTTCTAAATGTACAATACTTTTTTTCCTAGGTTTTCGAAAATACTCTTGTTAACAAAAGTGGGGAAAAATGTTAAACTAATAGAAATAGTTCAAATTAATTTTTTACGTCTATAGCCGTCAATGGCAGTGAATGAGTTAATCAGAATACTGTGTCTAGGGGGGGGGGGGTCATATTACATATTGTGAAGAACATTTTTGGCTCGACTTCCACGTTTGACCGTCATGCAAAGCATTAAAATGTGGGTGAGAAGAAAAAAAGAAAAAAAAAAAGGTCTGTCTTGATAACAGAACCTCCTATTACTGCAATTCTGTGGTTCAAATTCTATTTGTGCAGTATACAGAAGATGGATGGTGATAAATTTAAATCACGTTTCATGTCAATTCATGATGCTTTCTCCAGTGTGTTGAGGCATCAGCAGGGGGCAATGTTCTCTCACTTGAAGGCTTCACTGGTGTCAAGGACAAATGTGCTCACAATCACAGGCTCTCGAGGCCCTGAAAACTAGATCACTTTCTCTATTAGGCTCACTTCTCGCAGCCATAACCGGGCTTGTACCAGTGAATATTTCACGCTGAGCAATAACGGACGGTATGCATATAAATACATTCACACAAGATGTTTCATTAATATTTAAAAAAAAAAAAGGTCAATTATCAAGGCCATTGTGCTGGAATCCAGTGCCTGTGGGTTAATGTGGCGGGAGTGACATTAAAAGTGTATTGTGTCACTTCAACAATACAATACACGGCATGATAACAAGAGTGTTTAACACTTAATCACCAATCAGCCAGTGACTGCGTGGGTTGGCTCTCAAGCACATACGAGGAAACAGCTTCATGTCTCAGGGGAAAGAATACATCAGCGATTTGATTGCATTTGAAACCTTTTTTTTGGGGGGCTCTTTAAATCACTTCATTTAATCAACAGTGAACCTGCAATGGCCTCGACCACATTGCAGCTAAAACGGCAAAAACGCTTACGAACACCGCCTTTCTTCATTAGGGTCACGAGTCAATCGAAGCCTACTGCAGCTGACTTTAGGCACCCTGGACCAGAGATGACGTAACAGGGGAGGCAATTATTATTATTTTTGCCTGGGGCCCCTAAAGACTATAGAACCGCTCCTGCCATGGACTGGTCGCCAGTCAATCACAGGGCACATACTGTATAGACAAACAAGCATTCACACTCTCCTTCACACCTGTGGACAATTTAGAGTGTGAATGACCCTAACATGCATTCCTTTGGAATGTGGGGGGAAGCCGGAGTACATAACATGTAAACTCCACAAACTCTGGAGCCGAGATTCAAACTCAGAACTTCAAAATCATCATGTTGTTGTAAGACAGGGTTCTGCAACCTGAGGTTCTGGAGCCACATGTGGCTCTTTTGTATTTCTCCTGTGGCTCTATGCGAATCTCTAAAAAAATATAGTAGAAATAGTTTCTTTACATATATATATATATATGTTTTTAGATAAAATATTTTTCAAATGAACTAATCATTTAGATAATAAAAAAGAATAATTAAATATTTAAGTCCAAAATTTTAAGCTGTCAGAAAAAAAGAGAAGAAAGGGAGATGAAAACTAACCTAATTGTGTAAAAAAAAAGGGACCATAAAATGTCCAAAAAGCAAGAAGTAGAGCAAAAATATATAATAAAATGTCCATAAAATTGCCAAAAATGTCAGCGAATTGAGGGGGGGGGATAAGGACGGGGGAGAAATGACAGAAAAGAAAACGTTCCAAAACAAAATAAATCCCCAAAATTGCCATAAAATGTACACAAAAATTGCCAAAAAGTCTGAAAATTACTTTATTTTATTTAAAAGAAATAAAGGCAGAAAACGTTTAGAAAGTAACTATAAAATGTCCAAAATAAAAATTAAAAATCACGAAAATTACTATAGAATGTACACAAAATTGCACACACAAAAAAAAGTCTGAAAATTTATAGCAAAAAAAGTCAGAAAAAAATACCAAAAAATAGCCATAAAAGGAGGGAGACAAGTGGCGGGAGTCCGAATCATGGAACTCATCGTTCGCAAAGTTCTTCTCCATCAGGTATATGAAGCAGAAAGATGGTGACAAAACATGTCAACCTCCTGTAAGTCACGGTGCAACCTATGTAATATAATTAGCGATTACTAGACCTACGATTATAGATAAAATTATATGTTGATATGATAGCACTTAAAAAAATGTTTTTTAATTGAAAGGCGGCACAATGGATAACTGGTTAACGCGTCTGCCTCCCAGTCCAGAGGACGTGACATCGAGTCCGGGCTTCGACCTTCCTGGGTGGAGTTTGCATGTTCTCCCCGTGTTTGCGTGGGTTTTCTCCGGGTACTACGGTTTCTTCCCACATTTCAAAGACATGCATGGCACATTAATTGAACACTTTAAATTGTCCATAGGTGTGATTGGTAGTGTGAACGGTTGTTGGTCTCTGTGTGCCCTGCAATTGGCTGGCAACCAGTTGTAACTTGCCAGCTGGGATGCGCCCCCTGCAACCCTTGTGAGGACAAGCGGTTAAAAAATGGATGGATGGATAAATTAGTAGTGGGTTTTTAAAACGAATCCACTAGATGGTGCTCAATAATCCAAACTGTTTCTTTATTTTTTCAATTATTTATAACTCATTTCATTTTAATTAATAGGCCAATTATTCAGTAAAATCAAAACAAAATTATTATTATTATTTTTTTACAGTACATTTGATCTGAAACAGTTCATTTTAATAATGAAATTACTCATGCTCAGTTTTAAAATCTTCTTATTTGCATAATAATAATAATAATAATAATAATAATAATAACCAATTCTTTAATGCAACAATACATTTAAAAAATTGTACTTACAATAAAACAGTTACTGTAGTTAATGAGATAAGTAATCAAAACAAAACAAAACATAATTATTGTTAGCATGTGTATTTTGGGTGGAAATCAGTTTTCAATTGTTGTTGTAGCAAAAACTACAGTATGTGTCCTACTGCAATCTTAAGGTTGAAGAAGGGAACCATTCCCTCCACAAAGGCCAGACAGTGAAAGGAGTCCATAGCTATAAATGTTTCTGTTTTTTTCTTCTATTTGCTAGTCGTCAGGCTAGTTCCCGCTTCGTGGAAGGAAAGAGGTTCCGCTCCCTGGCTTTAATCGATACCCTGGTGCAGAAGCACTAATTCATATCACATGATTGCATCTTTGATTTGAAGCGAGCTAATCCGTCGTCAGCGCGGTTGAAAGAGGATGAAGAGAAGAAGAAGCGGCAGCACTGGAAGGAGAACAGAGGCTCGGCTGATATACGATGCTCATTTAGCACAAAGAAAATTGGGGCAACGGGGGGTGTAAGGCATTTGAAGTTTGGCAGATGAAATTAAAAACAGTTCACGCGAGCTGCTCAAAGCTCAACAACAAAGGAGGAAGTGGATGATTAAGAGGATGATGATGATGATGATGACGATGATGATGATGCAGCTCATCCGGAGAAGGAGAGGAACAATTCTCCTTTTCATCAAGTGCTTTTGTGTGTGGTGGAGCTCAAGTTTGCCCATGTAATTGTTTTCCTGGTGGGCAGGGGTGGACTTGCCATTAGGCAAAAACAGGCCTCCAGATTTCCCCTGGGAAACATCTTAGAAAAATTCAAGCACAAAACATGGAAGCGTTTGCGTGTGTATGGGACTATTTAGCAATAAACTCAACTGTCAATGAAGCCGAGCTAGACAGTTTATCAAGGCCTTTGTCTTTGTTACTTCATTGCTGGCCTCTCACACTGGAACACAAAGGGAGTTTGGAGATGAAAATAGCGCTTAGCGCTAGCCAGAAGCTAGGACGAAGCTAGCGGATGGCTTGAAAATTGGTCCAAAAGGATAAGCGGTTCAGAAAATGGATGGAAAATGGAAAAGAACACCCTTGGTTCTGCTGTTCGACAGTGGACGGCAAGCGATTCTGGAGGTTCACTTATTCACTGCCATTGACGGCTATAGACGTCAAAAAAATCATTTGAACTATTTCTATTAGTTTGTTTATTTTTTTTTACTTTTGTTAACAAGAGTATGAAAACCTAGAACAAAAAATAAAAAATAAAATTTGTGATTAATCGTGAGTTAACTAGTGAAGTCATGCGAATTATTAAGCTCCTAATTTTTAATAATCTTTTATTCCCTTTCATATTTTTTTATAAAAGATCATTAAAATTTAGGGGCGTCAGGTAATTACATTTTTAAATTGCAATTAATTACATGACTTCACTAGCTAACTCACGATTAATCACAAATTTTATATCTGTTCTTAATGTACAATAAAAAAAATTCCAGGTTTCCTTACTTTTGTTAACAAAAGTAGATTTTTTTTTTAACTAATAGAAATAGTTCAAAGGAATTTATGGCAGTGAATGAGTTAAGGTAAGTTATCTTAAGCTCAAGGTTGATGCTACGTGACCGTTAGCGCGTCGGTATTCTCTCATATGACAGCGTATGGTGTAGATAAAAGTACACTTCATTTACTATTTACCATTATGATAAAATTGGATTATTCATTTTTTGGGACTATGACGTGTTTTCCGGCAAAATTGGGGTACAAGCTCTAATATGTACTGACCTTGATATAAATAATTAAATAAACGTAAAAAATAGAGAAGAGGGAAACAGACAGTTGTTTTTAATTGAAGCAACCAAAGAGCTGCGTTTGCGACAAAAGCAAGCGTCGGACGTTCTTACCAGTAACAGCGGCGCTGCTGTCAAATGTTAGCCGAGGAAGATGGCGTCGAGATGAGCGACATGACTCAGTGACATTTTTTTCTCTCCATCAAGATGCATTAAAGTGGCTGAAACAGTAAACTAGATTAAATGTTGATTCATGACCTCAGCAATTACAGTAAAAGTGTCAAGATGATTCACTTGCTATATATTAAGTTTTTTTTAGGAAAAGAAGAATTTTCTCAAGTTCACAATTTTTAGTGATTGATAAACATTATTATTCAAAAATCATTGTAGTACGTGAATGTGGCAGCCCCATGAATGGTTTTGCCTTGGGCCACCGCATGACTAAATACGCTTTCACTAAACAACAGCTCTGGCCTTGATTTTCACACAATGCAACTATTTTATAAAGAATAATCAGATTTTACAGCTGCAACACACTGGTGGTACTTTTCATTATTTTTCATAGTGGAGCCAAAGGTGGACCGATTTATACAAATATTAAAATTACAGACGTAGACAGAGTGCTTTATTTATTTTTTATTCTTGAATCCAAGGCTTTCACGTGGGTTATTGAAATTTTATTTATTGTATATTCATGAAATGTTCTTTATTTGTATTGTCGCGTGGACCTAATATTTTATCTAGATGTAATAATTTGGCATCAGGTGTACCTTGGCCAACAGTGTACCTAATATTTTGGCCACATGCGTGCCTACATTTTTGGGCCTATGCGCCTAATAATTTGGGCTTAACCTGTACCTAACACTTGTAATATTTGGGTGTACCTAATAATTTGGAGGTACTTAACTCATTCGTTTGCCATTGACGGCTACAGACGTTAAAAATTAATTTGAACTATTTCTATTAGTTAAACTTTTTTCCCCCACTTTTGTTAATAAAGAGTATGAAAATCTAGAAGAAAATTATTGTACATTTAGAAAAGATATAAAATTTGTGATTAATCGTGAGTTAACTATTGAAATGATGTGATTAATTACAATCACAAATTTTAATCTCCTGACGCCCCTAATTTTTAATACTCTTTTCTTTTAAAAAAATAAAATAAAATAAAATATTATTTAAAAAAAAAGCTTTTCATACTTATGTTAACAAAAGTGGGGGAAAAAAGTTAAACTAATAGAAATAGTTAAAAAATAATTTTTGACGTTAATAGCCGTCAATAGCAGTGAATGAGTTAATAACTTCGCATCCGGACAAATTATTAGGTACACCAAAAATATTAGGCCAACCTGAGAGCCTAATATTTTGTATGTACTCAAATATTTGGTTTTATTAAATAATTTATTCATCATACTTTTGGTTGCACCTAATATTTTGGCCGAAGTTGGCCTTTTAGTACCTAATATCTGACTTGTTAAGACACACACATATACACACAAAGCAAATATAATGTAAAAGGCACAGTTGCACCCACCCACCAAATTTCAGGGGTCAAAAGAATAATTTTCCAACCCCAGGAGCATTGATTGCACGATGAAGGATATCCACTGTTTTGGCAAGCTTGTTGCGGTTCTGTTGTCATATTTCCACTCGGCTGTTGTTCCTTTTTCCATGCCTTTTCCTTCAAATTTGCTTTCAACAGTTTACATGTGTCTCCAAATGGAGTGGTGGAAGCAAAGCTTTCCAAGTCAAACACAGTGGGAGTCCTGATTTTGTATTTTTTTTGGGTATGGTCTTCCCTCCAAGATGAAGTGCAACGTGAGATCCTTGTGTGTATGCGCAGCGTTGCAAAGTAGTATCAGCATCACTTCATAACCTCATTTGCCACCTTCACCTTCACACTGGCCAAGTGTGTGACAGTTGGCAACCTTGAGCACAATCCTTGAGTCTAATGTGTGAATTCCAGCAGTGAAATTACATGTTGCGTTGAGGCCTATGTTGCACTTTGAATGCTTGGGCAACATCTGCTCAATGTTAAGCTATACTAGTGCACTATATATAAAGACAGCCATGCACATACTTTATGTGCTGTCATTTTTAGTAGGCAAATACATGCAGCCTTTGATATATTTATGAAATATAAGATGTCACATATCACATGTATATTTAAAACACTGTATGGCACTGTGTCTATATTTTATACACATTTCAATTCAATCGCTTCATTTCCAAGCCATAGGCTACTAAAATTATTACAATGTGGAATAAAGTTACCATTTATATTCCAAAAATATATTTACTATTTATGTTACAATATCAGAACTGTACATTTTTATTTATATTTCAATATTAATGTGCTCAAATGTGTGTAAACTCGGAGCTCATGGAACTACTTTTGACATTTTTTGTAACGTAGGATCTTTAAAAATAAATAAATAAATAATTATTCATGTTATAAAAACAATTTGGAAATCACGTATTAATGATTTTAGAGTACATGTTTGGAATTATAAAATGTTTTTTGTTTGGTTGGGGTTCCCTTGAAAGAGGTTTGTTTATTACAAAATAGTTGTTTACATAATATTGTGAGGATCAAAAATAATTGTAGAATGACTGTGGTGTTCTTTTTCAATTAATGAATATAATTTGAAAAGCTACTATACAAATATTGACTAACAACAATAAATAAATAATGTATAATAAATATCCTACAAAAAGGGGTAGTTGATTTTTTTTTATAAATAAAATTAAAAAAACATACTTTAGATGATAAAATGTTAAAAAATTATAAAATAAATACTAACAATATGGGGGGTGGGGAATCCAGTTGATAGCTACTGCTTGGATTAGAAATTATACAATTTTGTCAACGTAACAAAGCAAAAAACAAACAAACAAATTATTACAGTTTTTTATTTTTATTATTAGTATATATATATATATATATATATATATATATATATTTATATATATATATATACAGTATATATAGTATTATTACAGTATTACAAGTAATTAGTACATTTTTGGGTGGTGGTACTATATTGTTTAAATCCAAAAATATAATTAAAATAATCGAACATACTTCTCAGGTCAGACGACATGGCTCCCAATCTGAAGGTTGTGGGTTCAATCCTCAACTCTTGTGACCATGCCAAAATGCCTTTGGGCAAGATACTGAACCCCCCAGTTGCTCCTGATGCTGCATCATCAGCAAGTAGAATGAGGAAACAGTTAAAGTGTATCCAAGTTATGCAAGTGAAAGCCCATTTTTTAGTTACAACTAACCATTTGTAATGAATATTTTATAAACAAAAAAAAACGACTTCATATTTTGGGAGGTTGCTTGAACAAGCTTTCAGAGCAATGAATTTTATAGAAATTTATATTAGTAATTATTAAATGTGTTAATAAAAAAATCTTAATGGTGCAAATATTTTTATATAAAACAATTTCAGTAAATAAAGAAATAATTTATAGCTGCTATGGATTAGAAAAAAAAATCCAAGCTTTTCTTGACATAATATTTTCATCATGGCCTAGCATGATTTATTGAATTTACACAATGTACATATACCTGTATATTGTATAGAATTGTAAATGCAGAGCTTTTATGACCTTTTCAATGCTTATGTTGAGGTTCAGTAACCAAAACTGACTGGAATGGATTATTTCTATTTACATGAGGCCCAATTTCTTTGGAGGCTAGTAAACCAGAACGCATCGTGTTCGACCATGCAGTATACTTCGCAATTGAATCGTTACTCTGTATTAAATATAAAAGGCAAACTGTAAAGACAGAACACGGCTCCTCTGTTTTGTAAGAACGCACATTTTTGCTTTCATGTGTTTGTTTGGAAGCCCTCGGGAGAATGGGTTGGACTAAAACCCTTCAAAGCCTTGTCGGCCTGCCTCGGATCCTTTTGTGTACACCACATGGTAAAGAAGCTTCTCCACACTCCGCGCAGCTTCATGCCTTATTTGTGTTTCTTCTGGACCTCAAGGTGAGCCTACAAAAAAAAATAAAAAATCCAACAGCAGCTCCTCTGGTGAAAAGCGCCGTTTCTTTTATAAGCATGTAAGAGGATTAGAGGGCCGCTAATATATGCGCAACCTTCTATGAATACCTGGACGTATTTGCAGAATTTCAACATATGCAGGACGGGGCTTTTAACGTTCTTTTTATATATGTCACGGCTGATGTAAAGCTCGCTTAATTAAATACTAGTAGGTTGTTTGTATGAATAAGGAGGAGGCGACGATTCACTACAACAGAAATAGGAATTGAATTAATAGAAGGTCGAAAGGCTTTTGTGAATCAGCCGCATTATTCAGCATGTATCAAGGATTTACTTGTCGACCAAGCGTCTTTCTCTCGCGCTTTCTTTCTTTCTTTTTGGAGTTCAAATGTCCCCAGTGACATGAATGGTTAAGCCACCGATGTTGTGATGGAATGTAGGTAATGAAAAAGTCGCTTGAATGGGTGATTATTAAAATAAGGCAAAGGGTGATTTTGCATGTTATGCTTGTCTGGAGGGCTCGAGTTGACAAAAAAGCGAACACAAGTCAAGTCTATTTCAGTTCCTTAAGCCAAATCATGTTTGGCTTTGTTGACGCTCCCTTTAGCTCCCTCACCAAGACCCACCCCCCAATTTTTTTTGGAGCACCCTTGAATCAAACCCTATTTTTAGTATAAAAATTTAGTGTACTTTCTGACAAAAAAAAGACACTGTATAAAACAAGCATCTTTGAGGCTCTATTTGACTTTTCCCTCCCGTAAATGCTAACCTAATTTTTAAACAGGGAGTCATATAGAACTAAAATAATGACAATTTCAGGTGATTTGTTCCCAAAATGTACACTGTATATAACCCAATGACAGTAAAATGAAATGAAATTAGAATTATACATACATACATACATTGCAGGCCTATTTAAAAAAATAAAATTTAAAAAAAATAAAAGAAAGAAAGATCATGAGTAATGGGACATTTATTTCCTAGAAATGTTGTAGAAGTGATAATTTGAAAATGCAATGAAATCATTACCATGATCAGTGTCTTCACATTGATGAATAACATTAATAATACTAACATAAGGTAATGAACTTTTTTTTTTCCAGAAGTGTGTATCAAACTGGTAAATCTTCACATTAATCAGTACCTAAGAAGTAGTTCTCAGTTTCAAAAAGGTTGGTGAGAACTAACCCAGACTGTTTTAACCCTCCTAATAATATCTTTGGGGTCAATTTGACCCCATTCACCCATAGGGTCAAATGTGTTTTTTAGGACAACAGGAGGGTCAAAATGGTAGCACACTTAAGCTCCTCCCGCTCCTTAGGACTAGTTAGGAAATTACTTTGGCCAATTCCTTGTTTTGTTTTCTGATTTCTATTCATACATTTGTAAATGACACCACACCTTGCTCAACTGTGGAGCCTGTTCTCATAATTTAGTCAAATTTCATACAAATACAAACGTTTATGGAGGCTTCTTAATCAAAAAAATATTTCACTTTAACTCATTCACTGCCATTGACGGCTATAGACGTCAAAAATTCATTTGAACTATTCATATTAGTTTAAAACTTTTTTTCTACGTTTATTAACAAGAGTATGAAAAACTAGGGAAAAAATGATAGTACATTTAGAACAGATATAAAATGTGTGATTAATCGTGAGTTAACTATTGAAGTGATTTGATTAATTACAATTGAACATTTTAATCGCCTGACGCACCAAATTTTTTAAATTAAAAACATTATAAATGTCTAGGTTTTCATACTCTTGTTAACAAAAGTGGGGAAAAAATGTTAAACTAATAGAAATAGTTCAAATGATTTTTTGACGTTTATAGGCGTCAATGGCAGTGAATGAGTTAATGACAATTTAGCGATGACATTTTTAGTTTGTGTTGCTGGAAAGCAGTCCATTTATGAAATCAACTTTTTGTACCATTTTCTACTTAATTGCCCTGAGCTGTTGTGTTGTCAATGTGTGACATCAGGCCACTTATTTGCACAACATTTCCTTGATTGACACGCGCATTGACATATAATTGTGTTTCTGTCATTGTCATAATGAAAAGGATTCCAATGGAAGATGATAATCACGCAATCAATTAGAAATAATTACGTCTCGGCGTGGTCAGAAAATATGCAATTATGATGATTGGAGCTGGCATCGCTCGTGATTCATTTGAGACTTTTATTGAAGACACTGTAGATGTGTTTACAGTATTGGGTCAGGATGTGTTACAGCGTGAACAGCGCCACATGAACATGGCGACTTTTGATGTGCCAGTGAGAAGATTGGGGACGCGTTCGCCATCGTCTCGCACGGTTACGAGTGATGCGCTGCTCTACTGTGGCTCACAGACGCGCTTAATGCAAAGTGACAAGGAAGTTTAAAGTATGTTTTTTATCCTTCTGCTGAATTTTTAGAACTCTTTTCATCTCTGCTATGAATTTAAAGGTCTGTGGACAGGGGCGTAGCTATCACTTTAGAAGTGTGGGGGTGGGGTGACTTTTAAGAAGTAAACGAACGGAAAAATAACAAAATGGGCGTCAAACTGGTTGAGGTAAAACATACTGACAATAAAGTAGCAAGAGACACATTTAAACAAACTATAATTCTTGGCAACAATTTCACTGCACATTAAATGAAAAAGAAGTCAAAAAGGTTCTGAGCCATTTTTTGAATATTATAAGTCCAAATCCTTTGATTTCAGCCTCTCAAACATGAATATTTTCTGATTCCTTGATCAAAGCAGAACATTTGAGTTTAAGCAAAACTAGACATCCATGGGCAGATTGAACTTTTTGCTCATCTTCTGACACGTTTTGAATCAAACACAACCCCCCAGTTGTCCACAAATGCAATTTGGCCTCTGAAAATTCTCTCTTGCCCACCAAAACCTCAAGATTAGGATCAACATAACACGAATAAGCGCAAATGCAAATGAATAATAAGTTCAACTCACTTATTCAGAACATGAACGTAAAGATGTTTTTATACATCAATATAAATAATAGAGTATTGAAAGATATGCAGAAAATCCATACAAACATTAAATCAGACTATTAAAGTTGCTGCAGTGCACACATTTCAAAACAGGGTTTTTAGATATTGCAACCAATCACAGCTTTATGATTCCTACTCCTAGATTAGAAATGTTGTGCGTGCAAAGCACAAGTTTGAACAAATATGGGTACAAAATCTTAAAAGGAGAAACAGATTGAGTTTGTTTATGTCCTTAAAATAGCTAGCAGGCAAGCTAACTAGTGGTGCTGCCATTGATTGGCCACCTATTATGATAGGTCGATTTCCGTGGAAAAGTACTTGTTTGGCTTATGTCGATCAATAGGCCTACCTTTCAATGCTCATCCGAAAAACGGATCACCTGAAGCTCGTACTTAGCAGCCTGCAGCCAACTAAAGACCAGCCTATGTGCAGTGTGGCGTCCCCTCTCCCTTAACACTGCATGGGACATTTGGATAGGTTTTATTTTACGTTTTAATTTGACTCATTAATTAATCAAAAAATAATTGACAGATTGTTCTTACAATAGCTAGTGAGCAGCTCTAAATTGAAAAATGTGCTGCGAATCCATGTGGTCAACTCGCAGATCTCACTTATGGATGATTGGTATTGGCAGCATTAAACCCTGATTGGGGTAACAATTAGGGGTGGGAATCTTTAAATGTCTCACGGTTTGATTCAATTCCGATTTTTGGCCCTGCGATTCGATTCAGAATCGATTTTCGATTAAGAACGATTTTTGATTCAAAATGATTTGATTGACAATGATTTTTGCTTCAATCTATAGATGTGCAAGGAATTGATTGTAATGATCTACTCCAGTCTGACTCGCTAATGCTAATTAGCGCGCTACTCGCGGCACTTTTATCACTCAAAAAAACGGCTCCACGCTGGGAATTTTTTTTTTTTTTATTGGAATAACTTGATCGTGACTTTTTCCTTCTACTCTCTAATGTGGCTACAACTTAACAGTGTATTAGACCGCGTGGAATCACACTGCTCCTCAGTGGCCAAACCGGGTACAACATGAACAGCACTACAAATAAAGGCACACACAAACAAAGGCAAGACAGTATAAAATAATTTAAATAAAATCGATTTTTGGGACATTTAAAATCGATTCTGAATCATACTAAATGAGAATCGCGATTCTTATGAGAATCGATTTTTTGGCACACCCCTAGTAACAATGTTGGACAGGTTGAGTCTAAGGAATCTGATTGACAATATAATTTCCCACAAGAAAATAAAGAGAACAAAAGCAGTTTCAAAGATGACAGTTTTTACCATATGACACCCCAAGTACACAACTTTTGTTTTGAAAGGGCTGTGATCAATAATATATTTCTATGCTGGACAACAGAGTCTGATATCTCCTCCCTGGCCTTTTGACAATAATCACCCCAATCACTACAGATTATTCCTTGAACCTGTGTGTGCCTCGTTGAAGAAAAAAGCAGCGAGGCAAAACAGGATTGCACTCAGAAACAGGCCTTGAATCTTTTTCAAGTGAATGCAATACGATTCTGTGATATACCTACCTATCATATTTTATGCCCACCTCCACCCAAATATGTTTGAAGCAAATAATCAAACCAAAATAAATAAGTGAATACTAATAATAATAAATAAATAAATAATTCCCTCTTACAGACAAGTACATTGGGAATAAAAAAGACAAATCATGAATCAAAAGATATATATATATATATATATATATATAATTAACTACAATAATATAAATATTATTATATATAAATTATCTCTAATAGACAGGTAAATTGAGAATAAAAAAGACAAATCATAAATTTAAAATTTCTATAATTAAATACAATAATAATAATAATTAAAAAAAAAAACGGTTATACCCACATATATGGAACAAACAAACAAACATTAAGAAATAATTTTTTAAAAATTTAACCAAAAAATAAATAAATAAATAATTCCCTCTTATAGGCAGGTAAATTGGGAATTAAAAAAAAGACAAATCATAAATTAAAAGATATTTATAATTAACTACAATAATATATATATATATATATATATATATATATATATATATATATATATATATATATATATATATATATATATATATATATATATATATATATTCTACCTAATCACATATGGAACAAACAAACAAACATTAATAAATAAATAAAAAATTGTATACCCAGTTCAGTTTGATCTGAAATACCAAGTATTATTCAGAAAAAAAAAGAACAAAGTGAAATATGTATAAATATAACATTTGAACCCTCTTGTGACGCTAAAGAAGGTCAGCAAAAACATTAGCAACCATTGTCATATCAGCCACACATTACCTTGACATATTCTAAGCTGTGTAGCCAAATGTTTGTCTCACTTCACAAAAAGAAAACACAATAATTGTGACTCAAATCCATTTTGTCACCCTGGACTCCCTTAATGGCCGTGTTGCTGCTGTATAAATCCCAACGCTGCAGTCACTTGTCATGCTGGTAGTGACACAAGCTATTTGTCAGTGCCTCACATCACTTTGCATGCACACATAAATAAAAACCAAAAAACAAGAGGGATCTTAAACATGCAACTGTCAGCATGTCAACATGTGGAGCTTCCATCAAGTACGACTCCGCTTAGCAATTGCCTAATATTAGTGTCACTTGTTATCGGCACAACTGCAGTGCGGTTTTCAACCACTGCACGTTGTCACTGCCTGTCTGTCACACTACAATAATTCCTATAACGGCTCTCTCGCTCTCTTTAAGTGCATATAAAAACTCTGTGCACTACTGTCCAAATGCCAGGTTTTTGTGACATGGAAACATAAACATCTGTGATAATGGGGCCTATTGCGCCGTTGTGGGAGGAAGCGCAGCCGACTCCTAGTCATTGTATGTGGAAATCTTTTGGACTGTAAAAATGTCAGGAGAACAAGTGAATTGTATTTTGGGTTAATCTTAGAAATGGTGGCAGGTGTGTGGTGACTCTCAGTGAGTTTGAATGTGATTGGTAGACACTTTGTCTACATATAGTTTTATAGTGCATGACATTTTTAACAAAATCCTATTAATTTATTGCAATTATTGGCTCATTTCACTCTTTTACGCCAGTTGTTTATGAATGTTTAATGAGTTGGGGGTGCTGATGCATGTCTGGGATTATACGTGTGTGCGCATCATACAAAGAGATGAAGCTTCCTGCCTTGGCATTAACCCTCGGAAATAATCCAGCACTGATTAAAGCGCTTGATAGTTCCGATGTTTAGTAGTGTCTTTGTTTCCAAAAGCTCCCCCGTGCGCACCCCCAGAGCATCAGTACCACACACTCATGGCTTTATAAACCACAGCAACATTAGGTAAATTAGATTAGCCTCCAGTGACATTATGAGAAAACATTTATCTATAATAAAACACATCTGTAAAAGGACCACGCAGATGCATTTGTTTTCATTGCATTCGTCAATGAAGACAAATGACTACAGGAGATAAAGATATTATAAGGCAAGCGCCCTGTTTTCTCTTTATTAAAATGTTGTCCTTACATTTTGTACATTATGCAGTAATGGAATTGTTTTTATTATTTATAGTATTGAACCTTTGCTCTCTCTTATCTACTACACTAAATCAAGAAGTAGCCTTACATGGTCAGTAGGTAACTACAAGTGGACTGCATCATACTGGGAGCTGTTTGTAATATTTTGATTACATGATTTAATGTAATTAAAATATTGGTATATTATTATATAAATATTGCGCACTTACCTTTTTGTGTTTGTGGTTTTGTGTGTGTGTGTGTGTGTGTGCTTTTGCTTGTTTCATATTTTGTGTTTGTGCTTACTTTTTTTGGTTTTGTTTCATATTTTGTGATTTGTGTTTGCAATTACCTTTTCGTTGTTTTCATTTTTGTGTTTGTGTTTTTTTTATTTGTGTGTGTTTGCGATTCCTTTTTTGTTTTGTGTGTGTGATTCCATTTTATTTTTGTGTTTATTTGTATTTATTTATTTGTATTTTAATGTTTTTTATTTGTGTTGTTTTTTTGGTTTGGTGTTTTTATGTTAATGATTACATTTTGTTTTTGTGTTTATTTTTGCTTATTTGCTGTTGTGTTAGATTTGTGTTTTTTATTTGGGTTGTTTTTTGGCTTGCAGATGTGTTCACTTATTTTTTGGGGGGTTGTGTTTTTGTGTTTTTTATTTGGGTTGTGTTTTTTGGTTTTCAGATGTGTTCACGTTTTTGTTTGGATTGTTTTTTTTGTGGGGTTTGGTGTTCACATTTTTGTTTTTGTGTTTTTTATTTGGGTTGGTGTTCACATTTTTTATTTTGGAATGTGTTTTTTTGGTTTTCAGATGTGTTCCTGTTTTTGTTTTTGCACCACCATAACACAACCTCGTGTGTGGACCAAGGTCCAAAGTGTGAGATGACTTCACGCGTATATCCCATTATATTCAAGAAAGGATTACCTGACTGAGGAAGAATCACTTCCCAGGCGTGGGAAGCGAACCCACGCCAAGCTGCATCGAAATAAAGTGACGGTACCGCTCCGCCACCAGAGGCCCGGAAGAGTGAACTTTCCCGAGTGGCGAGTTCTCCAAACCCTCCTCTCCCTCTACCCCTGCCCCACCCCCACGTGTTCGCTCTGCCAATCGTGATTTGTTGTGTTGAAACACATGCCATGGCGCAAAAGCATTCATTTTCAGTGAGCATGTGTCCTCTTTTTTTCCTTTTTTTTGCTTGTTTCAGAGCTTAACAGCCACTTACAAGTTAATTGTTTGATTGACAGCACCCTCCAAAACAGAGCGGTCTGCTCGAGCAGGGAGTGAGGGAGATGGAACATACCAAATGCAAACTACTACATACAGTAGTGTATTGTTTCTTTTCTTTCTTTTTTGCGTGCCTACCTTTTTGTGCGCCTTTTTTATTATTATTTGTGTTTGCGATAACTTTTTGTTTTTTTGTTTCATATTTTGTGTTTGTGTTTTTTGATTTGTGTTTATGATTACTTATTGTTTTTTTGTTTCATATTTTGTGTTTGTGTTTTTTTTATTTGTGTTTGCGATTATTTTTTGTTTTGTTTCATATTTTGTGTTTGTGTTTCTTAAATTTTTTGTATGCGATTACGTTTTGTTGTTTTGTTTTATATTTTGTGTTTGTTTTTTTGATTTGTGTTTGTGATTGCCTTTTCATTGTTTTGTTTCACTTTTTTGTGTTTTTGATTTGCGTGTGATTAAGTTTTATTTTTTTGTTTCGTTTTTTGTGTTTTTTATTAAATTTGCGATTACCTTTTTGTTTTGGGGATTTTTTCAAAATTTACTGTCGTGTTTCTTTTTTGTGTTTTTTATTTGGTTTGTGTGTTTTGGTTTGCAGTCGGGTTCACTTTTTTGTTTTTGCGTTTTGCACTTCAGGGCAACCCTAAATATGGCCACTGTATGATAGCAGTAAGCTCTACTCAACTGACCTCATTTTAGTTGGTATTTTTTTCTTAAATGGCTTCAAGCTATTTACTTCCGCTCCAAGTTGAAGTTGACTGTCAGCTTAATGCTAACAAAAATGCAAAATAGCAGAGAAGGCCTAACGATAACATCTGTGCGTCTTCTATATGTCTTTCTTAGTCTTCCCCCAGGTGGTCAAAGCACACACACCAAAAGGAGCAGCAAAATGTCCAGTTGTTTATTTCTTTATTTTCTATTTAACTGTACAAAATTATCGAGTGCTACATTTATTATTAAAAACATTTGTGAACATGTCGCAAATAAAAGGGGGCACACTGTATAGTCACTGATGGTAAAAATTGTGATTGTGCAAGTGTACCTAACAAAGTGCCCATGGCGTGTTTCAATCATGAGTTAATGGGAGGACCGAGGGAGTGTATAAATCGTGAGCCATTAGATCTGACAGGCAGCAAGCGTGGAAGAGTTGCACCTCTGCCCAAAGCCCTGAGCTTCACCATGGGGAGAGATTAACCTCGTCCTCTGCCGTTTGATGTGCTCGGCTGATGTAAACTCTCCCACACCAGCCTCATGCTAATGCTACTTCATGTGTGATATATCCTCCACACAGCCTCCAGCCAGGCATGATGTCACTTCTCGCCCTGCAGAGAGACTAATCGGGCCCCGCTCGCATGCCTCAAGGCGTCCCCCCACCCCGAGGAGTTATCACTCTCTGATAGTTGTCTTGGTTGCAGCTTATTCAACATGTAAGACCACTTCAGACCCCACGCGAGCCCATAACAAACACGCTGGATCACTTCTGTCGTTAGAAGTGTGTGTGTGGGGGGGGGACGCCACAAGCTTCGCTCGTTATGTCCCTACTGTAACGCATGCATTAATACATCAAAGCAGACAATGTGCTACGCCAAGCAAGTCGTGTGAATGTATATAAACATTCTGGCAAAGCTTTATGCAGCTAACAATGTTCACTTTTGAATTAGCACATCAACCAATCATGCATTTGCATCTGCATCATACTCAGACCGTAAACTCAAGACTGAGGTCATTAGCATGGTTTTAAGTGTAAACCTGAACAGACTTATTACAGTTAAGTTCACATCATAATCAACGTGATGCTTATACGTTAAAAGTGTGCCAAGCATACCACAAAGACAAACTACATGTCGCCCAGTGTATTGACCTTTCGCGCGTGATGTCACAGCCCTCATGGGAACGCCCCCTCCGGGACGCTGGACGGCAAAAGAGCCACTTGCGTGGATTGTAACCATTGAATCTCGTACAGCGTAAAGTCGTTTATCTAATCGATTATCTTATAAAATGGTCCTATCTTGCTGTGCGGGCGGTTGTACAGGCAGACAAAGGAATAAACCAAATGTTGCTTTTTATTGCACACCTACTAATGAAGACAAAAGACGTCGATTGATAGCAGCAATCAACAGAAAAAAATGGAAGCCCATTAAGTATTCACGGATGTGCAGCGACCATTTTTTGTGAGGTTAGTAGATAAATGTAATTAGTAGATAAATGTTCATTCATTTCACAAGTAAACGTACACTCAAACAAAGATTGTAACAGAGGTGTCGAATTGCGTGTTTCAAATCACATTAACGAGCCAGATTGTACGAACACACAGCTTACTTTTAAAATGCACCTTCTTTAAATACTATCAAGTGCTTTTGACTGTTTAATAATGGGGGATTTCGTCTTTGTGCTTGAAGTTTTTCATTCTGGAGCCGGAGTCATATTCATGAAATTACCACACAGCTTGCCACTACACATAGTAACATAACATCACAGCATTTTAATATAGAACGGACTATGTAAGAATAAGTCAGCATGATAAACAAGTTTCGTCCCAGAGACTCAGCCAGCGACAAGCTTTTGAATCAGCCCCGGTGTAAGGAGAAGAGACGGCATTGACTACATAATGATAAAGGTCGTGCGCTGTGAATTCTGGCAAAGTCGGCAATTTGATTAACTTGGTAAATACAGCAAACAACAGAAGGTCAGGGGCTGTTTTCAAACTAGCGATCTTCAACTAAATGTGCAACTTCGACTGACAGGCGACCTTCGGTTGAAGTAGTAGATTCCATGGCGCTCTGGGCAATAATAAATTTTAATTTGTAAAATAAAAGTCGCTAAGTCACTATGTTGCTCTGGGTCACGCCCACTTCCATTCAACAATCATTTCTTTCCGCCGTCCGTCATAGGTTAGTCACAGTGATCCCGTTACGTTGGTGCAAATGATCAATACTGAGCCAAATTGTTCAGAAACAGTTGGCAAATACATAATAAAAATAATAGTTGTTACAAATAAGTATGCGAGTTCCTTATTTGTTCAGTTTATGTACATTTTCTATCGTAATATCCACTCTTTGGCAACGAGTACAGCCTAATGTTATGCAAACTGTCATTCATCTTTATTCTGTATTGACATTGGGTAAATGTCAAGTTCAGCCAATGTCAGTTACGTTGAGATCGAAGGGGCGGGTCTTATTACAACTGATGTTACGTTGTTGCATTAGACGTGAGAGGAGAATGCTTAAGCACCTGTCGGAGTGAAGCTGTTTCACCCAACTGGGTGAGCTTGTTGTACGCTACATCGGGACAAACTACTCGTTCTTACTGGATGTTTGTACATACTGGATGCTTAAGAGGTAATTACATCTGTCTGGTTATGTTTAAAAAACTACTACTGCCCGTTTGGTTTGAATTAGCATTTGTCGCTAATCGCGATTAGCATTACCAGTACAGTGATGTTAGTTAGCTGTCGCTGCTAATGATAATGTGAGTTGAGAGACAATGGGCTCTTTGCACAAATCCACTAATTCGTGAACTCAGTAACACTCCTTCATTTTCTGTCTTTCATGATTGGACAAACTGATTAATCCAGGTGTGCCTGACCTCAGTAACCACGACGACAATGGCCAGACACACCTGGATTAATCAATTTGTCTAATCGTGAAAGACATGAAATGAAGGAGTGGTATCGAGTTCAGGAGGTAGTGAATTTGTGCAAAGAGCACATTTCCTGCTAGTTCTACACAAAATAGTAGAGATGGGACAATGAAGCCTTGTGAAGCTTTTGAGGCTTTCGGCTGATTGATTTGGAAAAAGAGTCGACGTTTCAAAGTCCCATAAAATAGATCCTACCGGTGACATCTGGTGGTCAGCTGGAGTCATAGCAGCTATAATCTTCAAAGTGAGTCACCTGATTGATTTATATTCCAACATAACACCAGTACATTCAGTCTTACATTTGTGTCTGTCTAATGATCATCAGGTTGCAATATTTTGACACTGTACCAGTACTATGGTTCAATGTGATGTCCTGTTACTCATTCGATTTTTATAAACATGATTTGGATATGACACAAGTGCGCTGTGAAGCCAGATAAGAAATATTTCAACATCAGTCTTTGGGAGATGTGACTGAGGGTCTTGGAGAAGCGCTTCTAGCAACTTGGTGGAAAATACTTGGGTCAAGCCTGTATCTTCTACACACGATTTAAAAATAATGCATAATTGGAAACTTTAAATGCATCATTGTGGGAGTACTTTTGTTGGAAACATACCGAATAACTAACTTTTCCAGGTGAACATAAAGTGAAGCAAATATCTACATGAGGAAATTGTGCGCCTGACACTGCGCCAAAAGGTTTGTTACGTAAGTTACGTAATTTCCGGTATCTCATTAGCGCGCATAAAGCCGCATACGTCATCAGCACGTGATCACGGAGGTTTGATCGGGGCTTTTGATACATTGTTTCGAGCAGTCTGTCTCACTCGGCTGACACATGCTCCGGAGTCTCTGTGTCAAACGTCCCATCTCTACAAAATAGTATATTGACTTGTAGCTCAGTCAGTACTGTCCTGTTAATTCAGGAGCAGTCGTGGTCAGTTGTGAGTAGTCTGGAAAACACTCTGCTGGACGTCTGGCGAGCCCGTTTTCTGCTACTGGGTTGGACTGAGGGCTGATTCTTCGCACCGTGCCACGCATTCTTTCCTTTGCTATTCTTCCCTCTCCTTGAAGCACACCATCTCCATCCTTCACCAGATCTGTGAGTACTCAATCTAAACAATTTGCGCACGAAAAACCTCAGGCCTGCAATGTTCTTTTTTGGGGTTTGTTTGTTTTTTTTATGCCGGCTTAGATTGTAAAATAGAAGTGAGTCAATTTGTTTACTTATTCATTTTTTCATTCAATAAGATCATTTGATTGTTATTTTTTTTTTTCTCTCTCTTACTTACAAATTTTCACAACTAAACAACTTTGATATTTGGGTGTCTTGTCTATTTACTCTAACAAAATTGTTGTTTTCGCAATCTGGTAATTGGGACAAATTCCCTTTTAAAACTCAAAAAATCTGGGGCCCTTCTCTATATTACATGGGGATCAGATGGGCTACATACACATTAGCAAGCTGCACAGCAGATGCTGTTAGACATTATTAACATTTTAATTCTTTATTTCATATATTAACCATGTTGAAATGTTTTATAGATGTGTAAAGTAAGTGAAATAGTGTTGAACTCAGTATAATTTGACCTTAACCTAATCTGGTACACCTTGTTTGGTCTAAAATTCCTTCTCAGTGTTGCGCACACACATTTTGTTCTTGAGAACAGAATCTGCTTTGAGAGAGCGCACACACACACACACACACACACACACACACACACACACACACACACACACACACTCTGTTTGTGCCATCGCTCACGACCACTCTAAATCTGGTTCAACTTGTTTGTGAGATATTGTTTTGAGAAAAAGTACCCTGAGAGTATATTTTGTCTAAAAATGAAAAACAGGTGCAGTCTGTGTACGCAAATAATAATATGTAACATATT
This sequence comes from Vanacampus margaritifer, assembly GCF_051991255.1. NCBI lineage: Eukaryota > Metazoa > Chordata > Actinopteri > Syngnathiformes > Syngnathidae > Vanacampus > Vanacampus margaritifer. Next base: position 46,618,384 of record NC_135433.1, read on the forward strand.
GTGTGAGAACCAATCTGTTCTACCCATTCTTAGTAGGAGGAGAAAGGGCGTTTACTTTCAAAACTCGATTCTTTAAAAGCTGGATTCCGCAAAGGGAGGGGCACATGGGCAAATTCCACCTCATACGTGATGTTCAGGGTTGTCACGATGACCGGAGAATTCTCTGTTTTAATAAATCATCCTTGCAAGGAATTTCTCACAGGAAATCTGTCTTCAATGATTTTTGAACACGCAAAAGAGGACATTATATTTAGCCTCTTTCAATGCTAATAGGAAGACAGCTCACATCGTCATTACTTTAAAGTACCTCAAACATACCTCAACAACAAACTACACGTCAGCACGACCTTTCTCCATTTAATGGTTAATGTACATATAGGTTACATTTTCATGTTAGGTAATTTGTATCTCAACGACAAAAAGATATCAAACATACAGCACGTCAGTATGGTCTTAGTCGTACAGAAGGTGCAAAACCAGTTAAGAAGTCAGTGTGTTGTGTTTTAAATTTTTTTTGGCTTATGTCTGTAAAAATTCACATTGAGATACTCATGTATTATAATACTTAGGGCTGGGTTTAAAAAATTGAATACAGGTAATCAATGTTCCTTTTCAAGCCTGTTGTCGATTTATAAAACCATGAATTGATTATTTTAATAGCTCTTTTCCCATAAATTCATAAGAAAATAGAATTTTAAAGGCCTTTTTTTTTTAAATCTTACTGTTTTCTTGAAATTTACTGTTCACATGAATTTAAAAGTATTTTCTTACATCTATGAAAGATCTGACTTATTGCACTTTAAGACAATTCTGAATATTTTTAATTTATATTTACAATTATTAAATTGGAATTATGAAAATATTTTCATCTCATCCTTGCTGACATCAATGTTTGTGTAACACTTAAGTGGTTTTATCACGTGTTACTTTCATAAATAAACAAAATCATTTAACCAGTTGCTGCCTACATACCTTGAAAACAGGTAGCCGAGCAAAGCCGAGCAATGCCGAATGCTCACGTTGCGGTCGTTGAGACGATGCACTGCTTATTTCCAGTCAGATTGTGAATACTCCCGGAGGTGCTCCATACTTGCGAGTGCATTTTGGATTTTTCCACAACAATTTATTATTATTTCCTATGGGGAAAAAATGTTTCGGGGGTTGAACAATTTGGACTTTGAACACTTTGCAGGAACGAATTATGTTCAAACTCCGAGGTACCACTGTATTCATGGAAGTACCTCAAAAATGGACAAAGATTCAGCAATTTCAATGCGCTAGGTTGGAATATCTCGTTTTGAAAAAAACAAACACGTTTAAAGTTTTGGCACATACATCCATCTTTCAAAGGTGCATAACAACCAGTACCGTAGGAAAAAGATTTGACCCTGAACAGTTAAGGACATCTTCCGAGATTTTAACCTACCGACCATCGTCTTTGGGAAAAACGGCCGCACATGTTTCTGTCTTACGTTTGATTTTTTTTCTGGAAGGTCACATTATGGTGTATTTGGACTTTTATTGTCTTTTATGTCCATTTATATCAACCATTTGTGAATGATGTTAGAGGAACTCCGGCTTATTTTGAGGCAGGTTTCCCCAAAAGGCGCTAGCTACCAGTCGTGATGCACGTTGTCGACTAAACACTTATTTTCATACACGTTGACTACAATTTGAATGATAATGAAAATGGAGAAATTAAGGAGATTTTTTTTTAATTATCTCAAAACAGAGTTTTTTTGTGTGCACCAGATGTATTTTTGTCAGTAACTCGAAGCTAATCTCTGCAATGCATGCTTGATTTTGTGAATTGTATTGGAGATGATAGCTGTGGGTGTACTAATTACTGTATATGGTCGGGAAATGTATTCATATTCATATGGAGGGACACACAAACACAAGCACCCGCTCTCTCACTCTCTTTCTTACACGTAAACACATACAGAATTCATGTGCCCAAGGTGATTACAAACAGGATGTAAAATGCTTACGTTAAAAAAACAAACATAGTAAACAAATTAATTCATGATTAATTTATCAGTATTTATTATGTTACTAGGCTATTACTTTATATATATATATATATATATATATATATTTGTAGTGGATCTCATTGTGGGAATGCTGGAAGCATAATCTGAAATGATTAAATCCCACTTAAAACAGATTGCGGTTCAAGTTTTCTTTTTATTCATTTGTCATTTAACTACAATTCAAAATGTGTAATTTTCACATAATTTATCTTTCGATTTCCATCATAAGCATTCATCTTAGCATTCAGCTATTAGCATTCAGCTTCCAGCATTCCCACGCAATTTCTGCAGAAATTGCACTTAGTCTAGTTAATTGTGAGGTTGCAACAAATGGTGTGGCTGGGAAATGTACATTCACATTCATAGGGGATGCGCGCACACACACACAGATCTCACACAGTGTGTGACTTCCTCCTCTCCTGCTGCTCTGTCCTTAAACCTCTTCACCCTCCATGCAGGGTGCAAAATACTGCGCTCCCTTCCTCTTTGTCATGCTAATAATGCTAAGCCTAACTGTCCCCCCCTTTTGCCTGTCAACTTGCATTTATTTTAGTTTTTTTTTTTTTTTGCTTTTCTTTCTCCGACATGTACCATCGGATTCACCCACCCTCCTGTAACTAACGACATTTCACGGCTGGGACTCTCATTGCCTACACAGGAAAGGACAGAAAAGATTTATTTTCTATAACCTCAGCATCGCACCTCTGCTGGTCCATTCTTACGATCCCACGCAAGAGGTTTTCTTTCTTCTCCTGACAGTGCCAGTAAAAAAATAAAAATATCTGCTTGTTTTTGTGACGCTCTCCTGGCCCTGGGCATAGGCGAACTAGGCGGTCGCCTAGGGTGCCATCTAGTGGAGGGGGGCAAAAAAAAAAAAAGATAGTAAAATATTTTTCCCCCTCAGGTTTTCAAAAAGAAAATGTTATACAGCATATACTGTGTGTATATATATATATATATATATATATATATATATATATATATATATAATTTAATTAGTTTTTTGGTTTGTTTTGGTGTGGTTTATTGAATATATAAATGCAATACAAAATAAAAGTGAAAGAAAGAAAATAAAGGGTAGAAAGGAAAATAATTATTAGTAAAGTCAGAATTTACATGTTCAAAGGGAGTAGGAAGAAGTAACAAGAACTTATCTAATCATACCCCCACTAACTTATATCATGTACAATAAGTTAATATATTTAATAATAAATCATTAAAATAGAAATGAAAGAAAACGAATAATGGAAAATAAACAGAACATGCACTTTTCTTAAAAGCACAGATAATTCTAAATCCTTATCCCTTACACTAAAACAAGTAAAAGATAAAATAAAGCCCTACATATCTAATTAATCTAATCACAATATGATACATTTCCAAAAATTAATTGTTGTACATACATGAGCACATACAGCATAACTTCTAGTTCAAATAAATGACTACGAGACCATGACCTGGCACCCTGAACCTGACCCACTGCTTCTATTTACAGTGAAAGTTAGGGAGAGGGGTTGCGCATCATCTCAGAGTGTTAGCGCTATTGATGGATGGATGGCACGCTTGTGTTGTTGTCTATACATCCAAAACTTTTACAATGAAAAGGTCCAAGTCCTCAGATGCTGCATTAAGAAAGTTGCGAAAGGAAGAAGAGGGATAAACAGGCCCAGGGTCGAGGCGTGTATCATCTTTGTCTATAAAAATAAACATGAAAATAGTGTTAGCTTCTTAGCTTGCTTGTAACTTGTTTACATCCATGCTACTCTGCGCATCAGAGCGGGGCAAAGCTTGCTGGCTTTAAAATAAAGCAGTCAGTCCAGTCCAGATACCTGCAAATAGATTTGCATAAATCATTGTTTCACATAACAACGTTAATTTATGCAAGGAAAGAATTGTGTTTAATGTAAATAAATACATTATAAAGGCATGCTAAAGTTTTTTGCACACTATTTGTGAATCATGTTACCACCAAAGTTTTACTTTATCTAAGTTTGTATATTTATACAGAGATGGGCGCATCAATAAATTCCAACAGTCAGGACACCCTTCCGTCACCGTCAACCCGTCAATATTTCAAGATGAACCGTCAATCTGTCATTCGTCAATTGCTCAGCAAAATGAGCGTCTGTCAATATTTCTGGTATTCGAGGTGGGCATCAGTCAATGTTACGTCATCGTCAATCCGTCACCAAAACGGGACGTCCGTCATTGACGGATTGCCGAATTTATTGACTGATTGACGATTGCATTGACGGATGAAAACCCCCTTTGCATCCGTCATGTTCATACATTTTTAAAAGTTTCCCATCAATTGTCAACAAAACATTGACGGACCTTCAATATTGATGGAATGCCCACCTGTTATTATTTTTTTATATGTATCTTACACAAATTTATTGTACATAGTTTGTAATAATAAAAATATCATATATAATCTACACTTTCACCTAGGGCGCCAAATCACCTAGGGCCGGTCCTGGCTCTCTCGGTTAGTCTAGCAACATTTGAGCTTCCACTTTTCAGCCTGGCGGCTTATCCTTAGTCAACGCTGTGAGAAACAACCCCCACGAACAGCTCCTGCTGCTGTTACTATTAAGCCTGTTTGCTTGATGGTATGAAAAGAGAAAGGGAAAAAACGTTGTTGTACGCGATGTGTTTTATCACACATTTCTGCCCGAGAAGCACTGAGAAGCGTGTTAAAGCTGCGATGGCATTGTTCTCATTCATTTTGACACCGCGTCTGGTGTTTTTGTGGCTCTGTGAAGCACACCGTGGGCTGCCTGCTGAAGGGCTTGCAGAGGTTGATTATGCGCTCGCAAACAGTATTCAGCTGTCTATGTTCCTGTTCTTTCTTTCCCAGCATCTATCTTCCAACCAACTTACCTACCTACAACCTTTTCGACATACTTGCTACACACCATCAATTCAACCTACTTACCTTCCAACCAACCAAGTTACGTTCCTGTCAACCTACAGTAACAACTTAACCCAAGGGTCAGCAACCTTTCCTGTCAAAAGAGCTATTTTAGGCCAAATAAATAAATACAAATCTGCCTGGAGCCACAAAACATTTGAACACTGTGTTAGTATTAATCCAATGTACTGAGTGCCCAAGAGCTAATTAGAACTGCACCATAACAGAAAAATATGCATTACGTACTTTTTTTCTAACTTTCGTCATTTTTGGTGTAATTTTTCTTACTTCATTTCATTTCATTTATTTATATATATATATATATATATATATATATATATATATATATATAAAATTTAATTTTTTGTTCTCGCTTTTCTGCCTTTTGTAATTTTGGGCAGTTTTATGGACATATTCTGTTAATTTTCTGCCTCTTTGTCCTTTATGGACATTTTTCATTTTCCGGGTTTCTTCTTTTGTTTTGGGAAATTTTATAGTTACTGTCATGTATGGGTTGTGTTTTTTGGTCCCCAAAAGGAAAGGGCAGACCCAGCCAGTCACTCAGTTTTAATGGAATAACACAAAGCGCACAACACGTGGACAAGGGGTTGTTTAAGCAAAAGGTGACGACGACGACAAAAAAAGTGTACGTCGTGGGTACAAACAGGAAAACACAAAATCACGCCAGAGGGCGGATAAAACAGAGGAGCACACAAAAATGACTAAAGAAAAAATCTCTACTAGTTTAATTGCTAGTGGTGTCCACAACACTAAGAAAGATTGCTGCTCTGAAGGTAGCAGTATCAAAAACCGTCAGGTATGGCAAGTAGCGTAGCAATAACCCGACACTTCTCTCTGTTGCTGCCAGGCTTTTATTTCAGCCTGATGACATAATGGGCAGCAGGTGTGTTGGCAGGATCCGCCCTCCAGCCGTTGCCCCAGCAACTGCAAGGGAGAAAGCGGAAACAGGAAACGGCAGAGAACCAAAACATAAGTTACTTTTTGAATGTTTTTTTAAAAATATATAAATTCTCTGACATTTTTGGCAATTTTATGGACATTTTATGGTCATGTTTTGGACTGGTATATTTTGGTTTTGTGGAGTTGGGTTTTTGTTTAGTTTTGGGTGTTTGTGTCCTTCTGTGTCATCTGTTCTGTTGTCCTTGTGTCCTTCCCTTGTCTCGTCAAGCTTTATGTTATCCACCTGTGTTTGCCTGACCTTCCTCATGTGTCAACCAATCAGTTCCCCCTGCCACTTGTGTCTTGCCCACGTGTGCCTCGTCATTTCAATTATTGTTGGTGTATTCAGGCCCCGTCCACACGAAAGCCTGTTTCAATGTATCCTCACAAGTTTCTTACTATTTAGGCCGTTGGTCCACACGATGGCGCGGTTTCGGACCTTGAAACTGATCACTCTTCTTTTGGACACCCGTAAGTCTTGAAATGCTTCTGTGTATACAAGATTTTATTGAGGAACGAAGCCGGCTTTGCTTCCATCTGGACGGGACCTTAGTCTCCGGTCTTTTGTTCAGTTCTTGTTGGTCTATTGTTTGTTTTTCTCCTTGTCTTGCCTTGTTGTTTCGCCCCACGCCTTGCCACGTTTTTGATTAGGACTTTGTTGTTTTGTTTGTTTTTACCTATGTCTTGCTGTCTCGTTTTTGTTTAATTAAAGAAACCATTTTTTGGACTTTCAATTTTGCCTCTCTCCACGCCTCTACTTCCCTGCACTTGGGTCCTCAACTACACCACCTTGTGAATGGACATTTTTAGGTTATTTTAAAAACTTTTACTTCTACCTGACAACTTAATAATATGGACTCTGACATTTACATTTTTATTAAAATTGTTTATTTAATCATTTATTCACTTAAATGATATGTTATCTAAAAAATTTAAAACTAACATCCATCCATCTTGGCGTATTCTAAGTCTCTAAAATAGTGGCATTTGTACCGATGCTAAAGATACCACTGCATAAACGGCGTCCTGGCTGGTCCACGGATTTTCTAACCAAATAAAGTAGGCGATATGGGCTTGGTTTGCAATGCCAGAGATTTGATTCTCCTCCTGCTGCTGCTCACTGCTCTCTCAGGGAATGGGTCGAATGCAGAGAACAAATTTCACCCCACTTAGATGTGTTTTTAATTACAAGTTGGTGTTCAATCAAAATAATACATTATATACTGTTGCCTTAAAGGTTTTGTAACATAACCTCTAATCTTCCATATTGTAATATAGTATGCAATTCACCATTTCCCATTCAAATAATGATACATTTGCACGTAATTATTTGTGTAATTATTGACTATTAATGGGAGACAACAGCAAATATAAGATTGCGGGTATACCAATTATTTTTCGTTGTGTACACACACACACACACACACACATACACACAAACAACCAGCGTGATTAACTGGCTTGATTAAAAACACCCCACGAACGCGTTCAATTTAAAAGCTACTAATGTAGTGCTGGAAAATAAAAGATTGGTCTCTTTGCAATTTAAACTATACACTTATTCATGATCCTTCTGCTCCACCTGCACTAGTGTGTGACTGTGTGTTTCTCTGCGGAGGCACCTCTCCCCCAAGGGATCACGAAGCCTCATCTGAATGCTTTGACTCGACTAAAAGGTGACAAGCCCTGATAGCAAACTGACAGGGTATTTTTCAAAGAGGATATATACAGTGCTACTCAAAGGTTTGTGAACCCTGCAGGCATGCTCAGATTTTTTGGGGTATAAAATATTAAAATAACCTTATTAAATGTTTAGTCATATCCCAATCTACAATGCTGACATTGAAAATAATTAACTTGAACAAAAAGAATGATAATATTGTCATTCATTATTGAGCAAAAGTTGTTGATTTAAGAAAAACTTAGATTTCGTGGTTGCAAAAGTATGTGAACCTCTCACTTAATCAGCCATTGCACCTCCTTTTGTAATGAGAACTTCATCCAAACACTTTTTTTTTTTTTTTGTGACTTATCAGTCTTTCACATCTACTTTAGGGGATTTTTGCCACTCTTCCTTGCAAAATTCAGCCAATTGAGAGAGAGAGAGGTTGGATGAACGTCCAGCATAAACTGCCCGCTTCAGGTCCCGCCACGGTATTTTGAAAGCATTTAACTCTTTCACTGCCAGACGTTTTCAGAAACGGGTTGTCCCCACTGCCAGCCGATTTAAGCATTTTGAGTGATCTTTCAAGGTCCACAGAAAATTTTGTGTTTGGACTATGGAAACACACATACTACCAAATGAAAGATTGGACTCTCAGCTTTCATCAGAAAAAAAAGTTTGTTTCTACCTTATTCCGTTCTTCAGTAATCAACAATAGAAAATGGTTACTTTCACCGAAATTCTCTCTTTTGAAACAAAAAACGGAGAAAAAGAGCTTTTTGTGAAACGATGTTATTTCATGCACTCTAGTGAATTGTACACTTCTTTTTGTCCATGAATGATGCCACAAACACCTAAATAGTGCTTTACTTCTGTAAAACGCTTTCACCAACAATGAAAAAGTGTTTTTTGATTGCAAAATACGTTTATTTCCATTCAACAGTGTAACAATTTGACAAAACAATTTCGCAAACTATTTCCAAATGTGTGCAACTGTGGTACTACTTACAATTATGTGGATGTTTCAAATACAGTTTTTCCTTTTGTAACGCTCTCCTGCGTGCAAGGAGACGCCAGGACTCGCACAACAGTTTACTTTCACTTTCACATTGGTCCGTTTTGCGTGCAAACGTTACACTTTCTTGACGGCCTTTTTTTCCGGGGAATAAAAAGCAAGTAGCAGACTGTACACACTTCCTCCGATGAATATGCATTGGACTCGGGGCACTCTCCGTCGTCCGATCGAACGTCCGCCTGTGCGTGCTCGGTTGCGCTCCGCGTTACGACACCGTCATAGCCGCCGCGTCAGCGGTTCCAATTTCTCCGTCAAGCTCGGATTCACCTTCATCATCATCGAGGATGATCACCGTCGTCATCAATGTACTATTTTAGCGTTGGTCGATGCCTTTCGTCTTGTAAGTGTAGAGCTGCTTGCAAACGCTCGCCATTGCCCGTTCCCTCCTCTATCTAGCTCCATCTAACGTCTTCTACTGCCGCGTCAATGCTTCTCAACCACGGAGTCACCACCCTCATCTTCATCATCGATGATGATCATCGTCGTCAACAATGTGCTTTTTCAGTGATGCTTTTGGTCTTTGAAAAAAAACGTCTCGGCGTGAGCTCCTCGCGACTGGCCGCCATTTTTCCTTTGTCTTGCATTCTCATCTCCTGCTCGACGCTCTAGCTCCGCCTCTACTGACGCCCACCCGATCTTGTCAAAAGAGAGTCATCGCTGCCCTCTAGGGGCCAAAAATAGTCATTAGGCACAACAGACAGACTTGAAACTTTCACCAGACATGCGGAAGGGTTTCCTCTACCCGTTTCAAAAAAAAAAAAAAAAATCATTGGATGACGTCTTTTGACGTCATTGGCAGTGAAGCGTAGGTTTTTACTTGACGTCTTTAAACGTCAGTGGCAGTGAAAGAGTTAAGTCAGGCTTTTGACTGGGAACATCCAGAACATGAATCTTGTTGTTCTTCAGCCATTCCTTGGTTGTATTGCTGGAATGCTTTGGATTTATTGTCATCCCCCAAATTTTTTTCGATTTAAAGCCTGGATCTACCAGCACTCTATCCTGCCCCGAATCCTGTGGCCCCTGCTAATCTACGCAGTCCCAATGACTGCAGTGGAGTCCTTAGATAGGAAGATCAGTGGCTATCTTTGGAAGTGGCTAGGCCTTACACGCAGCCTCACGCGCTGCTCTGTATGGCACAAGCAACATACTGCAGCTCCCATTCAGTGCCCTGACTGAAGAATTCATGGTGGTACGCACCAGAGAAGCTCTACAGTACAGGGACTCCAGGGACTGGAAGATGTCTTCAGCCAGTATCGAGATGAGGACAGGGAGGAAGTGGAAGGCCGAGAAAGCAGTGGAGGTAGCAGTCACGGTTGAGGCAAAAGGCGCTGGTGGGCACCGTGACGACAAGCAGAGCAGGCCTTGGATACTTTCCAAAGACCCTAATCAGCAAAGCTTACAGCAGGGAAAGACACCACCTGATTAAGGAAGAGGTCCGAGCAGGCGTAGAGAAAGTGCGAGTGGGCAGGGCGGTGGGATTGCGTCAGTAGGGAGCATGGACTAGGTGGGAGGGCACACTACAGGTATCCCCTGGTAAAACGTCCTCCAGGCAGACTTTCATCGAGTGCGTTTCCTGGTGCAAGCAGTCTACGACGCCCTGCCAAGCCCAGCGAACCTCCATGTCTGGGGAAAGAGTGAAACACCCTCCTGCCTGCTTTGCTCTGCAAGAGGCTCATTGGAACATCTCCCCAGCTGCTGTCCAAAGGCCCTGGTTGACGGTCGCTATCGGTGGCGCCATGACCAGGTCCTGAGGGCTATTGCAGAGAGTTAAGCCTCAGCAAGCACAAACAAGTGCCAAAGAAGGCAGTCCCCTTCATTAAAGCTGGAGAGAAACCCCATGCATGCCAGTATGTAACAGGCCTTCTCCACACGGCATCTGACTGGCAGCTGCAGGTCGACCTGGGAAAGCAGTTGAGATTCCCCCAACACATCACAAGATCTCTTCGTCCAGATATGGTCATTACCTCCCAGACGTCAAAACATCTGACCATTCCGGAGTTAACGGTGCCTTGGGAAGAACAAAATCGAGGAAGCCAACAAGAAAAAGCGGGCCAAGTACCAGAAACTGGTGGAGGAGTGTAGGGAGAGAGGTTGGAGAACCTTCTATGAGCCCATAAAAGTTGGCTGCAGGGGCTTTGCAGGACGGTCACTGTGCAAAATCTTGAGTCGTTCGGGAATCGTAGGAGTTGCAAAGAAGAGGGCCATTAGATCTGCAAGTGAGGCCGCAGATATCGCCACTCGGTGGCTTTGGACCCACAGAAGGAACTTCCAAAAAGCTTCAGGTTTGTCCAGGGTACTCTCTCTGGCAAAGTTGAGATGGGCAGCTTTGGTCTTTTTTGTGAGCAGAAGGTTCCACCTAGCAAGCCTTCCAAGAAAGCCTTGTCAATTGACTTTTCTTCTGTTTGTTGAAGCATGCACATGTGTCCCACATGCAGCAAAAGAGGTTGGCAAATCCCTCGATGTGTTTCACAGGTTGGCTTTCACCTGAATTATCATTTTTCTTGTGGGTCTCGCTGATATTTTAGAAGGTCGTCCACATCTGGGCTGGATTGTAGTAATTTTCAGTGTTCTCTAGTTGCAGATGATCTGCTTCACAGTGGAATGATGAAGCTAATTTTTTTTAGGCGACTATAGATTTTCCCAGACAGATGTGCTGTCACTACCCAATTCCTGAGGTCCCCTGAGATTTCTCTTCCTGAAATTACTGACCTGAATAAGTTCACCTGATTAAGACTAAAGTGATGTGGTTTTGTGTCTGTTTCAGTCAGTGAAACCTCATTTCATTGGTTAGTTTAGCTACCAATTTGTCCCACCTGATCTTAATTGACTGCTTGTTTTAAGCAATGCAGCTCAGGAGGGTTCATTTACTTTTGCACCTACATGAATTGACCAAAAACTCTTTTTAATTTAGTTTTGACTACACAATAAAATTTTTTTTTTAAAAAAACAATGCATTGAAATGCTAAACACTACACCTGTTATTTCATATAAAATGTAATGGTTCAGATTGAACAACAAAATCAGGTTGAAACGATTGAAAAATCCAAATTGCTCAAGAAGTCCACAAACTTATGAGCAGCACCAGGGAGAGCCCCGCAACGCAGCACCCCCCAAGAGACCCAGGGAACGGCCAAGACGCAGCCGCAGCCAACAGAGGGGCAGAGCTGCCCACGCCCAGCCAGGGGGGGGCAGCACCTATAGAAATAATCCACTGGCATGCAGTGAACCCGAATATTAACCCTGAGTGCCCATTGGAGGTGAATCTTGAGGAGTTGGTGATTAAGGTGTCGTTTGATGTAGTCTGCTCGATCCTGCTGGCAGCAACTGGGTTCCTGACTATAAAAACACAACCATTAGTTACAAATTGCCAAATACAGAAACAGCAATGTAAGTTATCGCGATGTGGTGGCTCTCGCTAACAGGCAGAATTAAGTAACCAGATTTAGGTTAAAATATTCTATATACGTTTTGATTCAGATATTCAGAGTTTGTTTATTTTAGAAATACATAACCGGAGTGCATAACCATAAAGCATGAAAATAAGTTTCTAGTGTTTTGTAAACATTGGAGACAAATGTCGGAGTCTGAGAGTCCCATTTTCTTCAACATATATTGAGTAATGTATGTTCTATGAATAATTTTATATTGGATAAGTTGTAAATTTGTGTGTTTTGTCATTTTAAATGCGTTTTCACAAACTTGAATCCAAAAGTCAGATTCCGGAGCTATAGACAAGTCTGTCTCCCATTTCGAGATGGGTAAAGACATTTTATCAGTCTATGAAAGTAACTTATATATTTTTGAGTTTTTTTGTTGTTGTCGGAGAAAGCTTGGTAATATCTTTAGCTAAAACAGGCGGTTGGAGCGTACCCCGAAGTGTTGGAATTGGTTTCTTTATCATACTTTTAACTTGCAGATAATGTAAAAAAGTAAACAGTCCTGATAAATGTGCTACTTCTATAAGAAGGCTCTCATAGGAAGATATTCAGTTAAAATTGTGTGTTGAATATGGCCTGCATTATATTACTTCTTTTTTATTCTAAATGCAGTTAGGCTGTGGCTTAAGCGGGGGTTACAAACATACTGACAATTAGGCTGAATTGGGTCATTTTTCTTCCTTTGCAATTTAAATCAGCAAAGGTTGGATTGTCAGAAGTCTCTAAAATATTATCAAAAGTGAGTATCCTTTGTTGTTTTAAAATTTCAATATTATCAGAGGTGCAAAAAGTTGACGGTTGTTAGTGAACAATAAAAATCGAGCTGGGATCCATTTTGTCTCTCAATGAGGAAACCCTGAGTGAGGGAGTGTGCAGGTGTCGTGTTTGGATGACAATTATGGCCTGATGTTGGGGTAGCACGGATCAAGATGGCCTGACATCACGGGGCAAAACGCACTCCATGGTGAGATTAGGAAAATCAAAATCACACATATTCACTCGAGGTGCATATTCAGTTCTTCACTGTTTGGGGTCACTTACAGTTCAGCCTCCCAAATTGCTGGTCCTGCAGTGTGGAGCTGATGAGAGAGGAGCTACAGAGGCAGTCTTATTTATATTCTGTGCAACGATTTAGCCTGACTCATCAAGCCGCCACCGCCGCAGGAGGAATTATTAACAGTTCTGTCGCATTTCACTGCAAGTAATATATTTTTTGAAAAAACCTGAACAAAGACCCAATTCATTAATTCACATTTGAAGAATGAGAGCGCTTGTTTCTGCATAATGACTTCACAAGTTGATGCGTTAAAAAAAAAAAATATCACTGTTCTAAATGCATGGGCTTCCCACGCAAAAGTGCCAATCAAATAAAGGCAAGGCTTTTTTTAAATTATGCATGGATAAACTCCTGAACACCAAACTGTCATAGGTGAACTACTACACCATTTCATCCAGTGCTGGCTCTAGAACATTTTACTTGGGGTGGCAAAGGGGTGGCAGGAGGTTCAGTTGGTGGGCAGAGATTATAACCCAGTGGTTGCTAGCCGTTTAGCATAGGCTAATTTTGTTGGTGTTTAATGCTCACGCACGCAAGATAATAAACAATAAGTAGTTATGTCCAGGGCAGCACAGTGGCTGACTGGTTAGCACGTCCGCCTCCCAGTGCTGAGGACGTGAGATCGAGTCCGGGCTTCGGCCTTCCTGGGTGGAGTTTGCATGTTCTCCCCGTGCTTGCGTGGGTTTTCACCGGGTACTCTGGTTTCCTCCCACATCCCAAAGACATGCATGGCAGGTTAATTGAACACTCCAAATTGTCCATAGGTGTGATTGTGAGTATGGTTGTTTGTCTCTGTGTGCCCTGTGATTGGCTGGCAACCAGTTCAGGGTGTACCCTGCCTACTGCCCGAAGCCAGCTGGGATAGGCTCCAGCACCCCCGCGACCCTTGTGAGGAAAAGCGGTCAAGAAAATGGATGGATGGATAGTTATATCCACTCAATTCAACTCATTGTGATATTATGATAATACTAAATGGTGGTTAGTGCTCGTTTGCCTTAACTGGTAACTACTAGCGTGCTAATGCTAATCGTGTTTGCTAATCGTTTGACATAGCCTAATTTTGTTGGTGTTTAATAATGCATATGCACAGAGGATAATAAATAATAAATAGTTATCCAATCGAATAAACTCACGCTGGAACCCATCCCAAATTGACTTGCAGTGACAGGAGTTGAACCGTGAACCACAGCTATGTGAACCATTACAGTCTGAATGTTCCTCGCATGACTTCGTTATTTTGTCATTGTCCCTGACAATTGACACCAAACGCACACATGCATCTTCCATCAAAGCCACGTCAGAACATTGTGACGGTCCAGATTCCCTCAACCAACCGACTCACGCTGAGTGGGATGAGACAAAGTCGACTGTTTGATTCCCGATGCCACAAGCCGCAACACTCGCAGCTGACTTTTGTTTGAGGCTCTATATCAAGCAATGACTCTTGGCAACGTGAAACAGCTGCCCATAAACTATCTTGACAAACTCGTATGAGATTTTTTTCATTTTGAGAGAAGAAAAAATGACAGCTGTAGTTAGACTGTCTTTCTGTCGGTAATCTTTATTATTGCTTGTGCTGCATTTCCCCGACTCTGCCAGAGCCATCGCATCTTAAAAGGAAGGACGCGGCAGAACATATTTCACTCCATTTCTCAGGATTCCTCAAGGACTTTAGACTTTAGAGCATGCTCTCTGCTGACATGAAAAATTTAATAAAGGAATGAAAAGACGGCGCACTCTCGTCTCCAGTCCAGGATGCTAAATCATCACGTCAAAACTTGGAGCCAATCAGGCGAATGGGAGTTGATGTAAGACACAAGCTATTAGTGATGTAGTTGGATCTTTGACTCTTCCTGTTAGTGGCGCCAGCACCCCTAGAGGGCAGTACACATGTTGTCCTTTCATCCTATTCTGGCTATAGGAGGTCAGAGGGGATTGAGGCCCGGGCTCGCCGCCACATGTTGCTCAGTCAGGCCCGTTTTGCTTAAGGCAACGATTATCGCCATATAGCAGCGGCTACTGTTACAAAATACCTCTGCGGCTTGCAGAGCTGGCCAGATCCTGATTGGCATATCGGGAGACTCCTTCCCCACATTTCCTTTTAACCACTTCATTGATAGAGAAAATACACACTGACATCAGGGAATTTAAGTCGCCGCTTAAAGGCCTTCCAACCCAAACAGCTAAACTGGGAAGCCATCTAGAAACATTTAGTTGGAAATACATCACTTCGGATGAGGATTTTCAGTTCAGCTCCACTGCACGACTAATTTGTAAAATATACTCGTGTGAATACCAAAGATCAGATATTACACTTGACATTGTGCTCCAGAAAATCATTTTCTTGCCAGTAATAGCTTCACTAGTTCACAATGGATTCCAACTCAACTCATTTCGGACAACTTAGCTACTATTTGTCTGAAGACCAGAAAAAATATTGGACTTATTCTGCATTAAGATCAACATATTAGAGTTGCTAAAATCAAATCACATTGCTCTGATCTGAGGTCATCACCTATGTTGCTCACAGCCACTAAGGAGCATTCACACTATATTGTAACACATTAAGCAGTGATAAAGTTGCCCGAGCAGCGGAAGCTGCGAGGTCCCTCTTGTTTTTTGTTATTATTATTATTCTTTTTCTTGGTAAACTATCTCATTTTTGGGGACCTAAACATTTACAAAAACTCACCAAACTTTGCACACACCTCTGGCTCAGCGAAAAATGTGATATTATGAAGTTGCCATAACAACATATAGCGCCCCCTAGCGTGGACAAATATGCACCAATCCCGGCACGTTTGACCGAGGGCTACAAAAATTGTCAGGCACGTGAAGCGCCCCGAGACACACAAAAAAGTCAATGGAAGTCATATCCTAAAATGTACTGCAAGTAAGCTATGAATTTTTGAATGTCCATTTTTGCACATTCACTGTGGTCATTCTTTTTGCCTGTTTGCCAACAGTTTTCATACGATTTACTTCTAACTTGGCATGGATCATCTCAAGACCTGGGACAACAACTGGGGAAAAAATCTTGACTTTTTGAAATACTATATTACGGGGGCGGGGCCTCAAATTTTGTCTTTAATATTTCCTTCATCAAAAAAGAGGAAATGCTTAATAACTCCAACAACCAAAAAATCCCAAACTTCTCATGCATCTTAATAGCCATGGCCTGAAAACATCTATATTATAATATTTGGTTATACATGTAGCGCCACCTAGTGGTGTTTTGCTTTTAAACCCAACCAGCTAAATTTGAATGTTTGCAGTTAGAAACACAATAATGTGAGTTTTTAACTTTCTTTTATCTATCTATCTATCTATCTATCTATCTATCTATCTATCTATCTATCTATCTATCTATCTATCTATCTATCTATCTATCTATCTATCTATCTATCTTGTTGAATGAGGATTTTCACTTCATCTCCATTTCACAATCACTTTGTGGAAATATAAATACCACATTGTAACTTTGCTATTTCTCAACGCATTCCAGTTTAATCAAAGGACCAAATATGCAACTCGGCTGAGCTATTATCGTTGTCTGTCTAGACGAGAGATGGGAGACTTAGATGCTGGAGGGGGGCCACAATTTTTCACCAGTTGCACTCGAGGGCCACATAGGACCACCCACTTCCCAACCAGATGTATGACAAAAATGCCATTTTAGATATGGACTCTTTATATCGTATTTCATTTTTCCCAATACCTTTTTCAATCCATGTATAAAAGATACACTATCCAACCCAACAATAAACAATATCAAACATACTGGAATTTTTTTCTAGTGCAAAGGGCTCTCTTGCAAAAATACTGCCATTCAAGGATGGCACAAAACTGTTGAACAATAAACAAACATTAACTCATTCACTCCTGGCCATTTTCACTGAAGCAACCTCCTTCACCCCCAGCTGTTTTACTGGATTTTGACTGATTTTGCAAGAATATTGTGTTCTATTGCTATAAAAAACATGGAACCTACCATAAGAAAGATTAGAGTCTCTTCTTTCATCAGGAAAAAAAAGTATATTTCCTTCAACAATAACGACGAAGACGAAGAGTACCCCGAGTCCAATGCATATTCATCGGACGAGTGGGTACAGTCTGCTACTTGCTATTCCCCGGAAAAAAAGGCCGTCAAGAAAGTGTAACGTCTGCACGCGAAAGGGGCAATCGCAGTGAAACGAATCTGTTGTGCAAATCCTGCTCCGTCTCCTTGCACGCAGGGGAGTGTTACAAAAAGAAAAACTGTATTTAAAACATCCACATAATTGTAAATAGTACCACATTTGTAAATAGTTTGCGAAATTGTTTTGTCAAATTGTTACACTGTTGAATGGAAATAAACGTATTTTGCAATCTAAAAACACTTTTTCATTGTTGGTGGTAGAGTTTTACAGAAGTAAAGCACTATTTAGGTGTTTGTGGCATCATTCATGGACAAAAAGAAGTGTACAATTCACTAGATAGAGTGCATGAAATAACATTGTTTCACAAAAAGCTTGTTTTCTCAGTTTTTTGTTTAAAAACAGAGCATTTCGGTGAAACTAACCATTTTCTATTGTTGATTACTGAAAAACGGAATAAGGTAGAAACAAACTTTTTTTTCTGATGAAAGACGAGAGTTCAATCTTTCATTTGGTAGTATGTGTGTTTCCATAGTCCAAATACAACATTTTCTGTGGACCTTGAAAGATCAGTCAAAATGCTTAAATCGGCTGGCACTGGCGGCATCCCTTTTCTGAAAACGTCTGGCAGTCAGAGTTAAATACATACTGGACTAAAAGCTATGAACATTTTAGTTCATGAACGAAGAAAACTACCATTGCTTCAAGCATTCTCTTCAGTTCAGAGGCTAAATCAAAGCCTTCTGTATGCTCTAGCATAAAAAAATATATATAAATACATCTTTGGGAGCAAGGTAATATTCAAATAGAACGTATTTTTATGTTTTTGGGAGCAAATGAGTCAAGTCCAAGAATTTATTTTGTGCATTTATTTTTTACAAAAATTCAACTCACTCAAAATGTTAATATTATTGAGGACGAAGTACTTTGTTTGTCCTGCATGTAATTTCAAATCCGCATGAAATTATTAGGTGTACTATTGTAAGCGTGACTAAGCTATGTCTGCCATCTAGTGGTGAATGATGATATTACAACTTAAAGGTACAATTGATGCATATTATATGCATATTGGCAGATTAAAAAAAAAAAAAAAAAATCAATATTTTTTAGGTTTAAAAAAATAGATATAATTTTTACATTTTTTCTCCACATTGACCTATAGCACCTATATTGTATGGTTACCAGAATTTTCTGAAAGATAAAAAAAACAAAAAAACTACTTTAAATTATAATTTTTTAATATAAATTTATTTAATGTAATCAGGGGAAGTGTAATCAAGGGCTACATGACAGTTGCCCATTCCTGGTATAGACAGTTCGTTTAGAAGTGTTGAACTTTTTCTTGATAAAGCTTTAATTATTCGCATGGCTAGAAACAAATGCAAGCAAAAACAGAAATAAACAATGTTGCTTACAGTCACGTGGGTGCAATTTATCCAAGGATGACTGTAATTCTGTATATTGACCAGAAACCAGTAAAACATACTGTGTGTTGTTCTTCTTTCGTAAATCTCGATGGCATGCTATGCTTCATTATTTCAGAAGGGATTCCAACTCCGTTAAAGGAAAAAATGTGCAACTCATTTGGGACAAATGTGCCAATATTGTTCTCAATACAAACAGTCAATACTTCAGAAATATAGGACTTTTCTGTAATAAGATCAAAGCGCAGAAGAGCAATGATGCGATGCCATTTGGCAGTTGCCAATGCTTGGATTTGTTTTTTCTGCATGAAGATATAAACAGTAACGCAATGACTAATAAATTGCAAGAAAAAAAATTACAAACCTTCAATCAGATTACCGTGATGTCATTTCACAATTTTGGATGGTACGAGTACTGTTATATAAACCAGTGTGACAATCCTCAATAATTTTACTTTTTTAACATTTCTGCCATTTCTAAGAGTGATTCTTATTAATGGCATACAGTCAACCGTCTGTTTTTGTTGATGCGCTTTTCAAAGCCGCATTTAATAATCTTGCTTACATCTGTTTCAATTAAACAGTGGCATCATTAGCACAACAAGGGCGTGAAGCTTGATTTGCGTTAATGAGTTGGCAGAAAATTAACACAGGCAAGAGACGCAGGAAGTTTTCCCAGCGTGGAAAAACGCAACAAGCCAGAGAACTTGGGGAAGCTTATAAGGAAAATGAAATAGCGTGCGTGTTTTTTCCCGCCAAATGAGCTGCACAGCATGCGAAAACAAGACCTGCTGTTACACACTTATGCAAACATGGCTGTCATGCTGTGCTATGAAAATGCTATATTTGGTCATGAAAATGTCCTATTTTGCTATAATTTAAAAGCAGCTGGGGGGGGATCTGGTTAGATTATTTTCATAAAATCTAAGAAAAACCCAACAACTAGTTTTGTGTGATTTATAGTTAATAGTTTTTGCAATAAAATGTTGATATGCTATAAAAAATAAATATGAAACACATCAATACCTTTCATTTCCTCAAACAGCGGCCCTTACTCAAGTAAACAACATGCCTCTATGTCAAATAAGCATATCCTTCTAAGAGACGCCTCCTTTCTCTTATCAGAAGTCAAAGGAGTAGAAAATATGAATTATCTCAGTTAACAGATGATATTTTTTATACATTGTGACATGAAGTCAACTGTTGAGCTTATTTTGCTAACCAAAACAGAAGCTCAACCCCAAAATCCTCTATGGGACACCTAACCACATCTACATTTGAGTAAATACATATTTAATTTTTTTTTTATACATACATGAATACGCTACACTAACGCTAGGTGATGAAGTGCTTCATCCATGAGCGAAAATACAGTCTAAATTAGATTAGACTAGATTTGAGGTTCAACGAATTGTGCGGTCCCTTTTTGTCATGGTAACAATAGTCATACTCTGTACTGGCCCACACTCTCATAAGTAGGGATGGGCGAGTACCGTTACCGGTTATCGCATCGGGCCGATACCCGGCCTTATTTCAAGGTATCAGTACTTGGTAGTTAAAAGAATAGAAAATGGCCAATAATTTCATGCCATTTTAAAGAGGAAATTAACCTAAAAAAAAAAACTCTTGACAACAATATGTTCTATTCAGCTAAATATTGTATTCTGGTTAATGCTGTGTTAGTGGAATATGAGTTAAGCAGCAAAATCCAGCAGTTTTTATCAATATCAGAAGGTGGCCATTTTGTCACTTGCTATCGAGTGAACATATAAACTCTTTTCTTTCTTCCTATTCTTGTTTTTCTTTTTTACTACAACTTATATTTTATTACTTGTAATGTTTTTTTAAAAAAAAAAATATATTTTTATGTTGATATGTTCAATAAAACCATAAACCAAACAAAAAAAAATACATCGCAGTTATTCAGGACTAAATATATATATATATATATATATATATACACACATATATATATATATATATATATATATACACACATATATATATATATATATATATATATACACACACATATATATATATATATATATATATATATTTTTTTTTTGTATGTGGGTGAGCATGTGCGTGCGTGCGTGCGTGCGTGCGTGTGTGTATTCATCAGTTCACCTAAAGCCCATTAAAAAAAAATCCCATACTAATAATATAATATAATAATAAATTGCCAAATGCAGAAACATCAATGTAAGTTATCACGATGTAGTGGCTCTCGCTAACAGGCAGAATTAAGTAACCAGAATTAGGTTAAAAAATTCTATATACGTAGACCATGTTTCTATAAATTTTGATATTTGGTTTTTATTTGAGGCAGATATTTTTTCCATTAAAATGTGATTTATAAGGAGGTTAGACCATTGGTCGATATTCAGAGTTTGTTTATTTTCCCAGTTAACAAGAATTGTTTTTTTAGCGATAGTAAGGGCTACAAGTGTAGATTGAAATTGTTTATGTGGCAAGTCAGTTGTTGTTAGGTCACCTAGCAAACACAAGTTTGGAGATAAAGGTATCCTACAGTCCAAAATAGCGGAAAGTTTTTCTAAGACTTTAGTCCAGAAATACATAACCGGAGTACATAACCATTAAGCATGAACATAAGTGTCTGTAGTGTTTTGTAAGCATTGGAGACAAATGTCGGAGTCTGAGAGTCCCATTTTCTTCATCATATATTGAGTAATGTATGTTCTGTGAATAATTTTTATATTGGATAAGTTGTAAATTTGTGTGTTTTGTCATTTTAAATGCGTTTTCACAAACTTGAATCCAAAAGTCAGATTCCGGTGCTATAGACAAGTCTGTCTCCCATTTCGAGATGGGTAAAGACATTTTATCAGTATATGAAAGTAACTTATATATTTTTGAAAGTTTTTTTGTTGTTGTCGGAGAAAGCTTGTTAATATCTTTAGCTAAAACAGGCGGTTGGAGCGTACCCCGAAGTGTTGGAATTTTTTTCTTTATCATATTTTTAACTTGTAGATAATGTAAAAAATTTCCGTTTTTTATATTGTATTTTTGGAGCAAGGATGTATATGATATAAACATATTATCTGAGAAGAGATGGTGGAGATGTGTAATTCCTTTCTGCTCCCACACACCTAAAGAAAACGGTTGGTTGTTAAGTTGAAAGTCGGGGTTATGCCATAGGGGAGAGAGCCCACAGGACTCCACTTGGGCTTTTGTCAATTCTAGTGCCTTCCACCAGGCAGTCACGGTGGCGGAAATCATTGGGTTTTTAAAACAATTAAGTCGCTTAATCGATGTTGTAATAAAGAGTAAATCTCGAAGTCTGAGGTTATTACAATCCTTCTGTTCTAGTTTCAGCCAACAGTTAGTGTCTCTGTTGGGTTGTGCCCATAGAACGATATATTGTAACTGGTTAGCTATATAGTAGTACATAAAATTTGGTGCCTCTCGGACCACCTTTGGATTTACTTTTCTGAAGAGTAGATAGACTAATCTTTGCTTTTTTTTTATTCCAGTAAAATTTTGTAACTGCTGAGTCCAACAACTGGAACCATTTAGCCGTAGGTTTAAATGGAATCATTGAGAAAAAATAGTTTATTTTGGGTAAAACTTTCATTTTAATGGTGGCTATTCGTCCTATTAGAGAAGTAGGAAGATTATTCCAGCGCTCCAAGTCACTATAAATGTTATCCAGAAGTGGACAAAAGTTTAAATGAATTAAATTAGTTAATTTCGGTGAGATTTTTATGCCTAAGTATTTTAAATTACCTATAGGAAATGAGTAGTGTGGGTCCTGGCTTGCAGGGTTCCATGAATTTTCTGTAATAGGTAGAAGTGTTGATTTTGTCCAGTTAATAGAATAATCTGATAACTGTGAGAATTTAGTTATTAAGTTAAATACTTCCCCTAGCGAAGTAGCCGGCTTTTCTAAATAAAGTAAGATGTCATCGGCATATAGATTAATTTTATGTTCTGTTACCCCAGAGTGAATTCCTTGAATCCTTCTTTCCTGGCGTATGGCTAATGCAAGTGGCTCAATAAATATTGCAAATAATAAAGGGGATAGTGGGCATCCCTGTCTTGTGCCGCTCTGTAAAGTAAAGCTCTGAGATATAATCCCATTAGTAGTAACTGTAGCTTTTGGAGAATCATATAATACTGATACCCAGTGGATAAATGATTTCCCAAAGCCAAATTTATTTAAAACAGCAAAGAGGAAGGACCAGTTAACTTTGTCGAAAGCTTTTTCTGCATCCAATGATATAATAACTGCCTTTTTATCATGCCGCTGTGACATGCTAATAAGGTTAAAGAGTCTCCTAATATTAGTAGAGTGCCGATCTTTAATAAAGCCTGTTTGGTCGCTATGAATAATTGTCGAGATTACTGTTTCTAGTCTAGATGTGAAAGCCTTAGTGATAATTTTAATATCAGTGTTAATTAGTGAAATCGGACGGTAACTTGATGGAAGGGTGCGGTCTTTTTCTGGCTTTAATAAAAGTTTAATTGCTGCTGTATTCATGTGTGGGCGTATGTAACCCTTAGTTTTAATTTCTGTTACTACTCTTAAGAATAGTGGAGCAAGCATTAACCAGAAGTGCTTAAAAAATATAGCCGGATAACCATCCGGGGCAGGTGCTTTGCCATTAGGTATACTATCTAGAGCACTGTACAACTCGTTTATAGTAAGTGGCGCATCTAACATGTCTTTATATTCAGTAGTTAACTGAGGTATATTTAAGCTACTGAGGAATGCCTCAATATGCTCAGGGTTAGGCTTGTTAGTTTCTAAGTATAGGTTACGATAATAGTTATAAAAAATGTGATTAATTTCTTCTGGTGATTGTGTGCATTCACCAGTTGTCCCTTTAATAGCCGTTATAAGAGACTTTTCCCGATTGCGTTGAAGTTGGTTTGCAAGAAATTTACCTGATTTGTTATTATATTCAAAGTTGTTATATCTCAATTGTTGTATTATAAATTCTGTCTTTTTAGTTAGCATATCGTCTAACTGTATTTTTGTATTTTGTAAGTCAGTCCATATTTGGTTATTTGGGTTTATTGCGTACTCATCCGTCAGTTGTTTAATTTTATCTTCCAAGTCTTTTTCAGATTTTTGATCCTGTTTCTTTTTATAAGATGAATATGATATAATTTTACCTCTAATTACTGCTTTCCCAGTTTCCCAGAGAAGAGATGGCGATAGGTCTGGAGAGTCATTTATTTCCAAAAAGTCTGCCCACTCTTTTCTTATAATTTTGTCAAACTCTGCGTCATTTAGCAGTGAGATGTTAAACCGCCATGTCGGTGGTGGTTTAAAGGTATAATCAACTTGTAGGGAAAGGGAGACTGGTGCATGGTCGCTAATAATAATAGGATGTATTTTTGTAACAGTTTTATCAGCAATAGAGTTATTTGTAAGAAAATAATAAATTCTTGAAAAAGACCGGTGCACAGCGGAAAAGAAGGTAAATTCCTTCTTATTTGGGTTTTTAAGTCTCCAGCTGTCGACGAGGCCAAAGTCATCCATATATTCCCCTATTACTTTAGTAGATTGTAATCGCCTACATGTTGTATTATTAGAACGGTCAATTAATGGATTTAAGACTGTGTTAAAGTCTCCTCCAATAATAATAGTAGAGTTCGCTGCTAAATCAAACAGCTGAGAGAAAAATTCATGGAAAAAGGCCGGATCATCATTATTAGGGGCATATAAATTACCAAGTGTATATATTTTATTAAATATAGTCACCTGAATAATAATGTATCGGCCCTCTGGGTCTGTTATTGTATTATTTAAAGTAAAGAGTAAATTCTTATGTATGAGTATACAGACTCCTCTTTGTCTACTGTTATAAGGGGCAGAGTACGCTTGGCTAAAATTCTTATCAATAAGTAATTTTTCTTCAGATTTTTGTAATTGGGTTTTTGAAGAAGAATAATGGAATTTTGTCCTCTTTGCGTGTTCCAAAAATGAGGATAGGTTTAATGCAAGAAAACTACACCTTTGCAAAAATGATTTTTAATTTTTCAGAGATCTCTGGGCATTCCAACAGCTTCCGATTTCATCACTTAAAGAACGTGGGATTTCAGAGCGTCAAATGTGTCTTCTTCCGGGTGGTGGATGGCTTTTATTGTTTTAGGACCTCCCCTCTTTTATTTGTAGACAAAACATATCTCAGTACTTTTCCAGAGCAGATGGCGTAAACAAGGTCAGATCTCGGTGTATGTATTCGGGACTGAATATGTTATATAGTTGAAGGATCTATTTTTCCCCATAACAACATCTCACAAACAAGTTGAATCAAATTCACGGTGGCCGTGACTGATGAAGAAAGTAAAAAGTGTGTGTGTGTATTATTTCAAAGCAAATTCTGTTTTCATGACCGAGATGTGCGTGTACAAATAAAACAAGGAATTTTGGACCAATCAGTGTATACCAGCCTAAGGAGTGTGTGTGTGTGTGTTTTTGAGACAAATTCTGGTTCAAGGGCTAAATGTGCTTTTGCACAAAACGCTGAGAAGGAACTTTTTTAGACTAAATAGTATGTCCCAGCTTAAGGCCAGACCATACGAGGTCGACATCATCTGCTCTGCTCAGGACACAAAACATTTCGACAAGGTTAATGTGAAGAATTAAAATGTTCATAATGTGTAACAATAGTTGATATATGAAATTAGGTATTAAAAATGTTATAATATCTTTCAGTTTCTTGTAGGAGGCAAATATCTGCTTTTAATTTTAAGAGATGGTCTAAAGTTTTTATTCTTTTTGCTTCTGAGCGAGCGCCACAAACATTCCAGGAAACCAGAACTAATTTATGCATACAAACAATATAGACTCAGTCCTGTGTATATATCTGCATAGGTCATTTGTCAATATTAGTATGTTATAGGATAGAATCAAAGTGGTTAGGTGGTTTATGTAATTTGTGTAAAATATGAGGTGACGAGTAAGTAAATATAACAGTGAAAAAACAGGTAGGGAGGTAAAAGTAAAGGAAGTTAACGGGGGATTAAACATAAAAATACACCAATAACTGGTAACCTAAGCGAGATTTTTTGTTTAAATATACTTTAGATATAGTTACAGTATGTATTTAATAATATATTTATAATATCGCCTAAACATAATGAGTATTCATATTTAAGGTTTTATAACCACATATACAGTATATGTATACATCTAATAATCAAACAAAGTTTAGTTCCACCAATGCCATTTAGAACAGCCAGGGAGTGGAGTTGGGGTTCCGGAATAGTTGGCCATCGATGTATAGTTTATCGACGACCATCGCAGTCCGTTTACCCTCCTGCCTATTTTGTTTCATTATAGGAAACAGTACCTTTCGCCGCTCATTAATCTCTCTCGGGAATTGGTCGTTCATTCCAAATGAGGTCCCTTTAAGCTCCCGTCCTTTACTTTTAACAAATTCTTTCTGTTTAAAATGCTTAAACTTGGCGATAATAGGACGGGGTCTGTTGCCCCTAGGGGCTCCAAGCCGATGTACCCGGTGAAAAGAGATGTTATTTACCGACTCCTGAGGAATTTTTAACAACGTCGTCATAATTTTTTTTATCTCAACCTCTGGATTGTCAGAGGTATTCTCGGATATTCCTGAGAATATTAAATTCTCCCGCATGCTACGGGATTGAATATCCAGAACAGTTTCTTTTAGCGTTTTATTTTCCCTTTTAACGGTTTCTAACTCGGCTGAAACAGTCACGAGTGTAGAGTGTAACTCGGCATTGTCTCGTTGGAGATCACTTACTTGTTGGCTGAAGAATTCCATACTTACCTTTAATTCTTTGACGTCCTCGCTGATTAGGGAGAGGACCTCTAATTTTTTATTTATGGACTCCAGCATACTGACCGAAACCTCCGTAGTGGCTAGGTTCTCCGTGTCCGTCGCTGAATCATTTTTCCTCTTTTTCGAAGGTTTTCTCGACAGTTTCTCGACGGAAGGATTCTCCATCGCGCAGCTGTAAAAATATGCGTCGATGAAGCGTTCGAGGTCCTCCACGTTGGGTGGTATTCCAAATCTGTCGGATGAAAAAGAGAGGGGAAAAAAAAAAAGGCAAGATATATGATGGTTAAATTTGGATTAGTTTAGTATAATAGAGCTAATTCTATTTTAGCAGCAGGGCACCGCCATGTTGGGGTTTCCCGGTCTCGCGATAGTCACAGCATCTCGCGCATGGGTCCAAGCTTCCTGACTTCCCCTTTCTATTGGGATGTATAGGTTTTTCTTTAAAATTATCTGTCATTGTTTTTTGTTTTTTTTTGGGGGGGGGGGGGGGTTATGTATCAAAAGTATTAGTGGTATCGGCACTTGGTATTTATATCAGTCTGGAAAAAAGTGTTATCGAACATCCTAATGAAACAAGTATTGTAAAACTTCCTCTGGGTCGTTTTACAGAAGAATATAAAAGATATTATCAAGACACAAGTAGAGGGAACTGTTTTGAAATGGTGTAAAAAAAAAAAATGCACAATAGGTTTGAAGTGCCATCAAATGAAAGATTCTGCTCAGACTGTCCCCCCTCTACTTACCATCAAAACAATATTTTGTCATTTGTATTTGTCTAAGTCACCAGAGGCCCGAGGAAGATTTTGCTCACAATCACAATTTTATGGTTGGTGAGGAGGCTTTTTTTTGGGGGGGGGGGGGGGGGGGGGTTGTGTTGGAGTCATCCAGCAGTGGCCTCTGTCTGTCTGGCATTTTCCCTGTAGTGCATCCTGTGGGAGCGAGAGCTTTGGAGCCGAGCTGCACGGCCACATCAAACAATGGCTTTTTGTTGTAAACAAAGCCAGGGCAGCTTGCCTTGGAGTATGGGGGGGGTGACAGAACCCCCCTGCCCCCAACCACTGAACTCCATCTCTCTCTCCTCCGGATGCTGTCTGCCTCCCACAATTCCGGACTGACAGATAAATGCGTGCCAGCGCATCTCAAGTCTCTTTATATTTGCACTCAAACATGAATCGGGCCTTCCAAATGTGTTGAAGAGCCGCGTGACTACCTGGCGTCAAACACAGTGTCCCGCTGTTTAACTGCTGCCGAATGTGACAAGCACATGAGCATGCCCGTAACATAACACGTATATGTACTTCAAGTGTTGCCCGCCCGCCGAGGCTGATTATTTTAATTGTTGCATAATAGCGACGCAGAGACTGCACGCTCTCATTACAGACTGTCGGAGTAAACAGCCAGAGTCTATAAATAAAATGTGAGCATGTGTCTGCTGCTGCATTTAAAAGTTTGCCCAAGCTATGAAGGATCTTCGCAATGCATGGCTTATGACTTAAACATATTCGTCTTCGTAGAGTTGCATACTCTACTTTATTTTACATCTTAGCGTGTGATTTATGAGCGTCTGGACTTGGATCACTGGCAGTCTCATATTGTAATATTCATGTCATCGTGAGATAAAAGGCAGCTTAGACTACTTAAATCTGTCAGCTCATGAACTGATGACATCGTTTAACGTGATGATTCTAGCGCCATAGACTAAGTGTAATAAATGGACCTTCAGGTTTGATAAGCCAAATGGAGATGACCTTAACCAGCATTTTTTTTTTTAACTAATGGCCAGCAGTGGGAAATTGTTGTCAGTCCAAAAAGGGATGGTTTCCCATCAAAACCCTGACGTATATGATCTGACACATGCATTACACGGATAATCCATTAGAGGGCAATATCACCCATCTGATAGCAGAGCCGTAGATAGTTTGGCCAAATCGGTTTCAGCACGGTAACAACACAGCGTACGCTGTGCTTGGTCAACTGCTGGACACATTGACATATGGACGCCATGTTGTTACCATGCTGAAACAGAGTTGGCCAAACTCTATCAACGGCTCTGCCATCAGATGGGTGATATTGCCCGCGAATGGATTATCCGTGTAATGGTTGTGCTTGCTCTGTCCTGGCCGGGGTCGACGGCACCCCTCTTTGGTGGAGGTTTTCATGCATGCCAGATCCACCACACTGGCATCTATCGAAATTCAAACACAATTTGCTTCTTCCTCTGGTCGTTGAATCGGTGGAGGCTGATGTCTGTGGATCTCACTCTGCTTCATCTATTCTTTCTTCCTTTCCTCAGTCTTTCCTTTGGTCTCTTGAGGTCTCCCTAATTTGTTGGAATTTAGATGTTTATGGGGTTGGTAAAATATTCTGGTTGGTAACCCGGTGGGTAGTAGGTAATGTCTGGTCGGTGCTGGATTTCACTTCCCTTTCTTTACTTTGATCCTTCCTCTGGTCTCCTGACAGTTGGATTCTGAAGTATTCGGTTTAGGTGAACGGTATGGGATTTTTAATAGGTTTTAGGTGAATTAATGAGTACACACTCACACGCATGCACACACACACCCGCACATGCACATACTCACGCACGTACAAAAAAAAGAGAGAGAGCAATGATGATGACATGTCAAATCGGTAAGATTACCGAATGAACAATAAGGATTATCCGTGTAATGCATGTGGCAGATCATATAAGTCAGGGTTTTAATGGGGGGGGGGGGAAATTCTACTCATGTAATAGAGGGCTCAAATTGTGTTGTATTTAATATGATACGTTTGGCCCTATAGGGTTAAACGTAACCATCCGCTGTCAAGCTAAAGGATCATCTGCTATCAAAATTAATAGTGTGATTAATCTGCGTTAATACATGTTCAATGCGATTCTTTTTTGTGATTAATCAATGAGGTAATGCTTTAACTTTAACATGACTATTTTTTGTTTTTTTACTATACATTCTCAGTAAGGCTTGAATAGATTTGAATGACAAGGCCTTGTGGTTTTCATAAACATAATAATACATGTGAATTGAAATGTTTGGTTAAGTAAGTAAAGTTACAAGAAAGGCTGTGAAGTAGATTAAAAGTTACATGCTTTTCTGAAAATCCCCAGACTGTGACCGTTCAACAACTCACAGGTCAGTGGAATGTTTGTAGGGATGCTTTATGGGCTTGTAAATGTTAAAAAGACATTTCACTAGTGGCATGTTTCTAAGTAAAAAGAAATGGTGGCGGTCCGGCCACTTAGGTATACCATATCAGGAAAAGTACACTACTCTGTTTTAGAATGCCAGTTTCTCTTACAACAGCTTTATGAATTGCATAGACAACACAAATAACTTTGGACCCTTTAATAAAAACTTCACAGGCTCTTGCGTTCTTTTTTTATTTTTTTTGCTGTCTAGAAAAAAAATTGCTTTTTTTTGGTCAAGGCAGTTTTGCACGACTGCTGTTCCCGAGGCAGAATTCCTCGAGTGCAATTATAAATGCCCAATAGGCCCATACGCCTACTCAACTATAAATTTACTCCAACAACACTACCACATTTATGTAAATGTAAACTCCCCTCCTAACGAGTTGGATGAGTGTGGACAATTTTAGCATTTTCGCTGTAGCCTGAATACATTTGGTTTCAACACCAACAGATGAATATGAGACAAGATAACCATATTAGCATTTATTTTAATGTTCAGAACATTCATTGTCCAATTCCGTTTGTTAGAATTTTGGTGCCCTACAATTGGCCGGAGACCAGTCCAGGGTGCACCCAGCCAAAAGTCAGCTAGAATAAACTTGAACACCCCCAATGGACAGCTACAACAGAAATTTGATGGATGGCAGGAAAAGTAGTCAATTGCCTGCGTCTTGCGTAAACGACACCCCTAAATACCAAATTCAGTTTCTGCCAGGATGAAATGGATTTTCTTCAGAATAATTTTTCGTGGCTCACTGTGCAGTTGAACTGACAAGACAGACCGAACCGTGAAATTGCACTTAATGGGCACCCATAGGTGTTGCGCCATAATGTCTCATTACAACGGTGAACCTGTCTTGAGCTTGCGGATGATTCAGCTGCCCTCCAGCCCCTGCTGGTTCTCCATTAACAAGCACCTGGCCTGTATTTGATCCAAGGTGCCAGAGTAAAAAGTTTTCACGGTCAAGCTCATGCTAATTCCACTGTTTAGTGATACAACTGACTTGTACACGGTACAGGTCAGTGATTGCACTTTTGGTTTCAGGTTGCATTCACACTAGCAGAATCCCTCGTCTGTTTCAATTAACCCTAGTTCACATCTCCTGGTGAGGTTCATTTGGCCAATCAGGTGTCAATCAGTCCATTTTTTGTAGCGATCTTCTACTTTGAAAATTATACATACAAATCCGTTACTTCATTTTGTAGAATGCTTGTCTTGATTAGCCGACGCTTACCCAGCCCAGACGACTTTGGGCGAGAGGCAGGATACTCCGACTCAAAGGTATTATCATTCAGTGAAAACATCAAAGATGCTGTCACAGAACAAAATGTCAAATGCACACCCTGGATGTCAAGTGTGTGCTTGAGTGAGGACACACACAGAGAGGCAAGGCAGGGGTTGCACCAATAACATGTTTTTTTTATGTCAAAAGAACAAAAAGGCAAGCAAACATGGCACATGGAATCAAAAACTACAAAATAAACAAAGCCCAAAAAACAAAACCCAAAGTTAAAGTCAAATCTGGGTTTTCGACTTTGAGACATGACTGAAACCAGGCGGGGAACCAAATACAAAAAAATGACAAGACAATGAGCAACACCTGGTAAAGACACAAGTGGGTGAGAGAGCTGATGGAAAACACGAGGGACAAAATTGACGAGCACAGATGGCAACCAAAAGACGAACAGGACAAGACAAGCCATCTGATTGGTTGCCAGCCAATCACACAGCACATACACACTAGACCTGGGTTCACCAACTTAGCTCATCAGCAAGCGCTGCTGAAGCCTGGTAACGATCCTGATCATTTGAATCAGGTGTGTTAGAGGAGGCAACTATCTAAAACATGCAGGATAGGTGTCCTCCAGGACTGGAGTTGGTGACCCCTGAACAAACAACCATTCCTAACTCCGATTTATGGGCACTTTAGACTCTTTGTTGAACCTAAATTGCATGTTTTAGGAGTGTGGGAGGAAGCCAGAGTACCCAGAAAAAGCACGGGAAAGGCATGCAATCTCAAGATAAAAAAACACATATATATATATATATATATATATATATATATATATATATACAATTTTTTTTTTTATAGGATATTTGTAAACTGTGCCTAAATACCGGTACTAACACAGATTTTTAGCCGTTTAGCCATCAGCTATACTGTTGGACTAGTCCCCAACCATAAGCCTCGCAGGACTGCCCGTACATATTTGCTACGGGGCTGCACAGAGAGACTAAATAAAAATACTGTATTGATCATTGGAGTCTGAAAGTTTTTTTGTTTGTTTGTTTTTAATCAGTTGCATCTGCCTGTGCCTTGGCACACAAAATCAAACCGTTTGTCCCAATCACGTGATATGTTAGTATAAAAAAAAACAAAGCCCACAAGCTAGAAAAATTTGTAAAAAACAAACATCCTTGGAGAACTTCTTTTGAAAAGGTAATATGATGAGAGAAGAAGAGCTTTCAACTTCTAAGAAAAAAAAAAGCTGCATTTGCAAGACAATATCAGCAGTCCTACTCGAAATGCGAGTTTATCACGACAGGCGAGTCTCACACACACCAAGCCCGCTCTGCGTAATATGCGGCGACAGGCTCATAAATGAAGGAATGAAGCTTTCAAAACTGCCCCTGAAAAAAAAGCACTGACTACCTTACCTCTGTTGTCAACATCTGATCTTTGCATGGCAAGAAATGACAGCGCGGACTGGACAAAAGTAACACATGGGTGCCATTTCCTCCTATCACTCCAAGATGGGACCAGCTTATTGAAGAGAAACAAGCATTTGTCCCATGTGATTTATGTCTTTTATTTGTGTGTCTTTCCCACCGGTCTTGTGTTCACTTGCTCATTCAGGTCCCGTCCACACGAAAGCCCGTTTCCATGTATCCGCACAAGTTTCTTACTGTTTAGGCCATTCGTCCACACGACTGCGTGGTTTCGGAGCTTGAAACCGATCACTTTTGAAACCGGGCTCCAGAGTGGAAGGATTTCAAAACGCATATGCAGGATACGCCTCCAGTGATGACGTAATGGTCGCAGCGTGATGACGACGCATTGTCGTAGTTTGATAACGTATGCTCCAATTCTCGCGTGACTGCGCACGAACCGCCAGTCTGTCAACAACAATGGCGTATTGCCGTGTCGTAGTCTCGTTTTGCGCAGCCTCCTTAGCTTGCGTCTACTTTTGCAGCAAAATATTTTGCCTCATTATTCCCACGTTCAACAAGCGGTGTTGTACTTGAATCACCCGCCATTGTCATTTGTCCTGTGTTTGTCTTTTTCATGTTGTTTAGATACATGCAAAGCCATGTTTGTTCTAACGTAAAAGAAAAAAAGTGTTCCTCTTCTTTGCTTGATTCTTCGCTTTCTGTTAACTCACTTTGGCTGCGCTACAGCGCCACTCCAGAGTTGCCATATACCTTACAACCCTTAAACGTCCTCAGCGTCTTCTTTCGGACACACGCAAGTCTTGAAACGCTTCTGTGCATGCAAGATTTGTTTGAGGAACGGTGCCGGCTTTGCTTCCGTCTGGACGGGGGCCTCAGTGTGCCCTACCTCACCTGTCCCTCGTTATCCCTGATTACCTCATGTACCTTGTGTCTCAGATCTTTGTATCGCATTGTCATGTTCAAGCAATCCTTCTTCTTGCCATTGACTCAAAGTAAGCTAGACCCAGTTAGATTTTTGAGCTTGGCTTTTGGCTCAAATTCTGATTGCCTACCCGTGTACCAAACATAATGTGTTTTTAAACATTGTGTTTTTAGCTTTCTTTTTGCCTTTGAGGCTTTTATTTGGGTTATTTAGGTCATCATGCTTTCTCTCACTAACAACTTACATTCAGAGTAACGGTGAGTTGTATTTTTATGAACTAACTGGTTATGTGTTTCTATGCCGGTTTGTCAAAATATTGCTTCAAGTTAAACCTGTCCATGCCCCAAAAACGTTACCACTTCTGTAGGTCTCCAAATGGCAGTTGTGACTATTTAAAACAGCACCAATACAAAAAGAAGCAAGTTATTGTCTGATGTTTTACCAAATGGAAGGAATGCATTTCCCCCCCAATTTTCAAGCCCCAAAAGTGTTGTTGCCACTTAAATGGCCAAAATGGCACTGTTCCCCCCCCCCCCCCCATTTTTAATCAGGATGCATACAAAAAAACAACAACAATGAATTTAACTGTCCACTGGGTGGAATTGATTGTTGATCAACCATGTCTCCAAGCAATTAAGGCAAATTGGAGTGCTCTAATTGCTGTAACCAGCACAGGCGTTGTTGATTCACTTTCAATTCCTGAGAAAAGTCGAGTCCTGAAGTGATTTGGGGACGCGTCTTTGGTTTAGCATGCTTGCAGTTAACGTATTATTTGTATCATAACCGTAACTCTATCTACTAACTCAAGTCATGCTCTTAACCCTCCCACTACCTTCAAATTGACTAAAATCTTTTATCTGTGGTGTCAATATGACCCCAACAATAAACCTTCAGAAAGTCCAATAAAATTGTTACTGCTGTTTATGTGTCAGGTACTTTATGTTGGGTTTGTTGACTACAGAAATAGCCCTTTAAAGGAAACAATCCAATGTTGGCTTGTAAGGGTCACATTCTCTGTCTGTCTGTCTGTCTGTCCCTCCATCCCGATACCAAGGCCCGGTCCCAATACTCGCACTTCCACCCTTGTGCCCCTTGTGTGTAGGGCAGGCACCAATTCCGGTCCTCGTGGTCCGAAGTCCTGCAGGTTTTAGATGTTTTCGCCTACCAACACACCTGATACTAAAGATCAGGGTCGTTTAAAGGCATGCTGATGAGCTGATTATATGAATCAGGTGTGTTAGTGGGTGGAAACGTCTAAAAACTGCAGAATTGGTGAACCCTGGTGTAGGGTGTCCCACTTCTCCAAAGTGCACTGTCACCTTGCTGCGCCCCGCCCCCTTTGCGGCCTTGTCCCACACTTCGGCTAATGCTGCATTCGAGGAAAGTAGGAAGCCGGACTTAAAAAATCATTGTCAATCAAATCATTTTCAATCAAAAATCGTCTCTAATCGAAAATCGATTCTGAATTGAACCGCACACCCAAAAATCGGAATCAAATCGAATTGTGGGACATTCAAAGATTCCCACCCCTACTGTCCACCAGTTTGGTTGTTTACTTTCACCTCCAACTCTTTCAGGTCGGAATTGGGAATATCCAACCGATTTCCGACCTTCCTTTTAATGTAGCATAAGCCTGCATCCATGCGGGCTCAGCCTAAGTAATGGATTACCCACAATTCATTACGGTGTTGACCAAAATAGCGGGAGAATGTTGGCGTTCGATGGTAATTCTTATTATAGATATTTTCGAGTGTATCAATTATTTTTCCTTTTACCATTTGTATATGTGTAATTTTAATCGACATTTTAATAGCACCTACATATTTTGCCCTAGTGTAGTTAGTTGCTGTACATAGTGACGCTCTGCGCATGCGCCGCAGGCCACACGGGTCACAAATAAATGCTTTGCAAATCCAGCCGTGGAGCCATAGCTGCCGTCGACCAGGATTTTTACTTTCGTACTACTTTACTACAGTTTTGATAAAATTTTAAGCAGCAAAATTGCCAAAGCAACAAACGCTACTGCAATGTTTGATGATGCAACTGAACACAGCGGCGCAAGCCGATGACGTCACACACACTGTCCAAATTCTACAATTTTCTTATGCTTGTAACCTGCGCTTTGGAACACTTAATGCACCTCTATTAAGTGAACACTACACTTAATTACATAGTGTAGTGTGGGTTACTGGGCCCAAAAATGACCTGTGGGAGGCAACATGGTGTAGGGCATCAAGAATGATAGAAAATAAAAAGCAGAAGAAAGAGTAGTAGCAGAAAAAAATTAGAAGAAGCTAGGCTAACTGTTAGCTTGGTAACTACATTGCATGACTTGCATTTACTTTTGGGAGACATTATGCAAAAAACGACATTGCTTACAACCCTATCACCAACTGAAGGCTGTAAACGTGAAAGTGGTCTGCAGCTCAATTGAAATGCTGTTGGAAGCCGCAGCTGGGATGAACACTCTGCTATTAACACCAATAATAGTTGGGATTGAAAGGGAAGTGGAGGGGAAGCGGGAGGGGAGGGGAGGGGAGGTGATGTGCTCTCAAGGCCCCCAGAGGCTGGAGCCATGCGTTTCATGTTGTATGGCACTAATGTATAGTTTACCCATGCAGATCTTATAGAATTTGAATAGCTGCTTATTTATGAGTCTCGCAAACAATTGTTTCATTAATTCCATCTGGCTCCCATTGTTGCTGGCCAGGCAGATGGGTCCGGGCTCTCTCCGCCAGGATGGCAGACGTTTTTTAAACAAGCGGATATGGAACAACCTGCTTCACTGCCCCAAATGATCCCTCGGGTTTTCAGACCGTTTTTCTTTTTTTTCGATTCCCCTCTCATACCAAGCGAGTCAAGGGCACTCTTCTGTTTCCTGGCTTCTGGAAACCTGCAGAGGTCAACCACTCTAAAAGCCAATTGAAGCACACAGCAGGGGAGCAGATTTATGTACTCTTGCCATACTCCCCCCACATTTGATGGAACCATCAGTACATTCGTTTTCAATAAGAAGCATGACGTCTTCCTGCGAAAACTCTCCTTCAAAGAAAAAAAACAACAACTTCGGACATCATTTGTTTGGGTTGTGACAGAAAAAATGGGGATTAGCATCTTGTTAACATTATTTTTAGTGGCTCAGTTTCAGATGAAGTGAAAATTATAATGGACTGAATTCAAGTATGCGCATGCTAATCACACACCGGTTTTCCATTTAAGCTCCACATGTCTGCTGAAAGGAACGGAGAAGAGGGGGCGAGAGGCTCGGATCAATTGCTGAGCACATGTTCCAACGCCCAAGTGCGGCAGTGGGAAGTACGCATGTATGAAAGAGGGCAGAGGCCAGTGGCTTTAATTAGGCTCGCTTCAGCACATCTGCATGAGGCTGACTTAAAGCCTCGGCAGCGTGGCCCAACAGTCATGGACACGAGCCTTTTTAAACTCACTCGCCAAAAGGAGTCTGTAAAACGTCATGTGCCACTCGAGCAGCAGGCTTATCTGGTGGCCATCAAGCGCAAGAATGCAACCACATGCGCGTATCCTGCTGATAAAATCTATTCTTGCTTTTTTTTTCTTTTTGTCTTTCATTTGCGAGAATTGACTCGGCATGTAAATCCTTTTGGGTGTCTTTTTGTTCTTTGAAAGGGGAAAACAGGATGGAGCTTTTCTATTCATGTGCATTTGCAGGAAATATTTTTTTTATGGCAACCTTTGTGAGATTATTTTTTGGGAAATGTCTTTAAGGATTCAAGGACCCTACAACAGACATCTTCAATAGGTGGACTCCGGTCCAAATCTGGACATGGAAGTCTTCCTGTTCTACTTGTCCATTTTTTTTGGGGGGGGGACGAGGTTCTTGTCAATGAAATAAAAATGTACATCACAATTCTGCATGTTATAACTCCTCCCACGTAACATGATTCAACCAATCAAATGGGTTCATTTGAGCCAACTTTGCGAGTGGAACAAATAGGTGTCTGCAAGCAGTGAGGAAGAAAGTTGAGTGAAAACTGATAATAATAATGCATTGGATTTCTATAGAGCTTTTCTAGACACTCAAAGACGCTTTTACAGAGGAATGGATACATTATTCATGCATTCACACATTCACACTGTGGTGGCGGGAAAGCTACTTCAGTAGCCACAGCTGCCCTGGGGCAGGCTGACGGAAGCGTGGCTTCCAGTGTGCACCTACGGCCCCTCCGACCACCACCAAACATTCGCACCTTCCATACACCAGTGTGAAGTGCCTTGCCCAAGGACACGACGACTCATGACTTGGGGAGAGCGAGGATCGACAGCCAACCTTCTGGTTACTGAGCGACCGTCTCTACACCCACAAGTACTAAATATAATATCAGCTCAACAAGGAAATAGAATGCAAGACATGAGAATGCTTATCTTAAACTTATACAGATTTAATGCTGCTAGCAGTAAATTCTTCAATAATGGGGAAAAAAATCCTGAATAAAATAATGTATTCAATAAATTAACTCTTTGACTGCCAGACGTTTTCAGAAAAGGGATGCCGTGGGTGCCAGCCGATTTAAGCATTTTGACTGATCTTTTGACTGATCTTTCAAGGTCTACAGAAAATTATGTGTTTGGACTATGGAAACACACATACTGCCAAATGAAAGATTGGACTCTCATCTTTCATCAGAAAAAAAAAGTTTTTATTTATTCCGTTTTTGAGTAATCAACAATAGAAAATTGTTAGTTTCACCTCTGTTTTGAAACAAACGTCTTTTAACGTCTTTGGCACTCCTCCATAGGATTTTACTAAACGTTATTTAACGTTTTTGGCAGTCAAAGAGTTAAAGACTTTTTTTTTTAAAAATATTTAATAGAGATGTTTGATACAATTTATTTCAGATTGGTAACTGTACGAATACACAACTCTTGAAGTCCAAGTACCGATAAAAATAGTACTTTTCATACATAAAATCATAACAAAAAATACAGATAACTTTAAAGACCTATATGTCCCAAATACAGTATTTTGCATAAAATTAATGGCAATTTTCTATTACCTTTTCCCTCATTTTTTTATAAAACACATTTGTATAGAACACACAATAAAAGTTTCAATAAATAAATGAGTTCAACTAACTGCATAATTTCCCGCAATTAATCACACTTGTCTACTTCTACTTTTTTCCCATGTAACAGATATTTACTTGAGTAAAATCTTGGAATTCAGGAAGAATTTTCAAATAGAAAGTATATTCTGAATCAAAGCCTGTTCTAATAGCTTTCTTTGATCCTAGATTAGAATACCGTCCTGTAAAATATAACTGTTAAACGAAACTATCAATATTGACTCCGCTTGACAGGCCATATTTTTTTCTCGTAGAAACAATTCTCAAAACTTTTCGCTTCTAGATTTAGTTATGCCCACAAGCAGCACACTTCAGAAGGGTTTTGAGTAGGGATGCACGATAATATCGATGGCCGGTCATTACCGGCACCTCTCGACCAATTTGACATCATACAGATAAACCGGATAATAAAGAAAGAATCCCGCCGATGACAATAGACTTGCCGCGTTGGTCCATCTGTTGTGGTAGTGGCTCAGGTTGTGACCAACTCCTCAACCCTTCCCCTCTCCTATGGTAGTGTCGCACATTTGTGAGGTCATAATGCGCGCGACCTCGCGTTCACAAAAGATGCATCATGGCAGTCGCCAGTGTGGGCGTTCTTTACTGTGTCTCCCCAAAATGTTACCCTCGCAGTATTTTGCTGCATTTTTTTAGGGGGGGGCAACTCAAAATGAGTTATTGGTTTTCTTTGAAGCAGAGATATCAATAAAATTCAGCTTCACGTATATTTGTATTCAAGTTCATTTTGCAAACAATTATCGGCTTACTTATCAGTTATCGACATCGGCGCTTTCTAAATGATTGGTTTAATCATATCGGTTGAAAATAGCATTATCGTGCATCCCTTGTTTCGAGGCCACGTGGAGGTAACTTGAGCAGGTTACTTTACTCTGAGATGATACGCCAAAGAACGATAACTAATATGTAATTTGGCTTTGGAAAGTAGACAAATAACTTGACATTTCCCCAACAAGTGTCAAGTAAAACTGAAAGTTAAACTAGCTATAGCCTGTGTTTGTCTATCTAAGTCTGGCTGCTTGTTATGAGCCATAATAGGAAGTAAAAAAAAAAAGTGAGTTAAAATTATTATTATTTTTTAACACTTTAAATAATTTAAATTACGGTAATCTCCAAAGTTAACACTTTAATTTTGACAACCCTAAATGAAATGAAACTAAAAATAATAAGTGGCCATAAAAAGACCCAATTAAAATATGTGGTTGTAAATCTTAATGGCCATCTGTCAGACATGTATGCTTTTAATTCCTGATCGTAAAACGGCCAAAAGAGGGCGGCCAATATAATAATAATATCAACCGCAGTCGCGAGTACTGATACCTCGAATAAGACCGGGTATTGGCTCGATGCCGATACTTGGTATCGGTACTCACCCATCCCTAGCAATATATAACAGCTGAAATATTTTTTGTCAAGGAAAGTGCAATACCAATAGTTCATCTTTTTACAAAGTGAACAACACAGATGTTTTTCTTTAAAAACAGCAATGACATTTGTTATTGTTGTGTTTCCAAGCTGAACACATGAGAGGCTGTTTAGATGCCTCGGGCCGATACATTTGCAACACACTCCTTTTTTTTGTTTTTTGGTTCCTGTGCTGTACTGATATTGTACGTGCTGTCAAAAATCATGTCATCAGCCGTGATGTGTGGCCAGAGCCAATCACAGCAACTTTCTTCAACCTCCATCTAAGTTATGCTTTGTCATTCCTTTCAGTTCAGTGTGGCACTGTACAAACGATACCTATAGTTGAAGTATGGGAGATTTGTAATTTGACAGCCGGTTGGGATTTAACTATAAAGCATGCTATGTGGAATCGCTAAATATTATACTGTATATATTATACATCTTCCAGACCTTGGTTGAAACTATTTGCCGAAAGTGGACCGCCTTAACATTTAATTAAGGACTTTTCCTTGAACGTTAATGTGTAAGAAGGCGAAGCATACCTGAGGGATTTTAAAAAGAAATAAATAAAATCTGTCATTTATTATTCAGATAAAATGAGGTCCAGCAGATGGATGGGAGTTGCCGCTCTCTCTCTCGGTCTCTACCTCTTCGATTCCTCTCAACCCGTGACTAAATAAAAGTTCAAAGAGAATCAGTGACAGCATCTCATTTGCATATTTCCAATGAGCAACAGTAAAAGCCGCAATGTGGGGAGGGTGGCGGGGCTAGTGCTGAAGCTTGTGATGATGGTGGTAGTCAAGGGGGTTTGTTGTTCCCGTGCACACAGGAGATAATCAATGCATGCTGTGTACACACAATGCTACTTTTAAGGAACAACAACAAGCCACCATTTGGAAGTCAGTCTTGCATGAAGTACCGTTTAGACAAGATTGTTTTTAACTGAGAACAGATAAATGCGGCGTTGCTTTGGCTGTTTGTTTACATGACTACGGCATTTTTCAGTCTTGGAAGCTAACTTCGGAATGTTTTTTTTTCATTAAAGAACTATTAAAATCAACGGCAGGCAGTGCATTTGGTACCTTGGCCTCCAGTTGGGATTGACCCGATTTAATCCACCATTTAAAAACACCACTATCATCTTGTAATTGTTGGCCAGAATTGATAAACTAATACAGAACACTGAACCTGAGAACAGCTATCTGCCAACACTGTTGCCTGCATGGGAAAGATGTCCCTTCAAAATGTATTAAATAGGACACAAGTGGTCCGAAACCACTGATAGCTCACAACAAAGTCTGTAAAGTAGCGTATCTTAATTTTCATATGAGATGCTAAATCTAATCCCCAATTTGCAATGCAGACCAAAGTGTGTCGTTTGAGAGGTAAAGTGATTCTAAGAGAAAAAGTTCAACTTTAGAACTAAGGTGCTCTAATTAATAGAAACTCCTGATTTAATTTTTGGGTTACTTGATAACACTCCCTTTAGAGAATAATAAAGAATACAATTTAAATAAATTTGAAAATAATAGGCCCTAGCTGCTTTGAAATTATGGGAAAGTTGCACAAACATTCTTTATGCAGGATTTACCTTATTGTGTGTGTTGAGGTTTTTCCACATGGCTGGAAAATAGACCAACGCAGTATATGGTCCCTAACTTTTCCTTCAGCTCATCCCTCACCCCACTCAATTCTCGTGGGAACACTTCCAATTGCATTATGTCACAGCTTCTGCACAGATACACAAGCTCTACAATGAGCAGTTGGGAACCTGAACCATATTGGTTACCTTACAATATGTAGTTTATATCTAATACCGAGCTTTCCTTGCATTTCCTGGACTCCAATCTGAAAAAAAAAATATATATTACTGAGCAATATTTGGGCATGGGTCCCCCCTCCAAGAACTTTGTGTGCATCAGCAGTTATCCAGCACAATGGTAACGTGCAGTTAGATGGCTATGCCTTCACACCGAAAAATGCCTTTTTCTTTCTTAAATTAGACAGAAAAGCCGGGTGCAGCTGCTTTAGAGTGCCTTGTTGTGGGCCCTGAGTGCTCGCACGTCACTGAGACAAAGGTGGAAGAGTGAGGAAAACAAATCTGACATGACAGCTACCTTGTGAGCAGGGGGTTTGCGTTGGCGTGGCCACTTTAGAGTGCTTCGTTGTCACAGCGTGGATAAGCTTTTTCACAATTTTGAAGCCTCAATTTGAGCTATTTCTTATCATTCAAATTTGGCAGAGTATTTCAATTTTGTAGTGTTTAGGTGTGTCAAATTAATAAGACATCTATTTTCACTTCAGAGGCACTTAAAGTCAGAGGGCCCTATTTTCAAGTCTAGCGCAGCCTAACTACGCATGGATGAAGTTTTCTTTCCTTTGGTATTTTGCCAGATTAGCGCAGATAGAAGAGGGTGTTTGTGCAGTTATGCATCATTGTGGGAGGGAATGCAGCTGACTCCCGGCCAATCGAAGCAGCTCCACTCATTTAAATGTAGTGGGAGGCGCACGGTCTCCATGAAAGAAGGACTCACTGGAGTCCATACAGGAGATCGACATGCTCCAAGTGTATTTGCAGTTCACTATTTTTAATATGACAATGATAATAATTTGTTCACTGAATTAATTTCTACATTGATTCGCAGGGATTGCTCAATGCTGCTGAGATATTTCTGAATGAAATATGATGACATGCACCACTCACGCCCACAAAGCTCAGAATCTGCCTGCCTGCGCTTTGATCAAATCCACCAAAATTGCATTACACCACGTGCATCGTCAGCGAGTCTAAAATATAGTCTACTTCCTGTCACCAAATTGAAAGATGCGCCAGGGGCGTGCAATAGAGCACACTGGAACACCTATCAAGGTGTAGCGCAGTCTACCAAATTCATAAACAAGCTAAATGAGATGTGCTCTTTTTTCACGGCGAAAACCGCAACGCCTCTCTCGAAAGTAGGGCTCAGACTGTTTAAGCTTTTAGTGGTGCACTTGTCTGTTCATTTACTACAAAAAAAAATCATGCTGGACTTAAAAATATTGAAGCTATTTAAGTACCACTCAATGTTACAGTACTAATAATATTGATGTTAAATATTGGTATGTTGATGCTGTATCATAACAGTAAAATAATATAATACATTGCACCAGTGTTTGTTATGTCCTACCCCTGTTGGTTAACAATCTAAAAACACCACTGAAACTGTCAATATATGTTCAGAAATTACATTTTCAAAAATGTTGTCATTTGACTCCTGTCCAAAAAGCATGAATCCTATGTTTCAAAACAACAGTATAACCGTAAATCTTTAAAGCTTTTTTCTTTGTCTGAAATACTCAACACATTCAATTGCGCGCATTTCCAAAAATGTCCTTGTAGTGTGTTATTATGCAGCACGGTGGTGTCATGCCATTTGCCAGCGCGGGGGCTGCAAAACACTGCCATGTGTGTGGTGAACAATCCCAGGCTGAGCTTGTTAATTTTAATTTTTTTTTTTTAAAGCAGAAAAGTCTCAAGCTGCGTCTTCACCTGTCAGTGGGGTCATGGAAGTGTCAGCCTGTAACGCCCCCGCCCCCCAATCCCAACAGCTCACCCCATCCAATCAAACATTTCTGCTTTTTTTTTTTTTTTAAACTACCGAAAATTTTAGAGTCTTTTTTGTGTGAAGTTCCCTGTGGTGCTGTTGTGTTGCACCGCAACAGGCCACAAATCTAGAGGAAGACTCTCCAACTCTGTTGAAAAAAAAAAATGAAAAAAAAAGTGGAGCGGTAAAAGCAAGCCGAGGCATTTGGTCAAAGGCGGAATGCGGGGAAACGTCTAAGTGGCCCACTCTGAATTCACGCGAAGCATCTAGGAATGTCGCATGATCCAACAAGGGGGCTTACAGGAACAAATGGATCCCCAATCTTTTATGTACGGAGCGGCCACATCCTGCCACAGAGTTTTGGTTATCGCATAACATTGGAATGTTACTGTTACTGTGAAGTGGAAAAACAATCTGCGGCCCATTAAATCATGAATTTCTCAGCCATATTGAGTGAGGCGACGTTTACATGATGGCATTTTTAGCACGCTTCGTCCTATATGTAACCAAGTACTTTTGTGTCGCTACTCAACCACCTGGTTGTAGTGAGTGAATCCCGCTCCTAGAAGCACTTTACTGCGCTGCCTTGTAAATTCCTCGCTTGTGCTTTAAAATGGATTTGAGTGCTTTGAAAAGGAAGGAAGAGACCACCATGTGT
This sequence comes from Vanacampus margaritifer, assembly GCF_051991255.1. NCBI lineage: Eukaryota > Metazoa > Chordata > Actinopteri > Syngnathiformes > Syngnathidae > Vanacampus > Vanacampus margaritifer. The sequence goes on from NC_135433.1 coordinate 46,662,425, forward strand.
TAACTTGCAACAGGTTTCTTCTATACAGTTTTTTTTTTTCTTCTTCTTGTTGGTGACCAGAATAGAAGCAGCACACCGGCCTGTTGCTGCTGCTGGCTTGATGGTGGCCCACACCAGGATGCGGCTGGTGAAAGACCACCCCAGCAGGCTGCTAAAACGAAAACTCAGGGGTGCCTGCGGCGGTTTATGACCCTCACACAAGAGGGGGGAGTTGCATTGTTGACACTTGAAGAGGCAAGTGGTCAAGTATAGTGCGGGACCTTTAAGCGTCAAGTTTAATTAAGTAAAATTTACACTGTATAGTTTGAGTTGACACAATTCAGATTTTTTTTTGCTATTCAGTTCCACAATGTATTAACAACTGCGTCTGCCCAAACGCAACAAATAAAGATTTTTTTAAAAAACACCCGCTGTCAAACTACAGCAAAAACGTACAGTAGCTATAACAACTCTATACACCAATGTCCAAATGTTTTTTTTTGTGATATAATTTTTTTTTACTAAGATAAATAATCTCAAAAAGTGAAAAAAGTTGTAGCTTTTATCCATCCATCCATTATCTTTTTACATTACGCGTTTTAGACTGTCCCTATTTTTTACACATTCCGTCCTATGTTGAACTCTATGGAATTAATAGCATTGCCTGTGTATGTGCCGTTCGACTGGACGGTAATTATTTGGCTTGTTAATGCGATTTGAAACACGCAGTTGTAGGTCTCGGCGATATGGCCCATAAATATTAAACATTTTTCAGTCATTCAGGACGATTACGATTTTAATCTATTTTAACCCCTAGGCGTTATTGTGACCATTTTTTGTTTTTTTGTTGGTTCTGACCAAGCCATTTCAAAATAAAATACTGCCCACGGGTTAATCTAATAAACCCAACAAACGTTTATTTAAAGGTATCATTTATTCAAAAATAATTCCTGTGCAAAATGTTCAGACAACAATAATGTAAATCATTCTAAATCAGTTTTAACAGAAACTTAACATTCATAGTTAGCAAAATGACCACCCACAATAACATCTGGATTTAACAAAACACATAAGAACAGCTGCTTTTAATAATCCAGCAGAGAAAATTTGATTTCACAATTTAGCAAATTTTCAACGATTCGATTCTCAAAATGACGATTAATTGAATCAATTTGATTTATTGCCAAGCCCTACGATGTTGTAATTCGACACCTCTGTTACAATCGTTGTTAGTGTATGTTTGCTAGTAAAATTTATGAGCAGTGGTCTACTTAACCCCGTAAAAAATGACCACTGCAGATCCGTGAATACTTTGAAGGCTGCCAGTCTTTTCAATTGCTATCCACCCGTCTTCTATCTTCATCAGTAGGTATGTAATTAAAAAAAAAAGTTTGGTTTACACCCTTGTCTATTAGTAAAAGCTACCGATCGTTATCAGGCTTATGCAGAGCTTGCTGATGAGCTGATCATATATCAGCTGTGTTGGAGAACGGAAACATCCAAAACCTGCAAGACTGCGACCCTCTACGTAGGACCGTAGTTTGACACCTGTGGTCTATAGGGTTGAGCTATTGAATATTTTGGTATTAGGATATTTGGTGTACTACTCAAATCTAGCTTTTGAATAATTGAGTATTGAAATAAAAATCAAAGCATAATTATAAATACAGAAGACAAAAAACAAATATCTACTTAATAATGAACAACCAACTGGCTTTTATTTTTATGTAATCAACATTTTTTAATTAAATTTAATCTTAAATTTAAACTTTGCTATTTTCTACTAGAAACATTAGTAAGTCCGATTTTAGAAAAAAATTCTGGCTAAAACAGCCTAGTTAGCCTAATTTGTAAAAAAAGAAAGAAAAAAGTAATCAGTAGGAACGCAACTGTCATGCTAACATCATCAAAGTGTGCAGTGTCATTTCCGTCTATCAAACCGCCTTTGAGAAGTAATCAGCTAGCTATCTTCAACCTACTTGCACTTGCTTCGCTAGATACTAGCCTCTAATGCTGGCCACCAATGATGGAAGCGCTGCTCAACACCAGCAGTAGGCGCCATATAATACAGTTTTAGCGTAATTGAGTAGTTTTATTTAAGTCTCCTTAATTAGCCATTGAATTTGATTTCAGGACAATGATGTGTTATTGATGTCGGTGACGAGTCAAATCAGCCGTTATGCTGCAAGATGCTGCCAGGAACAACTTCGGAATAAAAGCATCCCAAGTCATTGAAGTCCATGAATTATTAGCGAGGTAAGGTTTATTTTGAAGTTGGCCTTCTCCCTGACAGTACAGTATACACAAAATAAGCAGGTAGCCAAGGCAGGAAAAAAATGCCTCAAGCATTTCTTTGAACCAAGGTACTTGCATTACTCGGGGACTTGCCTCACCCCTTAAATTAATGTTTAATATTTGTTTTACTGTATTGATGTATTATTGATTACTTTTGTGCTGTCTTGATGCTTGTGATCCAATTGCGTGCAATCTGTGTATTCATGTGGTTTCATGTGTTCTGTCAGCTAAACAGCCATATCGGGTATATCTCATTTTAAATGTACATGTAAATAGACAGTCAGTAATTTAGCATAAAATCAGACATTTGGACCTGCAGTGTCTATCGAACCTTGAACTTCACGGTTCGGTCCCGGCATTGCAGAATACGCTTATATTGCGGTTCTTGTCGGTCCAGTAAAACAACAGCAACACAGAGCAAAGGCAAGAAAATGCTGGCTTTTCCAGTCAGCGTAAAAGGGGCTACAACCCTGACAGGGGATGGTGGGCGGGCAAAGTCAACTCGGCAGTTTTGCAGCTTCGCTCATGGTGTCAGAACTGGGACCCTGGGATGGCACCTCCGTGAAAGGGAATAGCATAAAGCCTGGACTGGGTGTGAAGATTAACAGCTGATACTCACTTCTCCCGCCCTGCTGTGTTGAAAGCAATAATCGCTGTCTGACATGTATTTTACACGGCACACAAAATGCTGGCGCTGTCCCGTATCTAATTATCTCAACGCGAGATTCCATGCTGTTGTATGAAAAATATCCCGCTCAGTGCAGAAGGCAAAAGCTTATAAATGCTAAGCCAATTTTGGCTTTTGCAGCTTACACTTGATAATTGGTTTATATACTAAACTGCCTTATTGTTGGTAACACTTTCACAATCTAATGTGATCCAATACAAGAGCTGTTTCATAATTTTTTTTAAACAAAAATAAAGAAGTTCAGCTTTGGTTGATACTGCCAGAGTTATTAATTTAACAATAGTCATGTTTCCATTCAATTGTTTCGAATTTTTTAGGTGAATTTACAAAAAATGCGCAAAACGGATATGCAACTTCTGCCCGTTTCCATGTGTTCTTCTTTTGCATATATTTAGAGGGAACTCCACCCCTGTAGGTGGCGGTATATACATCATAGAGATGAGATTCACCAGTAATTTAAAAGAAGAAGAAGAAATACAGGAAGCGACTGTGCCGTGCGATGATGTGGCATGAGTTTCTTTGCTGTTTCCCATCTAAAATTGCATTAACATTCGCTTCTTTAATTAATTCCAAAGAGATTTCTGTTTCGTCATCCCCCCCAAACATACCTTACTTTATCATCCGCCATTGCTTTGTGACTGCAAACGTACGTGCGACGTAATATCCGGTCAAAACGTGCGACATGTATCCTGTCTTGTCAGTGTTTATTCGCAAAAGCTATTTCCAAAGCCAAAGTTCGCATTATCCTTTTTTCGATACGCTTCAAAATCCACTCCCTCCAAGCGTAAACACTTTTTTGCTAATTTTGGGCCCTTTTATTTTTTGCATTTCTTGAAAATTCGAATAAAAACGGGTGGATGGAAACCCACCTAGTGTTACACGTAGAACTTCACTGCATCATACTAAAGGCGGTTTTAAATATTTTAGCTACTCTGCAAAACTGTTTTTAAAAATGCAGTGCTCATTGAAACACCCTGTGTGTACTGTAAATCTTATTTCATATACCGTGTCCACGTCATTTAAATATACCACCAGGTCACAGAACTGATATTTTAGGCGACTTGAAATATAGAGCAAGTCTAGACTGTGCCATTAACAGTTAGCGATTACCAATAATAATAATAACGACAATAATAATGATCATCATTATTGTTATTAATATGAAAAGGAGGAGAAGAAAAATCCTTAGACAGGCAAAGGTAGAGGGCAGGCCTCCCTGCTTTCCTCTTCAATTGGAGGCATGCTGAGCTTTGCAGGAGAAAAAGGGGGCAGCAGCCGGGGGGCATTGGGGAGCATTTGAGCGCCCCTCTCACCACCCTCCTCCTTGTCTGCCTCCCTCTTCAGTTTTTAACCAGTCTTTCCAGCAGCCAGCGTGCACGCAAGGCAAGCCAAAATAGATAATGAAGAATGTCAGGCTAGAAAAGAGAAAATCACCTCTACCGAGACCAAGCTGTTCCAGAGGACTGGCTTACATTCCGCTGCAACTCGGACTGATTTATTGCAACCCCCCTCGCGCGCACACAAGGAAAAATAAGTCTGTAAAAAAAAAAGCTACACAGCTGGTTAATGCCAACCGGTTGCGACTTGCGATGACGAATGCCATCCCCTTTTTGATTCCGCTGTTTTGTTCTGCTCCGTCAAAAAGACGGATCTTTCTTTTAAATCCACTCCCCACATGTGCAGATTCCATCATTCCTTATTTAACTGGACTCTTTAAGAAGCAGTTCTGTTCTTCCTCGCGCTGGGGCGGTTGTGTTATCACGTTTCCTGCCCGTGCAGTCCAAGCTGCTGCAGATGTCCGCGCTGGGCCTGCGCTCATCAACAGTAGATCCGGGGTCCATGCAAACCCAATTAAGAATCAATTTGAGCCCATGTCAGACAGCCTGGCGCCTGGAGAGGGATAAATGCTTTTAATATGAGCGTCGTATCATTGTCTCACCGCCTTCTATCGTCTCACATGAAGCGTGCCTGTCTGCAAGTGCGCTCATGGCGTGCATGTGTGCAGAATGGTCGTCCTTCTCTGTGAAACAATCCCGCTCTGAGGGCACATATCATGAAATATTCCGGGACAATGAGCTTTTGACAGTAGGCGTTTTTTTTATTCTATCCACCGTACGCTCTCATCTCCGTCCTCGGGGCTGACGTGAGCTCATGAAATGTGCTTTTGAGTCGAGTCAAACATGTTTGACAGCGACTGATGTGGCCACCGTGGACGCTTTGGAAATAATGGTCACCTTTGCTAGTCTGTCTTGAAAAAAGGTTTAAATCATTCTGTGTTTCTTTCACATCTGCCACAGCTTTCATGCAGAAGAAAAGCTTTTCAAGTAGAATTTACAATGCCATCGGTTAAGAAGTTGAGCATTATTTTCAGCTTATGTTGGCCTCCAACTTGGAGCATAAATAGTTGGGTGGTACACACCAATTCAGGCTGGAGCAGTCCTGACCAAGCCTTGTTGCATGAACTGATGGAGCCTTCAGGCATGAGAGGCTGAACATCTTCCAACAGAGCAGTCCAATTATGATCAAGTCAATGCCCTGGTAAAGCTTATGTAAACGGCCTCTTTTATACAGCATTGTTCAGCCTTATATCCATTTCTGTTTCTAACATTGTTCGCTAGCTAATCAGTCTCAAAAAGTTAGCTAGCACGAATAATTAATGTCGTTATCTTGCGGCAATTTTATCTTCAGCCTCCAAGTCAGTCTCCTCACCTAAGCATCATCCACTCGTCTTGAAAATGAGTTGTACAGATTTGAGAAAGAAGTATTAGCATTGAAGTGTGTAAAAAGATACCACTAGATGTCGCTATAGCATAGAATGCGGCCAAAATGCATGCATTTAGAAGCAAGCAGAACCACGCACAATATGGTAGCTCAGAAACCACATTTCACAAGCCTGCCACCAATTCTTATTTTGCTTGAGCAAATGCAAATGAGCATCTCGGTGAGCGATGGCGAAAGACCGAGCGAGACAGATTTAGCTGGAACAGCTAACAAGAGCGGCTAGCGGGAGTTTGTCAGAGCCAAAGGCTGGAGTGGCTAGCAAAAGTGGCTAGCGGGAGAAGCGGGTAAAAAAAAAAAAAAAAAGTTAAAGTTTGCAAGAGCAAAGCAGAAGGTGACAAGCGACGGGAGCCCGAATCACGGGACTCAGCCGCGACCACCTCCAGGCCCCAGCTGTGGAAGGTAAGCGGCGGTTGACTAATTGGGTTAACCAGGGTTAACTACGTTAGCGAAGTTGTTCTTTGGGCATCCGTAGCAAGAAAATGGCAATAAAACATGGCAGCCTCTTGTAAGGTGAAACTCCAGTTATGTAATATAATTAGTGATTACTAAATCTACAGTTATATAAAAATATATAAAGATTACACACTGTGGCTTTAATCAGTGTTTATTTTTTTGCGATTTACCGTTAGCTATACAAGCTAGCTAGCGTTAACAATTGATTCTCACCCGGTAGATAGTTATGTTATTTCTTCTGCCGTGTTTCACTAGCGTTATGAATCTATAAAACAAATCTTCTAGTAAGTGATATATTATCCATAGCTAGTGTTAAGATTGTGTCAACAGAGCTCCTATGTAACTTATATGTACCAGAAAATATTGAGATAATTGAAATCACTCACTCGCCAAATTCAGTCAGGTAATTAACATTTGCTATTCCATCTTCTAAATCGGCGAAGCGTAGTTTTTCAGTCTCCGAATGCTTTGATGTACATGAGACAACTGCTTTTACATGTCACAAACTAATTAAGTAGCAGTCGGCTAAGACTTTCCCAGAGAAAAAAAACTAGTAATGCATGGTTGTTTGTATCAAATTCAAGGCTACTGTCAGGTAGTACATGTTTGCAGTTCACTGATCATCTATTCTACGGTATACCTCCATGTCCTGTCCATGTACCCTGTGTCCCAAAATTATTTTCTTATTGGATAACCATGATTTACATCACCGAAAGGTAGGTGATTTTCATGCCTGTGTAGCACTAGTCCTCATTAACTCATTCAATCCCCAAAACGCTTTATATACGTTTTTTTTTTTTATATTTGTCCTTCACTCCTTAACACATAAGTATATGTTTTTTAATGTTTTTTTTTTATATACTAGAGCATACAGAAGGCTTTGATGCAGCTTCAGACCTGAAGAGGTCGGCAATAGGAGTTATTACACAAAAAAAAAACAGCTAGCAGGTGGCAGCAGAGTATAAGAGATCAGCGAGGGCCATGTTGCAACAAGCTTTCCCCCCCAGTGTTTTCAACAGGTTTGTGAATAATGATGAAACTTAACGATATTCTAACGCTAATTGCTGCAAAAACAGAAACAGATACAAATGTACTTTTTTTTAGAGACTCTAGTCTTTCTTTTGGTAGATTCCATGTTTTTATAGCAAAAGAACACTATATTCTGTGGGCCTTGCAAATTCAGTCAAAATCCAGTAAAACAGCCGGGAGCAAATGGGGGGCTTCTTCAGTGAAAATGGCTGGGAGTGAATGAGTTAATGCCAGGAGTGAACTGGAGTCTGTGCCAGCTACCTTGGGCAAGAGGCAGGGTACACGTTGGACTGATTATTAGCAAATCGCAGGACACATGTAGACAATTCACACTCACATTCACACCTATGAACAAGTATTTAGAGTCTTTGATGTCCCCAACTGCATGTTTTTGGAATGTGTGCGGTAACCAGAGTATCCATCCATCCATTTATCCAGAGAAAAAAACTGGAAAACATGCAAACTCCACACAGGAAGGCCAGAGCCAAGAACCACAGTCCACTGTGCTGCCTGGGGACAAGGTGAACCCAGCAATTTTCTGGAGGTAGTATCACAGCCTGAACAGGCGTGTATTTCACCACGTCGGGGAGATTGGAAGTTTAACACCTGATGACACATCAGTCACTGACCTTGTCACACTTATAATCATCTGATTGCGAGACGCTGAGCACAGTTGTCGAAGATCGCTAGCTTCTGTGTCAAAGACTCAGGCGGATAAACTTGATCCGTGTATAAAAGGAGGCCTGTGACACACTCAAAAAATGAATAAAAAAAAAAAAAACAACTAGTCCTGACACAACACACACCGAACAGGCTTCATTTAAGATGCAATTTTTTTGCATTTTTTTATTTTTCCACTAATTCATTAGTTAGGTTGGTGTTTGGTTATATTAATTTCTATGAAGTCTTTACCAACTACAACGCTGCAGACTTCCGCTAAGGTCAAGCAATCAAAAATTCTTGGAACCATCAAAATTCCTGAAACTACACCTACAATATATTCAGATCAATACAGAAAATTCATGTTTTTTTTTCATAATTATACAAATATTCAAAAACTTAAATCAACATACCCTTAGTGTGATGAAAAAGTCAAGCACCCTTTAAGACCCTTTTTTTCAATTCATCACCAAGTTGTCGAATTATATTACAGTACACAATTGGTATTGCAGATTTTGATTAAAGAAGGGAAATTGAGTAAAAGTGTTTGGTTGAAAGGAACTATTATGCATGTTATCCAAATTAATATAGGACTCTTATCGACTGACTTATCACGATATTCATTACACCTCACAATAGTTAGGTGTTCCCCCACACCAAACTCATCCAAGTACTGTACAATCCCATGAATAACACTTTATTGGGGGGGGTTGACAACAAAATTATCGCATATTGAGGTGGGGGTAATATTCAGTGGGCTTAATAAGAATCTAAAACTTTTCACATTGTTAATATACGTTTACCAGTACCTAGGCAGTATGTAGGGTTAAAAAAATTAAATAAAAAATAGAATCACGGATTCTATTTTTTTATTTAATTTTTTTTAACCCTACAATAGAATCACGGAGGGCAGCACGGTGGCTGACTGGTTAGCACGTCCGCCTCCCAGTGCAGAGGGCGTGAGATTGAGTCCGGGCTTCGGCCTTCCTGGGTGGAGTTTGCATGTTCTCCCCGTGCTTGCGTGGGTTTCACCGGGTACTCCGGTTTCCTCCCACATTCCAAAGACATGCATGGCAGGTTAATTGAACACTCCAAATTCTCCATAGGTGTGATTGTGAGTATGGTTGTTCGTCTCTGTGTGCCCTGTGATTGGCTGGCAACCAGTTAGGGGGTACCCTGCCTACTGCCCGAAGCCAGCTGGGATAGGCTCCAGCACCCCCGCGACCCTAGTGAGGAAAAGCGGTCAAGAAAATGGATGGATGGATGGAGAATCACGGATTTAAAGTGCATTTCATACACAAAATAACTCTATAACGCTTCACATATTGTGATTTAAAGTACATTTAAAGGCAAACAAATTAATAAACAAAAAAAAAAGAGTTAAAGCGATTATAAAAGCAAAGGAGATAAAAAAAAAAACAAGAACGTACAATGCCAGAACAAGATTTTCGAAAACTTGATTTTAAAAATACTTTGAAAGACCTTAATTATAAGTGTGATCAAGCATTTACACCTATCGGTTGCTTTGCTTTCAGTATTTATTCATTCATATTATTCACTCTGAAAGAATACCAGCTGTAGGACTATATCGAAAACAAATTCAGAGAAAAAACAGCTTTTTGAGGGTGATTGGGGTGGGGGGGGGGGGGGGGTTCGTGGTATTCACGGGATTTTATGGTATGCCTTGACTGACATTGCTTTATGCTACAGATAGAAAATAGAATTTTTGGCACAAAATTGTATGGGTTTGTCCAAAATATTTGCCGAACTCCTGATTGATCCATTATAGCGGGTCCATTTTTTAGGCCGGTCGTCCTGCCCGATGGTAAATATTGCTGTCGTGCATACTCCCTTCCCCCGGTGACAAATGACGAATAGTTAGCGCTGGATGTCGGCTGCCTTCCCCCGCCACCCCGACGACGAATAGAATGTAGCGCATGTCCGTTGTTCGTAAACCCAACAACACCCACCCCGTTGGCAAATACTTTTCCAGGCCGAATTTTGTTCCCAGTCCATCCCTGGTGTCCCAAGACTTTTGTCCAAAGAGTGTATTTGTTTGTTACAGCTTAGACTTTGCCAGACAATACATAGTGTACAGGCACAGGGTATGTTTTGGGTAGCTAGAAATGATGTGATGCTTTTCTGGCATCACCTGCCAGTTTGCACACTGTGCTGTAAATTTTCAGTCCATTTCATTTAGCTGGAGCCAGCACTTGTGAAGAGCCGCCATTATCGTGGGAGGCGGCGGTTCTGTTGCTGAAAATGAGACGCGGCGACACGATGGCGACTAGCAAGAAGCGCAATCGTCTGAAGAGATCCAACCGAGCATGAGGACAATCCGTCACTCGGAGTGCAAGAGTGTGTCGGTGTTATTGATTTCAAAATTGTGAGCACTCGATTGGACTTTCGAGCGAATAGAAAACACGCGGCCATTTTCGCCATCTCTACCAAAGGGCGATCGTGATATTTTGGATGAGAACGCAGGCGTGCGTAAGGGCTTTGATTACTGGCTGCTGACAGCACACGCTAGAAAAACCATCTTGCAGCACAAGTCTCACTCGGTTGGACTTCTTTTATCTTTCTCTCAGGGAAAATATACACTTCACTGCCGGGCTACTTCTGAGAGGCGCTCACATCTATTTCAGCTTGCTTTTTTTTCTCTTCATTTTTTTATTTTATTTTAATGCTCACTTTTTCTCATGAGCTGCTTCAAAAACCGATGCCTTCAAACCAACCAACCTTGAGAGAGGATAATATCGTCCTCTTTGCTGGATTTATTATTTATTGCGTCTGTGTTTGGTGTTAGGTTAGGCTTGTGCTCCAGGGTGCTAAAAATAGTAGCGGTCTCAGACCGTGCGCATGAATGACAGGTTTCCTTTCACTGGCACGCACAGATGACCCTGTTTTCTCTTTTCCTCAAAAGTTAACCCTGAAATACAGTACGCCTCAAACCAAGACATTATTGAAAGGAAAGGTTTTGCATGGCAACGAAGCTCCAAACTGAAATAGACTGTATATTAGCCACACTTTCTTGGAATCATTAGATTTTTCTCTTTTGTACTTCCTGCATTGTGCCTACTTCCATTCAACACAGGAACAATGAGCATTTGTTTCCATTTGTGGAAAAGAGTCAACTTGTTGCGCACAAAGCAGTGACACAACACTTGGATAAAGATAAACATGCACCGCTGGGGACTGAATTAAAACAAAGTGCTGTTGTAAGCATTTTAAAATACTCCAGACTGAATAGAAAACCTTCCTCACTCTGGATATGTTTATTTCAAGGTTGTTATTCTTCTAAAAAAAAAAAAAAAGCAACGGTGATTCTGCGTCCTGTTTTCCCCAAATTTAAGCGGGTGGGGGGTAATCAAGTCAAAAAAAGACCATCAAGCCTGGATCGGTGTTTCTTGTCAGACTTGATGAGTTGTAGTGAGCTGAATTCGCCCTCTAAATTCTTGATCTAACTTAAAATACTGGAGTTTTCTGTCAACTTAGGTCTCGTGGGGAAGGGGGTTTGGAGGAAGCAAAAAAAATAATAATAGGAGTCTTATATACAGTCCCACTCTAGAAGAGAGAACATACTGCGGCTGAACTCTCAAACCTCCTCCAAACAACCTCCAAAACAACTTTAGAATCGTACATTTATAAGTTGTGCTATTTCCAGTTGTTATTTGTATCTTACAACCATTTTCAACCATCTTAGTCCAAAACTAATAAGGAGAGAAAAATAAAGACTCTTTTGACCATCTGTTTTTTACTTTAGGTTATTTGTGAGTAGATCAATATGAGTTTTGAAGGGGAAGGGGAATTTTTTTTTACAACCATACGTTCAATACGTCCCCACTACTGTAGTCTAAAGACGACATACTGATTAATATTGCATTTGAGGAATATGAATTAGGCAACAACACAAAAATCCAACTTTTTTTTTTCCTAGTTCAGGGGGCGGCCATTTTGCCACTTGCTGTCGACTGAAAAGAGCTCAGTTAACGACTGTTACACCGTACGTTTTTTAGGGGTTTTGTGAGTTTGGTCATGTGACATTCACATACTGTATTAGTTTATGAGAGTTTAACCATGTGCCCAGATATTTGTATTGTGTGACTTTAAAAAAAAAAAAAAAAAATCCTATTAGCCATGATGATGGCTAAACCACTTTTGTAATGATTCTTGCTCCCAAATGCTCCATGCATTAGTTTTTATCTGTATTAAGGACCAGTTTCAGGTTGAGAGGTAATTGTTGGAGTGAAACTCTACTTGACCTCATATCCAATTTCACTGCTTACATTAACTGAACATCTGCAGTAAGATTCATGCACACACGGCCAAAACAAACAATACAACAAGAGAACTTTGGAAACTTTGAAAATCGATTGATGATGCAATCCACCACAAATTACAAAATGCCACGCTAATTAGTCTAAAAATGTTTTGTGGGCATCGTGATATATTTCCATTTCTTCCAAATACCATTCAGAACATGACATTTGTCCAAATATAAACTAAAATGTCAGATAGAAGAAGATAAGGACAACTGATACAAAATTAATTTTTTTGTCTCTTTTCTGACCCAAAATTGGATACCGGTAGTTAATTCATCTGATCCTGCCTCACCCTCTAGATAATGTTTTTGTGAAGAGTACCGGTATTTTGTGCGTAACTGTCCAAAATAATGAATGGAGATGAAAACATTCTCATTGGCAGTGTTAATACAACTCTACTACTTACACTTGACCTTTAAGTCAACCACTAGCTGTCCACCGCCACTTTATTCATATTTCATAACAAATTTTCCTATAGAAAACAATGAAATTTTTTTATTTGGCCAATTGTTGTCATAATAATAATGTATTCTACTAAGCAGTCCGACCAGAAACACATGGGCTCTTTTTGATGTTACGGTACATCATAATAAGTTCCATTTCTGGTTCTGTGGTCATCATCATATTTCACCTCTTTGCCATCACTGGTACCCTTTTGATATTCACTGTGCCAAAGTCTCAGTTTTTGTGTGAGAGACACATTTCCCCCAAAATGTTCTGGTTGGTTTCCAAATGTGAATGTTGAGGTTCCACTCTACATTTAACACTAAGTTCACTGTGCTTCTTAAATAAATGCCGCTCAATGTGCGTTGACCACAGTGCAAAGAACACCATATTGCAAAACCCAGATTATAAACATCTTTCAGATAGCGCATGGTGGATTGGATTGAGGGCAATTGGATTTGACGGGTACCAGGAGATCTTTAATCTGTCATTTTACGGGGGCAATTGAGGGCAGTAGTGTCCACTTTCCACCAGAAGCTCCCAAACAAGCCACGTTTGCTCCTTGGGGCACACTTGTTGTTCCAGCGACCATGGACAAGACAAGTTCATAAACAAGAGACCAACACACATTTGCTCCACTGATAATGCAGTTAACGCTCGGTGCTATCATCATCTTGCAGGCTTATTAGAGGCTTGGCTGCAGGATTTTCAATCGCCTGAAGTGTCAGTCAAATTGGTCCAGTTTAGCATTGTTAACACAACTTTCCTCACAATTTGGATCAATTGCATATCACCCCCTCAATAGCTCCCACACACCTAAATGAAATGATTGTTTTTTAAGTTGAAAGTCGGGGTTATGCCATAGGGGAGAAAGGCCGCATTGCTCCACTTGGGCTTTTGCAATTTCTAGTGCCTTCCACCAGGCAGTCAGGGTGGTGGAAATCATTGGGTTTTTAAAGCAATTATGTCGCTTAATCGATGTTGTAATGAAGAGTAAATCTAGAAGTCTGAGGTTATTACAATCCTTCTGTTCTAGTTCCAGCCAACAGTTAGTATCTCTGTTAGGTTGTGCCCATACAATGATATATTGTAGCTGGTTAGCTATACAGACGCTCCCCACCTTCCGAACGAGTTACGTTCCGGACGATCGTTCGTAAGGTGAATTTGTTCGTAAGTTGCTTCAGTGCTATATTTTGTATTATAATTTATGTTTAAAGCCTATATAAGTATATTGAAGGTTTATATAAGTATGTTTAAGGCTTGTACAAGTAACCTGCATTGGTTTGTACTGAAAAAAACTTAATAAAATGGAGAGAATACGTACAGTACTGTACTGTACTGCGTAAGTTAGAGAGAGAGAGCGAGAGAGAGACACACAGTATGTACATGTACGTAATAAGATAAATAAAATGAAGTTTAACTTACTTTTGGAAGATGTACTCGATGCTTAAGGAGATGGAGGAGGAGGAAGAGGAGGATTTTATATCATGAGAGATTCTTCGTCGTCGCTGGAATCGGATTCAAAAGTTATTTCCTCCTTCATGGGGACCGGCGTTTCTTCCTCCTCCTCCTCGCCACGTTGCTCAGCCTCCAATGAGCTCTCACAGCGCCAATCGTCGGTATTAGCGGCGGAAAGAAGCACTACGCGCAATACAAAATCTAACTTACAGCATTTCTTTCCAAACATTTTTCGACATACTGTACGCGCAGAAATGTTCGTATGTACCGTTGTTCGCAACTCGAATGTTCGTAAGTAGGGGAGCGTCTGTATAGTAGTGCATAAAATTTGGTGCTTCTACCGCCTTTGGATTTACTTTTCTGAAGAGTAGATAGACTAATCTTTGCTTTTTTTTTTAAATTCCAGTAAAATTCTGTAACTGCCGAGTCCAACAACTGGAACCAGTTAGCCGTAGGTTTAAATGGAATCATTGAGAAAAAATAGTTTATTTTGGGTAAAACTTTCATTTTAATGGTGGCTATTTGTCCTATTAGAGAAATAGGAAGATTATTCCAGCACTCCAAGTCACTATAAATGCTATCCAGAAGTGGAGTAAAGTTAAAATTAATTAAATCAGTTAATTTAGGTGAGATTTTTATGCCTAAGTATTTTAAATTACCAATAGGAAATGAGTAGTGTGGGTCCTGGCTTGCAGGGTTCCATGAATTTTCTGTAATAGGTAGAAGTGTTGATTTTGTCCAGTTAATAGAATAATCTGATAAATGTGAGAATTTAGTTAAGTTAAATACTTCCCCTAACGAAATAGCAGGCTTTTCTAAATAAAGTAAAATATCATCGGCATATAGATTAATTTTGTGTTCTGTTACCCCAGAGTGAATTTGAAATTTGACTCTATTTAGAAAAAAAATGACTATTTAGAGTGGGACTAAATAGACTCCGTTTTAGAGTAGGCAAATTTACACTCGGAAGAGAGTAAAATAAAGAATTGAAGAAAAATAAGTCACTCAAAGGTTGAGGAATGAAGTCACGACCTTCAGCTTGGGAGACTGCCACACTACCACCGGAGCTATGCCCCTCCTACTGTTTGTTTATCTCCAAGAGGAGACCAAAAACGATGTCTCTTGGAGAGGAAAATTCCAGCTGACACGAGTTATATACTAACACATAGCAGGAGCTGCGTGGCTCAGGGAATAGATCTGTCTCACAAGCTGAAGATCGTGAGTTTGTCCCTCAACCCTTGAGTGACTTTTATTTATTTCCAATTATTTTTTGTGTAAATGTGACTCAAAAACTGACTCTATTTGGTCCCACTCTAAATAGAGTCAAATTTATTCTACAGAATTTACTGTGAGCTTGTATATAATAAGTCTCATCGGCCATTCACCACAATGAACATGTCAATGAGACGATGAATTTGTAACTGCAATGTAGTTGCCAGATGAGGAAACAGTTAGCCTAGCGTCTTGAATTTCATCTTTACCCCATCTTAAGGCTTAAAAGTGTGTTTACATGCCGAACCACTCTTCTTCTTTGGAAGTTCATGAAGACAAATGACCTTCCTTACACTCTTTATACAACAGAGAACCAAAACATCAAAGTAAAATATCTCAAGTGGAAAATGAATTATTTAGAAGAGCAGGGGTGCGTAAACAAAAACAGCAGCGATATGATTTTGTACTGCAAGTAAAGACAAAATCCTGTGAACTGCTAGCGCAAGACTGATTAGGGCGGAAATAAACGTATCATAAAATGTGCTCCGTGGATCTCCAGATCATGATGAGGTTGACCCTTTTTATCCGCCTCGTTGCTCACAATACTGCGGCACGCTGGCCTAAACAATAAGCCGGGATATGGATGGAGAATTCCTCAATACAGAGAAGCCACAGTATTCGTGTCTGTGTGGAACAAGAGCGTTTATCGAATCATCCTTTGACTCCACCCTCCCTCCCCTTTCTCTCCTCAATAAACGACTCCTCTCTTATAGGATGAGATCGCCTTTGAGTTTGAAGCGTTTGATCATAATGAGCAAAACCACTTAGTAATGACTCGGGATGTATTCACCGCAGCGTTCCCAGCTATATACCCTCTTGTTCACCACACCCCACGTTATTCTGGAGCCTTTGTCCGCACGCTCACACAAGACGACACGGTTTAAAGGCAAACACGTTGTGGGTGACTCAAATCCTCCAAACGGCATCTCCCTGTGGGGCTTCAAAACCGCAAGATCACAAAACGGCACCCCAAAAAATGTAAACTACACTTATGTAATCCAGTACGAGTCTGTAAATCGAAAGCGGTGAACGAACGTTTTATTTACATGCAAGCTGCTCTTTTGTCCGCTGCTGCTTTTCAAGCATGTGTTGCAAAGCTTTATTAGCCATTTCTAAATAAATTAGCAAACGACCTGTAAAAGGATCCATATGCTCAAGTCACATGTGACCGTTAAACACATTCAATGCACCACAGCAACAAAGTGTAATGTTTATTGTTCCTGCTTTTAATTATTGCAGAGAAATGCAGTAACCTAGCGATAATGAGCAGTCGTAGGTAATGTTATGTGTATGTGACCCTGGTATTTACCCTCCCCTCCTCCCCCCACCCCTACCAAACCACACTAATTAAAGTATATTGGGTGAGCAAAACCAGGACTCGAATGTGGAAGCGATGTCTTAAAGTGGTGGGAAACAGGATTAGTTTTGGTGCTGCTATAGTTTTATAAATACTAAGAGTTGAGAATTGATCACACATGCGTGACTGATAAGTGCAAGAGGAAAATGAAAACAAAAGTAAGCTTACCGTCACTGTCCGATGGAGGACAACCATCTATGTCGCACGTACACTAGTTGACTGCAACCATTGCTGATTCACTTTCAACCAGTTTGCTGTCTAAAGAAGTACAATGTGACGTCGGCTATATGAAGTACTAGTGTAGATAAGCTTGGCACAACTGCATGACATTGGCATGGAAACAACTAACAAGTCTTCAGAACATTCACGATGGAACCGCTTCTTTCGGCCATTACAAGTACATTCAAGCAACTAATTTAGAATGAGTTTTCATTTATTGGCTAATTTACAACTTGCAATTTATGATATTTCATTTCAAGCAGTAAATTCTGTAGTGTAAATTTTACTTAAGTAAAATGTACACTTAAAAAAAAATATATATATATATATATTTTTTAAGGTCACTCAAGGGTTGAGGAACAAACCCACAACTTCAGGTTGGGAGTCAGCCAATCTACTCGCTGAGCCATGCAGGTCCTACTGTGTGTTAGTATATCGCTCGTGTCAGTTGGAATCGTAACTTCAAGACCAAAAATCTCCTTTTATAAGCTAACAGTAGGAGTGGCATAACTCAGGTGGTAGAGTGGCAGAGTTTATTTTTTATTTAATTTATTTTTTTTTTTAGATATAAACGAGTAAAATGTAGTCAAAATCTCTCCTTGCAAGATTTACTCAGAATTTCTGGGTGAAAAATCTTTATTAGTTTTTTTTCATGGCATAGTTGAATTCTCTTTTGCACACTAAAAATACTTTGAGTAAGATTTACTCTGAATATTTTACTCTCTTCCAAGTGTAAATTTTACTCTGTTTAGAAGGGACAAAATCGACTCTGTTTAGAGTCAAATTTACTCTATAGAATTTACTGTAGCTGCAGTTTTACATCTTGCATTTTGTTCCGTAATTGTGTCCTTAAAACCAAGGCCTTAAAACCAAAACTTCGATTTTTGGCTCATCATTACGACTCAGCTTGGTATGCATCCAGTTTGATTGGTCTGACGTCCTCCCCATATGCTATTCACAGCCACTGGGGGGGTATTTGGCACAGTGCTCAGTTCAGTTCTTTCTTTGGCATTTAAGTCAGTGGCAACAACATTTGCATACAGTTTCTAAGGAAACTGCAATTTGGTGTTGTAATGATGAGGTCCTTTAAAGCCAGTTATTTACTGCATGGGGCCTGTTCCTGCAATGACATGCCTTGCCAGCCCTCAGATGAGTCGGCAGGAAAAACTCCTTCGATTCTTATATGCAAACTTTTATTTTTAGGGGGTTTTGAACACAGCAGAGAATGACAGGGTGCGAAGAAAAAGCCAAGCAAAGCATTTTCACACTCAAAAAAACAAGGGAGCCGTCTGCAGTTCTTCTCGTTTTTGTGTGCGACTATTTTACATATACACTGTACTGACCACAATGATTATGACACCCATCCAGGGAAAGTTTACACTTTCGCTGGAGGATCATACATAAACATTATTTCTCTCGGTATGATGATGTGAGCTTGTAAATTTAGCCTGCTTCACTCATCTTTTCACTTTCCACCTGGTGAGCATGACCCAAATCTCTGGTGTGCGGCTATGCGTCTGTTTTGATACCGAAGCCACGGGTAACAGAGACCACTCACCCTGGCTATGTATTTTGGCGCATGAGAGGGAGCCAAGTGACATTTCAGACGTTAATAGATCCTCATTTCGCGGTTAAGTATTTGTACTCGGACTGACTCCTCTTAAGCAAATACATCCTGAATTAAATGTCTGAATTCGCACCACAGAGGGGGCTCTTATTATCAATACCGGCGAGCTAAAAATAGTTGAATAATGAAAGCTCCTGCTAGCCGTACATGAGCTTTCCAAAAAGGAAGCGACGTGGGGCTGAACTTTAAAAACCTGAGGAGAGCGTCACCGCAAAAAAACTGGCTTCCAGCTGTGCGGATCGCTTCCCTTCGTGTCATCTGACTGCTAAGACAACTTCACATGGTGTTTGGAGGCATAATGACAGAGCGCAGACAGCTCATAGAGAAATTGCATGTTGCCGTGACAATCGGGATGCACGGCACCCTCAGACATTACACATCACACGGAGAAAATGGGTGCCCATCGCCCTTTTTTGTGGTGACTGGATAAAATATTTCGCATCCTCATTTTTTATGGTATTATATACCCAGCAGCTGGCATATCCAGACTAAATGGCTTTGGTTCTTTTATAGGCAAACATTTTGTTGTCCAGTTAGCCATTAAGATGAGATCATATTTGCCCACAAATGGAATTTTAATGCTAATGTGTTGCAGCTTACAGTAATGCGCTCTCAACTTTGGAGTGGTAATTCCAGCAACAGAGCTTAATCACGGCCCCAAAAAGTCAGTTGGGTTTTCAGTTTTAAATCCCTTCAGGGACATTAAACAAAGTAAAAAAACAAAACAAGCCATAAATCTTCTTTGAAACCACCACAGGATGCGTGTAAACAATACATATCAGGGGCATTAATAGAATATACATTACTTTGTCGTTGCTATCCAATGGAAACTCGTAACTACGAGCTCCTTGTAACGTCAATTAGCTTTCAATTTTGGGGGTGCTACTCACTGGCGATATTGTGTGAACTTGTGGGCATACAAAGGCCCCCCCAAAAAAGGCGCAGGCACATTGATTCCAAATGGGCTAATTAATTTATTTATATCTACTATTATTATTTGATTTGTAATTAATAATTGAATTATATACCTTATTTACTATATTTAATAAATAAATGTACAGTATAATACATGCAACTATATAATAATTCAAAACACAATAATTTCATTTTTCTGTACCTGAAAATGGCATTATGGTCAGTCACTGTTCGGTCCACACGACCAAACCTTGACCTTTCGTCTTTAGTCGCTACTGTTGACAAAAAAACAAAATGTACTCTATTGCACTTTTTCAATTTCATAATTCACTTGTAGCTGTCACTCAGACAGTCTTAATAGGAGAAACTGAGCTATAAACATTGCAAGTGCAAACCTGGTCCCATTTTGAAAAAACTTGTCAAGGCCAGACTGAAAGGGGTCCAGTCAACCATCCATTTCCGAAAACTGTTTATTCTGGGCTGGGCAGCTACAGCCCTGAATTTGTGGCTGACATACAGTAAGGTGTGACATGCTCCCACTCACAGCTATGGACAATTCAAGTGTCTCAAATTAACATAAACATTAATATTTTTGAAGGATAGGAGGAAGCCAGAGTTTTGTTTTTTTAAGCCACAAGAACACGGAAAACAGGCGAGTGCCTCCAAAAGAAAGGCCTCAGCCAACACGAGACCAACAGTCTAATATGTCTAAGTTAGCTGGCCCGTTCATCTAGAAAGCTCAAGCACTAACGGTGATTGTGCAAATAGATTTGTAAGGCCCTATTTTCATAGATAGGTGCATGTGCGCTCGGCGTAAAAACTGGTGCATCTTCATTTATGTGGACCGACGTCGTTCTTCATTGACGCACCTGAGAATTTTGTCATAAAAAGTGCACTTAGACCAGGTGAAAGCATGTCTATGTTGGGGCGCAGGTGGTGTTACGCAGTTTTGTTTGATTTGATCAAGGTACACGCAGACGGATTTTGAGCTACCGGATGTGTGCGGGATGTCATCGTGTTCCATTTAGAAATATGACAACCCTCTAAATCATTGTAGAAATCATTTAATTGAAAAAATAAGCTAAACTTTTAGACTTTGGCCCAACTAAACAGCTAACTCACCAATTATACCAGTGTTTCTCAACCCTGGTCCTCAGGGCCCACTATCCAGCCTGTTTTCCATGCCTCCCTCTTCCCAATGCAGCTGATTCCAATAACAGCTAAACAGCAAGCTCTGGAGACGCCTGATAACGATCCTCACCTGCGTTGGAATTGGGAAACATGGAAAACAGGCTGGATGGTGGGCCCCGAGGACCAGGGTTGAGAAACACTGATTTATACTGTATATCCTCGAGTACACCTATCCAGCCTGGATTTCATGTCTCCAACAGCCAACACAGGTGTTTGAAACGATCAGCTAATCAGCAAGCTCTGCATGAAGCCTGATAACGATCCTCAGCTGTGTTGGCTGAAGGAGACCTGGAAAACAGGCTGGATAGGGGTACTTGAGGACCGGGGTTGAGAACCTCTGATCTGGATAATAGTTGCTGTTTATTGCTCTACCTAACTATCACGCTAACAAATTAACCAGTAACAAATTAAGTGCTAATTATATAGCCTAAATATGGGTTCTAACCAGGACTCCATTACAATTTAGCGCATTTGAACCTAACGTAACTATATATACAGTATGTGTAGTTCACTAGTTGCCCTTTGGCTGTCTATCAAACTACATATGTAGCTGTCTATCAAACTAATTCGATAACCACATGAGCCTAATTCTAGCCTGAGTTCACCTAAACCCATTTTGCCTCCAACCAGTAATACACTCCTTTTTAGAGCCGTAAATTAACCAAACCTTTTTAATGAAATCTAACTAGCCTACTTATCCATCTAGCTAACAGGTTGCCGTTCTATTTCTATATATCTCACTAACTATCAAGCTAATGGGGTATATGCCACGGAGGAGGCGGGACTTCCGACTTCCTGGCTTTCACACATCAGCTTTGTTTCCATTTCCTGTTTGCGACGTGTGGGCCGCGTCCCAGTTCTTGCGCTTCCGCCTTTGTGCCCCTTGGTCACGCACAGTTATTATAGTTTTGGAATTTTTCATTTTAGTTAGTTTTGAGGTTTTTTTTGTTTTTGTTTATTAATTTAGTTAGTTTTAATTAGTTTTTTAACTCTTTCACTGCCACTGACGTTTAAAGACGTCAAGTAAAAACCTACAGAGCACTGCCAATGACGTCAAGACGTCCTCCAATTTTTTTTGTTTTTTTTTTTGAAACGGGTGGGGGGAAGCCTTCCGCATCTCTGTTGAAAGTTTCAATTAGGTCTGTTGTGCCTAAGGACTATTTTTGCCCCCTAGAGGGCAGCGATGACTGTCTTTTGACAAGATCGGGTGGGCGTCAGTAGAGGCGGAGCTAGCGCGTCGAGCAGGAGATCAGAATGGAAAACAAAGGAAAAATGGCGACCGTTTGCGAGGAGTTCACGCCCGAGCCGTTTTATTTCAAAGACAAAAGCATCGACCAAAGCTAAAAGAGCACATTGATGACAACGATGATGATGATGATGATGATGATGACTCCGTGGATGGAAAGCATTGACGCGGCAGGAGAAGACGTGGGGGGGGGGGGAAGCTAGATGGCTGAGGAGAAAGTGGTGCCCGTTTGGAAAGCAGCTCTCTACACTTACAAGACGAGGGATCGACCAACGCTAAAAGAGCACATTGATGACGACGATGATCATCATCATCGATGATGATGAAGGTGAATCCGAGCTTGACGGCGAAATTGGAACCGCTGACGCGGCGGCTATGACGGCGTCATAAACGCGTAGCACAATCGAGCACGCACAGGCGGACGTTCGATCGGACGACGAAGAGTGCCCCGAGTCCAATGCATATTCATCGGAGGAGTGTGTACAGTCTGCTACGTGCTATTTATTCCCCGGAAAAAAAGGAAAGTGTAACGTGTAACGTTTGCGCGCGAAACGGCCAAAGTGAAAGTAAACTGTTGTGCGAGTCCAGCGGCGTCTCCTTGCACGCAGGAGAGCGTTATAAAAAGAAAAACTGTATTTGAAACATCCACATAATTGTAAGTAGTACCACAGTTGCACACATTTGTAAATAGTTTGCGAAATTGTTTTGTCAAATTGTTACACTGTTGAATGGAAATAAACGTATTTTGCAATCAAAAAACACTTTTTCATTGTTGGTGAAAGCGTTTTACAGAAGTAAAGCACTATTTAGGTGTTTGTGGCATCATTCATGGACACAAAGAAGTGTACAATTCACTAGAGTGCATGAAATAACATCGTTTCACAAAAAGCCCTTTTTCTCCGTTTTTTTTGTTTCAAAACAGAGAATTTCGGTGAAAGTAACCATTTTCTATTGTTGATTACTGAAGAACGGAATAAGGTAGAAACAAACTCTTTTTTTCTGATGAAAGATGAGAGTCCAATCTTTCATTTGGTAGTATGTGTGTTTCCATAGTCCAAACACAACATTTTCTGTGGACCTTGAAAGATCAGTCAAAATGCTTAAATCGGCTGGCACTGGCGACAACCCGTTTCTGAAAACGTCTGGCAGTGAAAGAGTTAAGGGGGTTCTGTTAGTCTTTATTAGTTTTAGTTATTTCATAAATGCTTAGTTTTTGTTTAGTTTTAGTTAGTTTCAGTATTAGTTTTAGTTTACAAAAAAAGTGTATTACTTGTGCGCAATATTTAAAAAACACCATAGGAGCAATGTCATCTGAAGGTGCTTTTCTATTGGCTGCTGCTATATGACGTCACTTTTGAGTGACACACTTTCAAACATCCTTATTCTGGTTAATATCAAAATAAATCACAATCTAAATTCACATTTAAAATCATCCCCAAAGGCTCATGCATTAAATTAATTGCCAAAGACGAATGACATTTTTACAATAATTATAGTTAGTTTTGTAAACATAAAATGTAGTTTCAGTTAGTTTTCGTTGTTTAAAAAGCATTTTCGTTTTTATTTTATTTCGTTAACTAAATAGTTTTTTGAATTTTAGTTTTAGCTTTTTCGTTAGTTTTAGTTAACCTTGGTTGTGCGTTCCCGTCGACGGGTGCGAGTGTGTAGTGTGTCTGTCTCAGTTGTCCGAAGCATTTCAGAGAGTGGAGACGCCCGGCGGGAGCGCGCGTTTGTGGGGCGCAGGTGTGTTGGACCGCGGCCATCAGTGGCCGGAAACAACGCTGATGTGTGAAACCCGGAAGTCCGTGGCATCTACCCCATTCGCAAAGCTCAGGAACTACTTATAGAAGTTTGAATTTGCTTGATTGTATTCACATTCCAGCCAGAACGCTATGCTAATAAGTCTCAATTAACCACATCTTTTTGAATGTGACCAAACTAACAAATGAAGTAACTTAAGTTATTTTTCACTCTAAGTAAGTAACCTGTTGCTGTTTGGTATGTACTTATGTGTCATGGATAGCTATCAAGCTAACTAATACTACTAGTAGTAAGCGCACATAGTCTGAATTTACCTGAATCCATTCAGTTTCTGACCAGAACTTACTAGCTATAACTAACCAGCCAACTACTTATCTGTCTAGATAACTAGTTACTGTACTACCGATCCATCAAAATTAGCTAACGAGTCAACCACAATTGTTTGATGGGCTCTTTGCACAAATCCACTACTTCCTGACCTCAGCACCACTCCTTCATTTTCTGTCTTTCATGATTGTGTCTGGCCATTGTCGTCGTGGTTACCGAGGTCAGGCACACCTGGATTATTCAGTTTGTCGAATCATGAAAGACAGGAAATTAAGAAGCGTTGCTGAGTTCAGGAAGTAGTGGATTTGTGCAAAGAGCTCATTGTTTAATTAGAGGCTGAATCCATTCCGAACTCCAAAATGGATTTGAGAAAACTCCACTCCGGGATTTCCTCGCGTCGGTGTCCAGCCAGCTGCTGCAGAGTCGGTCCAGTGCTCCTCGCTTGTCTGCTCAGTTGTCCTCTTGACTGCTCTGGAGTCGTGTGGATGTGACACGCGCCGGCGGGCGTGCAACTGAAGCTCGGAGCTCACCGAGAATCTCATCTCAACACTACCCGGCTTGCGTGTTCCGCCGTCGGGCTTCAACGACTCCCTCCAGACCCACTTCGTCGCGACCTGGTCGGGACTTTTTCCAATTCACCTCGTCTCATTGGAGCGTGTTCCCCCCCACTTCAACCTTCTCTTTTTAAACGCGGGGCATGGTGCTTCACTTAAAAAAAACAACAACAACGTTCCTCTCTTCGCTTTGGAGCTTTTCGCCCCGACCTGGATGTATCGACTTGTGGGGGAGCGTCTACCTGCCACCGCCGCCTGTCCGCTGTGAGGCGACCCGAACATGCAGCCGAGTCGAGCCTGTTTTTGTGTGACCTGGAGCTCAGTTTGTGGGGGCCGCCTCGTCTAAACCAGGCCAGCCGAGTTGAAGGGGGGGGCGATTTGAAATTCACAGTCCTTCATCTTTCTAGCACGGTAAGTAGCACCCGCTCCATCGATACATAGCGTTAAGAAGTGGCTCTCTGGCGGACTTTGGAAAATGTTCATTAATCGCAATGAAAGCAGCAATGTAGCGTTTATCGCCTTTCTTTTGAATTTCTGCAATTATGTGCACAATTAAAGAATCGGAGGGAAATTACGAGTCTTGCAGTAACAGTGTGAATTTCCCAACACACACACTTTGAACAGCATCTAAGTAGCTGGATGTCAGTTGCGGTCTCCATTTACCTCTCCATTTTGCAGCTATAAAATAAGATCATTGCACAGAGCATTTATAATTCACGGAGCCTCGTGCCAGCCATGCGAGATGATGGCACGCGCAGACAGATGCAGAGTTTTTACAGGCTGGGGAGCAATATCTGCCAGCCCCCCCTTACGTGAGGCATTTTCGGAGGCAGTCTCTGGCCGGGATCCTCCAGAGAGCAAAGCACCGCTGACACATCAAGGTTAAACCACATTTGCGTTGCGCTCAATTCTTGTGGACGGCGTTCAATCGTGCTGCAGCGTTAATAAGCCAACCACCATCAAGTGTTGGGTCATCAATTAGAACGCGTCCACTCTTCCTATAAGATGTTGGGAGTGTGTTTTCATTCGGAGGGGACTATTTATAAGGTCAATAGTTAAAAAGAAAAGTCCTCGTGTCTTGCAATCTTCGCTTTAGGTGATAGCCTTTTGGTGGTCTTCTACACCAGACTCATCCAATCATGCCTTTATTTGCAATGAGGCACAAGGGGAAGCATGCAGTTGTCCAAAATGTCTCCTTGGTGGGCCCTTAAATTCAACTAATGTGCAAATAGTTTGGATTTGATGGGGCTATAACTGTTAAGTTATTTTTGGAAGCAACATTGGTAACTTGGACTTCGCAACTTTTAATAAAAGGAAACAGCAATATAGTAATGAAAAAATAAATTGCATTTAAAGGAAAGATGGGCAATAATCATGAAGCATATTGGGGGGGAAAGTTGTATAAATAGTCATATTATCTGTACTGCAATAATATATGTATTTTCAACACATTTTGATTTTGCAAGCATTTTAATGCACGTCAAGGTGATTGTCATAAATGTGTTGATGAGCTTCACATAAATGATCCGTAACAATGAAATGGTTAAATTATGGACACATTTGGTAACTTGATTGGAAATGGGGTGAGGTCAAGGCAAAGAAAGTCGATTATGCTGTCACATAGTCAAATTTTTAGTTAGGAATTAAAGTTATGTCATTATGTTTTACAAAATACAAATTATTTTCTGTTGATGGTTAAAATGTGTGCATGGCGAAAGTCCAGAATGTGTTTGTGGTGGGCCTTGAATGCAACTAATGTGCCCATCGTTCATATTTAATTCCATTACAGTTGTGCAGTTTGATTTTGGAACCATGTTTGGTGACTTGAATGTAAATTGATGCCACATGCCTCACTAGAAAAGCAATATTGACAATAATAAAAAAATAATACAGGTACATTATGCTGGCGATTAATCATGAAGAACATTCACTTTCTACATATAGTTAGTATGTAGCCTTTCTAAGTACCCTATTTGATGCATGCAAGGCCAAAATGTATTGTTGGTGGAGCTTGATTGTAACTAATGTGCACATATTTCATATTTATTGCTTCATAACAGTTGTGTAGTTGACTTTGGAAGCATATTTGGTAACTTGAGTGGAAATAGCAAAAAAAAAAAAAGTCAGCCTCATTTTGAAAATGTGGTTGAAAATGGGATTTTCCAAGCGCGTAAGTGAAGCCAAACAGCTCCAGCTGTTTTGTGGTTGTATATTTGTATGCTTATGTTTGTACATAGCCATTGTGTATAATTAGTAAGCGTCCTTGGCTGAATTATTGATGCATTGTTTCACACTGTTGGAATGAAATCTGTGGAACAAGGGCCATTTCAGTTTTGTGCAAGTCGTCCGTGTGCCATACGGCCTGATTTTGATGTAATGCAGCGTGTGTTGAGCTCCCATGCACTGAATATGGGAATGTGAGTTGAATGGTTGTCTGTAGGGATAGGCTGATATTAAATTCTGACACAAACAAATTTTTTATTATATTATTATTAAAATTACTAATATTTATCAATCACCCCCACAAAAAAACGAGTTGCTAAAAACAGCATTTTTTTTCCATTAAACACAATCTGTTTTATTTTTTTAAACTAAATATAGAATATTTGGTACAAATATTCACCATGTCAAGTTTAAATAAATACAGAAGCAAGCAGAAAATAAGTGTTGACAATCTTTTTGTGTTATAAATAAATTGTTCTTAGTAAGTCAGTGTCCCACCACTGGTGAGCTATTTTTAGAATAGACCTGTGGGCTACTCGAGTTGTGCTTGGGACTAACTATTACAAGATGGCACCATGTTTTTTGTTTTGTTTTTAGTTTTTTAAGACAGTGCACTATAATCAAGGGGCATCCGTGTAAGTAACTGTGTCTTGCTCTCTCCTAAGATGGATAATTTAAAAAAAAAAAGTTAATTGGTGTCAATTAGCTACAAAAAGGCGGCTCGTCTCCTCAACTCTGCAAGCAGCCAATCATATTGTGCCCTGTTTAGAAGTCCCTTCAGAAAATAAAAGAGGATGTTAACAATATTAGCGGTTAATGAAACTTTTTTTTTTTTTTTAAACGACGATAAACCGTCAAACCGGTAATCGGCCCCAATCGGTCTGTTTCTGCGAGCCGTAAATGGCCCCCCGGGCCATAGCTTTCCACGAACCAGTTTTATGGACCTAACTCATTTTAAGTTGTCGATTTAAGATTTGGGAGGAATGGCGGGTTCCTATATGCAACCCTTTACCATTAAAGGCTCGCATTTACTTACAACAGTAATCTTCATCAATCCATTGATGAAGATTACTGTTGTTCCGATACCGTTTTTTGGACCCCGACACCGATTCCGATATCCAGCTTTGCAGTTTCGGCCGATGCCGATACCATATCGATACCCACGTTTTTTTTGTTCCTCAACATGAAAAGCATGTTACTTGTTAGTACTCACCGATACCAGTGTTTTAATGCAGTATCGGGGCCTCTGCCGATACCAGTATCGGTATCGGAACAACACTAATGAAGAGTTGTGTCCAATAGTTGTGGTGCATGTACCGGTAATGTATCTAACAGCTGTCAGGGTGTTTAAAAGAGGAGTGGTTGTTCTTTCCTGGGTGCTTATTACATCATCCGTATGTTTGGCGATGACAAATTCGGGTGGATTTTTGAAGTTTTACGTTTTGGCGTGAACCAAAAGTCCTCTTGGCTTGGGAGAAGGAAGGAGTGAGGACTATAAAGGATGAAGGTCCATTCTTTGGCGATTGTGTTTGAAAAATCCTGCTTTTCAGCCCACAATGAATTATGGGACAGTAGGAATTGAAAGGGAGAGAGAGAGTGAGGTGGACAAATGTTCTGTTACATTCTCAGCACATACACACACATGCACTCTCTACCTCCACTCCATCTCTCACCCAGGCCAGGCATGCTGCTCGGGTCCATTTGTCTGTGTTGTCCTGGGAAGGAAGTGCCATCTCATCTCGCCTCGCGCAAATGGTTTCAATGCAGGCGAGTGTGAATTCTAGCGGCTTTTTGTAACTTGCCATTTCCATATCAAAGTGTCTGCATTTCAATAGGGAGAACATGAGCTACCAGCAGCCCCCCCCCACACACACCCAAAGCCCGCTCTCCTCATTCCCTTTTCCACCCTCCTCCTCTCAAGCAGCCTCGTCCTGCTGCTGCTGGACGATACAGACCGCGTTTTTGTTGGGGGGGCAGCCCAGGACAGCCCAGGACAGCCCACATTTTGTTTGTGATTGCGATTCAGCGAGATAATTTGTCGGCCGTAACCTAAATCATCAAACGCCTTTTATAGTCTTTTAGCGGGAACACTGACCACCTTGGACCACCCCCCTCCCTCCTTCTCCTGCCCTCTGCCCCTCTAGCACGCATCTACAAAGATCTGATCTTCAAGGGAAAGAATAAAGCATCCAGTGTGTGCATACATAAGTTGATGAAAATGTGTTTACCCACTTTGGCTGGTAGTTTGGCCACAGACATCTAAAATAGCCGAAGGGAATTTTCTCCCCACACGCTGTATGGCTCCAAAGCTTTTGGAGCTTGTTGTGACACTGAACAATTGATTGTCTACAGCAGAACTAATATTTATTTAACACTTTGCATGCAGCTATCGTGAAGAAAAATACTGTTACAAGACCGTTCTTATTATTCTTGGATAATCTTTATTAGTTCTACAATAGGGACATTTTTAATATGAGACAGCACAGTGGACTAGGGGTTAGCACACTTGCCTTATCGTTTCGAGGTTCTGGGTTCCAATCTCATCTCTGGCCTTCCTTTGTGGTGTTTACATGTTCTCCGTGTGCTTGCGTGGGTGTTTCCCCCCCCCCACCGTCTAGTTGGCTTCCTGCCACATTCCCAAAACATGAAACTTGAAATTGTCTCTAGGTTTGAATATGAGCGTGAATGCTTGTTTGTCTTTAATGTATGTGCCTTGCAATTGGCTGGCAACCAGTACGGGATGTACCCTGTCCTAATGAGGACTAGGTTTTGCCTTTTCTTGTTTTTTTGTTGAAGGAACCAATGATGGCAAATGGGAAGAGTGTGAGGCTAATTGTAGAACCAGAAATGACACGAACTGCTGCGTAGGGATGGGTCTGACTCGAGAGAAATTTATCACACATGACAATTACAGCAACTTGGACTCGAACAACATTTGCATATTCAATTATCATTTGACCACTTAATCCTGAATCCATTCAAGGGGTACCAATGGTACTTTTAACAATGACCACTTCATACTCCCAAAAATAAAAAATCCAATTTGATCCTAATGTTAAATGGAGCTCATTTGCATAGCGCTTTATCAACACCAAATGCCGCTTAAAAAAAAATGTATCAGAGTGTACATATACAGCCAATGCACTAGCACAGCTGAGTTATTTTTAGCATAACTTACTTTAATCTCCAGGATCTCTCGCTGTATACTAAGGCAAAACCCAAGGTGTTTTTTTTTCACTTTTGGTAAAGTTTTAAATCAATCCATGTTGTGTCTGTCATAGCTAGCAAACACTAAGCTAACAACTGTAAGGGTTTGTCTATCCAGTTCAAATTTGCAACCTCCCTTTGTGCTAGGACATTGTCAGAGGCCAATGGCGAAGTAACGACAAAGGCGTTGATACACTACCTAGATGGGCTTTATTGATTGCTTGATTAACAGTTTAATATAATAATCATTAGCCGGAAGTGCTGGACTGGGCCCCCAAAAAAAATCTACCCTAGCATTTTGACTTGTGCTCTGTCAGGCCCAGCCCGGCCCAACCCAACTCTTGCCTATGTAGTTCTGCCACTGATGTTTGTTGATGATGTTTCAGTTTGTGGATGGTCCTTCTAAGTTCTGGACCAGTCTGTTGTGGTAAAATGTAGGAAAATAATAATCAAAAGGCACTGCATCGGTCCCCCAAAAGA
This sequence comes from Vanacampus margaritifer, assembly GCF_051991255.1. NCBI lineage: Eukaryota > Metazoa > Chordata > Actinopteri > Syngnathiformes > Syngnathidae > Vanacampus > Vanacampus margaritifer. The sequence continues at coordinate 46,692,913 of NC_135433.1, forward strand.
GGTCAGCCCACCGGGCATCTGCCCTGTGTGCCAGATGGCCAGTCCAGCCCTGTTAGCTGGCTAACCATTGCTGTACATACACTTCCGGGTGTCAGGTCTCGAAGAGCACGTGTCACACTCCTCACAGACGAACTTACATCACACGCGTTGCCATTTTAAGTTAATTTCCTGTGAGACTAGTACATGACATTATGCTACGATTCGTTCTCACTCGAATCAGAAAATTGTGATCGGCATTCTTTTTATATCGGTCAATTCGGATGTAATTTCGAGTCACCGCTGATTTGTGCAGCCCTAAATTGCAGCCATTTTAAGTTTACCAAGCAGTTGTTAATATAAACATACTTATACACTTAACACTTGATAAATACTGAATAAAGTCCTACAAGTTGGCAGAGTTCTGTTTTGTGATGACGGCTAGAGCATGGACCAAGTTAATTTGCTCTACATTATTTCCATTTTGAAGTGAGAACCACTGGAAAGTCAACCGTTATTGCACAACACACTATGTAGTTTGTGTTTTGGGACTCCAAATATGCAACTCTGCAGTCTTCTTCCAGGGCCAAAAATCTCGCAATTAAACATCAAACGGCGATTTAAAGAACTAGGACATGTCTTTAGGTTGAATACAGCTAAGTGCATGCATGTGTGCTGTAGAGGATAGCTCAAGCCTGCAGTCTTTTTGTTCAGAGCAGTTTGAGCTAAGGAGAATGACTTGGGGCGGGGTGGGTGTGGGGTGCAAAAGCTCACCTGCCATCTTCACTCACTGGGTGTGGGCTTTGACAGCTGTCTTGTCTACTTCCCTTTGATGCTCTCGCACGGAAACGCCGGACAACAAATGGACAATAAGGCAAAGGAGGATAGCCTGCCATGAATCATCGCTGTCGTTCAAGACGGGACGCTTCTGTTGCGATCACAGGATGAGCAATCCACCACAGGGATGAAGTCGAACCTCCAAGGTTGACCCCGAATTTGTTTATGTTTTTAATCCACCCAAACCCCCACCCCCACTTGGTAATTGAATTCGGCATTTTCACCTACAAACTGATGCCATCATAAAGCAATTACTGACTTTACATGCAATGTTTTAAGTAACATTTGAACATTCGTCACTGTCATGCATGCTTTAAAAGAAGTATTAGTGTTAATGAGACCTAAACACGATAAATTAGAATGTGTACTCCGCCTCCTTAACCCTAAAGCCAAGCATAAATATAGCTTACGTTAGTAATAACTATAATAGCTTAGATTTATATAGCGCCTTTCAAGAGACCCAGGGACACTTAACTATATCTCATGTGGAGAATAAAAAGGTTGATTGTAGCATGCTAGGAGCGGCTCGTTAGCGGAGGATTGTCTCGCGTTAGCCACCAGCTGATAGCCAGTCGACTCGACAGCAAACATGCAGGAACGGGATGGAAAAGGCAGAGCAGTTAACTTCTCCTGATGATGTAGAGAAAGTTTTGGCAGCTGTGGTAGTTAACAGCTGGTAAAGGTTAGCTGTTTAACTAATGTAGGTAAGTTAAAAGTGAAAAAAAGTGATAGTGAAGTGAGGGTTATCATTGACTTGAGATACTACTTAAAATGAAGTCTCAGTCAATATGTAGTTGAAATTATTATTATTATTATTTTTTGCAACCATCGAGTCTTATTTTTCATGGCTGAACTACGGAATGTCCAGCATCATTGGACTATAAAAGTTCTTCTAGAGGTTACATGCAAGCTTTGTGCTAATCCCATAAGCGAGCCCCTAGTATGCTATTATATACTATTATATACAGTGACCTTTGAATTAACTCACATAGGCCAGCGTTATGCCTTGTTTATGTGTGGGAAGGCTCTAGCGGCGTAACAGACCGCAAACAAGTGCGGACAGGTCAACGCAACAAGATTGTTTACTTTATTGAAAGGTTGCTGAGGAGCTACTGCTATGCTTCGTTCATCTCTCACCACCCCCACCCACCGTCATGAGGCGGGAAGACGAACACTCACTGTCACTTGCAAAATCAATGACTGAATAGCGTTAACTGTGGTGTTGACAGAAGGTATTGTGGCGTTGGATTAAAATTGAAGTCTTCAAAGCTATTTAGATCCCACAAAAGTACAACAGATTATAACATTACCCGGTGACATTTTACAGAGCTGTAAACATCAGAACATGTTGAGATGTTGGGAGTTCATGTTTAATTAATATCGCTATCAAATGCTCAGTCTGGATCAGATCTGGATTAGTTCTTGCATTAGTTTGACATTATTCCCTGTAACCTGGCACGCACACTAAATTTATTTCAAATTGGATTTCACAGAAACATTCTTCAGAGAATTTTTTATTATTTTTTTGTCCACAATAGTTTAACGTGTGGGATAACATCAATTTATAACAATTTGTCCTGTTACATTGCAGATATTATTTACATACAGATCACAGAATAAAAAAATACTTGAGGTGCCAACACGGAGCAAATGTTTATCTTTCTTTAGTTTTCATGAATTGATGGCATTTTTTTTCTTCATAGGAGTGATGAAACTGTAATATATTAACAACTACTGCAACTACTGTATTTCTGCAAATAGGGATGTTTATTCAACTGCAGATGCAGGAAGTTGTCTATTAACTCTTTGACTGCCATGAACGTTAAAAGACGTCAAGTAAAAAACCTACGGACGGCCGCCAATGACGTTAAAAGACGTCATCCAATTTTTTATATATATTTTGAAACGGGTGGAGGAAAGCCTTGGCCAGCTGCTGTGAAAGTTTCAAGCAGATCTAGTTAGCCTAATGACTATTTTTGGCCCCTAGATGGCAGCAATGACTCTCTTTTGACAAGATTGGGTAAGCGTCAGTAGAAGACGTGAGGCGGAGCTAGAGGGGACAATGGCTGGGGAAGGGAAGAAAACATGGCGACCGGTTGCAAGCAGCTCACGGTCGAGCAGTTTTTTTCAAAGACGAAAAGCATCGACCAACGCTAAAGAGCACATTGATGACGACGATGATCATCATTGATGATGATGATGGTGACTCCGAGGTTGACGCCGAAGTTGGAAGCGCTGACGCGGCGGCTATGACGACGTCATAAAGGTTCACGGGCTAGCGATGCTAACACCGGAAAACGCGGAGCACAAGCGAGCACGCTCAGGCGGACGTTCAATCGGACGACGAAGAGTGCCCCGAGTCCAATGCATATTCATCGGAGGAGTGGGTACAGTCTGCTACTTGCTATTTATTCCCCGGAAAAAAAGGCCGTCAAGAAAGTGTAACGTCTGCACGCGAAAGGAGCCATCGCAAGTGAAACTAATCTGTTGTGCAAATCCTGCTGCGTCTCCTTGCACGCATGGGAGCGTTACAAAAAGAAAAACTGTATTTGAAACATCCACATAATTGTAAATAGTACCACAGTTGCACACATTTGTAAATAGTTTGCGAAATTGTTTTGTCAAATTGTTACACTGTTGAATGGAGATAAACGCATTTTGCAACCAAAAAACACTTTTTCATTGTTGGTGAAAGCGTTTTACAGAAGTAAAGCACTATTTAGGTGTTTGTGGCATCATTCATGGACAAAAAGAAGTGTAGAATTCACTAGAGTGCATGAAACATCGTTTCACAAAAAGCTCTTTTTCTCCGCTTTTTGTTTCAAAACAGAGCATTTTGGTGAAACTAACCATTTTCTATTGTTGATTACTGAAGAACGGAATAAGGGAGAAACAAACTTTTTTTTCTGATGAAAGATGAGAGTTCAATGAGAGTTCAATCTTTCATTTGGTAGTATGTGGCAGTCAAAGAGTTAAGAGTGGGGGAAAATAGCATTTTTGGAATAATATTAAACATTTGACCTGTTTTTTACAATTCATACAAACTCAAGATTAAACAAAATATGGACTATTATGGTGGCACAACAAGAATGATATAGTCTGGGCAGTACTAATAAGGCTCCCAGAACAGAATCATGTGGCGCAATCACATGGAACTGGAACAGAAATTGCCATTAAAGGCACCACAAATACACCACATAATGCAAGATCATTTTTAATATTGCATGGGACCTCGTAAGACTCCACAAAGGGACCGCACAACAAAACCCCATTGGTACAAGCTCGACATTCCACATGGATTCTTAATGACGAAAAATCCACAAGTCCATTTATCATACCTGTCTGGACCGCTAATGTTCTTATGAAACAAATGCCCCTCCCTACTTCTTTAGCTAAAAACCAACTTTTTCTTTCTCTTTATTTCCTGTTTAGATTTCCCCTGACAGCTGTTTAGGCTGCCAACTAGTTGGGTCTGAAATAATGGTGCCCTCGAATTGTTTGCTGCAACTGCACAACCTTAACTCCACATGGATTCTTAATGGGGAACTTTTACAAGTCCATTTATTATACCCGTTTCTACCTCTAAGGTTCTTATGTATCAAATTCCTATCCCTAATTTTTTAGTTCAAAATGGTCCACCTAACCTGTCTTTTTGCTCCTGAAACCTGTTTAGGTAGCCCACTGTTGGGTCGGAATTAACAGTGCCCAAAATTGTGTTTGGTAAAGTGCACGATATTACGGAAGCATGGAAGTGCGATTAGTCGCGTTTCCATCCAATTGTTCAAAAATTTTTAAGCACATTTACTGAAAATGCGCAAAACGGACATGCGACTTCTGCCCGTTTCCATCTCTTCTTCTTTTGGGAATATTGAGAGGACTCCGCCGCTGTAGGTGGTGGTATACACCATAGAGATGTGATCCACCAGTAATTTAAGAGAAGAAGAAAAATAGTGCGTGCGATGATGCCAGTCAAAAATGTTTGCTCCACAAAACCTCCAATCAATTAATTGTAATCGCCCCTACCTCTAATGGTCTTATGATATAAATACCCATCCCTATTTTTGTTGTTGAAAATGTTCCACTATTGATATCCCCTGCAACTAGTTTAGGGAGCCATCTTGTTTGGTCTGAATTAATTGTTCTGTTGGCTGCTGCACAATTGTGTATAACAAAGCACCTGCACATTTATACCTCCACATTCCTAATGATGAAAAATCCACAAGACTGTTTATCATACCCATTTGTCCTCCAGTGTTTATGTTGGCTTTATGGGCATGAGTTGTATCTTCGACTGACCATTTAAGACCTGCGTGTTGCTTTGGGGTGATGCCAGCATGTTTTTTTTTTCAAGGTTAGGTTGTTGTCTCAGCTTTTAACTATTCTCAGGAGGCCTGATTGGCAGGTGAAGCCTGATGGGAAGACAGATGTAAATATATGCTCCCTGGCAGAGGCCATTTTGTTTGTTCAACAAAGTGCTGCATGGTGAGCTTTCCATTGAACTGTGAATCCCCAACATGGCTGTTATGCGACTCCCATACCCAAATACAAGGAGACAAATGACTGGAATGATTACGTGCGAGGGTAGTTAACTTGACGGATGAGTGTGTGGTGGCCAGGACATCGACGGCGGCGGCGGGGAGGAAATCCTCTCCTCTACTACCACCTTCTGCGTTTGAAATGACGGTTAACTTTCCCCCACTGATTTTAAAATGGATATTTAATGATCAACAGAGCTGTGGAGCTTAAGGTCTTAAAAACGGAGCCCCACCCCCCCCCCCCCATGCACTCCTCCGCGGCCCCTCGGTGTTGTCAAAGGGGCTGATACGCTTTAAAAAAGGAGCTTGTTGCCTTGAGTGATGGATCATCAGAGGTCTGTTTGGGCCGTGTGTTAACCCTTTTGCTGTTTGCAAATCTCTCCCAGTTGGGGAGCCGTCGGCGGCGCGTGATGGATGTGTCCCGGGTCTTTAGGCTCCATCTATCAGAAGATTAGCACTGACCTGTGAGTTGTCCGGTCCGCCCTCACTGCTACGTTTGCCCAACTCTCTCCGCTGCCATTAGCACATGAGCACGTCACTTTTGTCTCAAGGGGGGTGCGGGAGGGTGTGTGTGTGTGTGTGTGGGGGGGGGGGGGGGTGATGGCAAGCCTGTGTTCTTTATCGCAGGAAGTGTGCTTTAAAAAAGGTCGGCATGAGGTGCACCCGACGCGCCATCCATCTTCCTGTGCTTTGTCTCGTCCCCCAAATTCCTCAATAATTTCATGTAATTATCCAAGAAATTGAGGTTTCAGTTCATGCTCCACTGCAGAGGAATGCGTCCCGATGATTCCCCCCCCACCCCACCTCTCTATACCTTGCTAACCCCCACACCCTTCCCGCGGCATTCTCCATATCATATAAAAATGTAAATCACTCCGCTGATGTAGTGTGACGGTATTATTTCTCATTTGGCGCGGAAAAGAGGGAGAAATGGAAGCGGGAGCAGTGTCTGCTCACGCCCGTGTTTCATTTGCCACATGTGCAGTCCGCAGCTCGCTACACTTTGATTGACAGCTGGTATTCTTCTGTTAGGGGCTTTCATGTGCAAAGTTACTCAGTCAAATTAATAGCAAAAATAATTTAATTGGAATCAGTCTTTTGCTTCCATATTTAGAGCGCTGGCGCTGCCATGCTTGAATGTCACCTCCCACGATATGGCACTGCTGGCACTTTTTAAATGCTTTCTCAAATATAGAAAGAGTACTTGCAATGCTTTCATGCTGGTTGTACAGAGGTGTTTTTGTGGTGATGTTAATACGAGCTACATCTGAAAACTGAGCTTCACTTTCTCAACATTAACTGCATGCTTTCTTTCAACAAAAGTTCAGTGCGGAATGGAATGCCAAGGCTCTGAGTTAAGCCTCTTCACATTCAAACGCAAAGGCCATTGGTAACGAAGTGAAGTGGCTCCATCTTCGTATTCTGAAGCTAGTCAAAGTGAATGCAGTTAGTCCAAAAAATATTTGTATGTATAAATCTTTACCAGCCTCGGTAACCGCATTCCATTCACTTTTCACCACTTTTTGTTGTAAATGAAATTTCTGTGAAATAGGTTCTTGATTAATCTTGCCTTGACGTAATTGACGAAAAAATGGAGTAAACATCATCATGCAGTCTGTTAAGGGTGAGCTACATCTACGCTTTGGCACAAGTCCTGGCAGCATTACTGTATTCAGCTATTAATAAAGTGACAATAAAACAGGAGTTCAGATCATTCACACCAAATTCTCCCATTCCTTAGAAATACTTAAGAAAGAGGGCTGTGCAATTAATCAAAATTCAATTACAATTTAAATTATTACACTCCACAATTACAAAATCAGCATAATCGTTAAAAAAAAGATTATCAATACAAATTTTTGAGTTCTATGTTTGCACCTTTTTAAAATGTTTAAAATAACAAATTTAATCAAAAGGAACTTGCATAATTTGTGTTTAAAATAATTGTATTTGTCTTGAAAATAAGTATTTCACCCCCTGGTGATTTTGTGAGTTTGACCCTTTACAAAGAAAGGAACGGTCTATAATTTTCATGGTAGGTTCATCTTAACAGTGAGAGACAGAATATTAAAAAAAATCCCAGGAAATCACATTTTATTAATTTTAAACATTTATTTGTCTTTTATTGAGGAAAATAAGTATTTCACCCCCTACCAACCAGCAAGAATTCTGGCTCCCACAGACTGGTCATGTGACCAGGAGGCACACACATTAGTCCTCTTACTTAATTGGTATTCCTAATTAAGTTCCCGTTACCTGTATAAAAACACACCTGTTCACAGAATCAATCAATGCATCAGATTCCAACCTCTCCACAATGGGCAAGACCAAAGAGCTGTCTACGGACGTCAGGGACAAGATTGTAGACCTGCACAAGGCTGGAATGGGCTACAAGACCATTAGCAAGCAGCTGGGTGAAAAGGAGTCAACTGTTGGTGCGATAGTTAGAAAATGGAAGACACACCAATTGACCATCAATCTCCCTCGGTCTGGTGCTCCACGCAAGATCTCACCTCGTGGAGTGAACCGGATCATGAGAAAGGTGAGGAAACAACCCAGAACTACACGGCAGGAGCTTGTTGATGATATCAAGGCAGCTGGGACCACAGTCACCAAGATGACCATTGGTAACACACTACGCCGTAATGGATTGAAATCCTGTAGTGCCCGCAAGGTCCCCCTGCTCAAGAAGGCACATGTACAGGCCCGTCTGAAGTTTGCCAATGAGCACCTGGATGATTCAGAGGAGGCTTGGGAGAAAGTGCTGTGGTCAGATGAGACTAAAATCGAGCTCTTTGGCATCAACTCGACTCGCCGTGTTTGGAGGGCGAAAAAAGCTGACTTTGACCCCAAGAACACCATCCCCACCGTCAAGCATGGTGGTGGAAACATTATGTTTTGGGGCTGTTTCTCTGCTAAGGGTACAGGACGACTTCACCGGATCGAGGGGAGGATGAATGGGGCCATGTACCGGGAAATCTTGGGTGAGAACCTCCTTCCCTCAGCCAGGATATTGAAAATGGGTCGTGGATGGGTGTTTCAGCATGACAATGACCCAAAACATACAGCAAAGGCAACAAAGGAGTGGCTCAAGAAGAAGCACGTTAAGGTTATGGAGTGGCCTAGTCAGTCTCCAGACCTTAATCCTATAGAGAACTTGTGGAGGGAGCTGAAGCTTCGAGTTGCCAAGCAACAGCCTCGAAATCTTCAGGATTTGGAGAGGATCTGCAAAGAGGAGTGGGCCACAATCCCTCCTGGGATCTGCGCAAACTTGGTGACCAACTACAAGAAACGTCTGACCGCTGTGCTTGCCAACAAGGGTTTCTCCACCAAGTACTGAGTCATGTTTTGCTAGGGGGTGAAATACTTATTTTCCTCAATAAAAGACAAATAAATGTTTAAAATTAATATAATGTGATTTCCTGGGATTTTTTTTAATATTCTGTCTCTCACTGTTAAGATGAACCTACCATGAAAATTATAGACCGTTCCTTTCTTTGTAAAGGGTCAAACTCACAAAATCACCAGGGGGTGAAATACTTATTTTCCTCACTGTATATATATATATATATACTTTCTGTTTAGAATTCTCCTAGCGTACTCTGATAGTTGGAGCTGAAATATTTTAAAGCAACTGTACAATATAACAATCAATCAAATTCCACATGACAGACAAAATTCTTACTGATCACAAACTTTTGTCAATTTATCATAGCAGTCTTGCACGTCTAATGTGCTAACAATATGTTTAAAACAAATACTCATTCCAAGATGCAACTTGCACCTTAATCTGTTAACTGTTCATTTAGATTTCTCCAGCAGCCAACTAACTGATTTCAATCAATAGCACCCTCGTGTTGATTGCTGCCACCAAGTAACTGTATGGCTAATAACCAATGATTTCTATGTTCAAAAATCCATGAGCCAGTTCATCATATCAGGCTTGACCGCTAATGTTAGGTCACATTTAAAGTGTTTGAGACGTAAAAGCCCTTGAGACCCTAAAAGTATTTTTAAGAAATAGTACAAATAATACGATTCCAATGATTACTTTGGTAAAGACGCGATGAAAAGGCCTCGTAAAAATTCGATATTTTCGTGACAGCTCACTTGCAACTTTTTTGACTGTGTGTGTGGGAGACGCCGTTGGATGTCACCGCACATTCATTTTGGCGAAGCTAGCGGGTAGTAAACGACTCCTTTTGGCTAGCATCTCGTTGTTATTCATATCAGGCAACGTTACGCACAGTGTCCGGTGAAAGCTAGCGGACGAGTCCTTTCGGCTAACGTCTTAATGCTAACCCCAGTTGCTGCTATTTATAGCAGAACAAGGAAGAGAAGGAAAGTGAGGAGTTATCATTTCAATTTTCGGCGCATATTCATAAGTCATGAAATACTCTGTTAACATGGATTGATTTGAGGAACCGTTCATTGTGGTGTGTAGATTACAATGTATATTGTTCAATACAACATGATTCAATTCATAACACCGCGTCCCAAACACGTTAAAGGCACATATTTTTGTCTGATAGTCATTTGCGGCATATATGTTATCTTGGGGTGATGCCAACATGTTCTTCAAGGTGAACCTTTATCGTTCTCGGGGGCTGTGATTGGCAGGCGATGTCACATAAGATAGGAAACTGCGGCAGGCAGGATGTATGGCCCGGAATGGCACGGCTTGCTTTCACATCGCGTCAGTTCACTCAAGCCGTCTTGCTCGCGCTACGTGTCGGCGGAGTCGTCCCTCCTCGGCGCCACAGGGGAGCAGCTTTCAAGGGTAATTTTGGCATCTGATGTAAGCGAACTTTTAAATCGAGGTTTCATCCTATGAAGCATTAAGTCGACAACACCCCCCCCAACCCCCCCCCCCCCATGATTATATGGAATCCAAATTTAGCTGTGTTATCTGTACTAATTTGTTTCATTTGAAAACTTTGCAGAGGCTAAGGGGCACCACTGATCGGCATCTTGATGTATGAAGAGTTCTAATGAAGTTCTGTTTGCTAATTGCTTCACGGCGGAGTTTTAATTAAGAGACATAATCATTCTGTCATTCAGAAGCTGAGCATAGTCACGTAAGATATGTTTTGAAAAACATACTTAATTACGCGTCCTTGTTGTCAGGGCTGAACACAACCATAATCGTTTCCAAGTGGTCTTTTGTGCTCACAGCTATTGATTAAAATATTTTTGAAGGAAAGCTTTAAAGAAAAAATCAATCTGTTTAGGGAAGATGTTCGACCTCTGATTTGTTTGGATTTAATGTCGTTTTTTTCCCGCTATAAAACAGTTGCCTAATTACTGATGTCTCATGTGTATTTTTAATATATTTTTATGATTTTTTAATGACGAGGGTAAAATTGGCAAAAAAAAAAAATTTTTTAACAAGTGTTCTTTGCTACAAGACTACAGTATACAAATCATTCAGAAATATTTCCATTTTAATTTTTACACTTATATTTCAATATATCGTGATGCGTTTCAATACCGCGAAGGGATTCAGTTTATAATGTGATGTGATTGGATTTTTTTTTTTTTTAGGCCGTACTGTATTCCACGACGAGGATTCCAAAACACTTAATCATTTCTTGACAGTAATATGTTATATGTGACCCAGTGTTATTATAGTTTTGGAATTTTTCATTTTAGTTAGTTTTTATTTTGTTTTGAGTTTTGTTTTTGAAATGTAGTTAGTTTTAATGAGTTTTCATGGTGGTTCTGTTAGTTTTTTATTATTTAATAAATGCTTAGTTTTAGTTAGTTTCAGTTTCATTATTAGTTTTAGGTTGTTTTTTTTAAAAAAAAAAAGTGTGTATTACTTGCGCGCAATATAAAAAAAACACCATGGAAGCTACGTCATCTGAAGGTGCTTTTCTATTGGCTGTTGCTAGATGACGTCACTTTTGTGTGACACACTATCAAATGTCCTTATTCCGGTTAATATCAAAATAAATCATCCCCAAAGGCTCATGCATTAAGTTGATTACCAAAGACTAAAAAGAAGGACATTTTTGCTATAATTATGGTTAGTTTTGTAAACATAAAATGTAGTTTCAGTTAGTTTTTGTTTTTTTTAAAAGCATTTTCGTTAACGAAAAGTTTTTTTTAATTTTAGTTTTATTTTTTCGTTAGTTTTAGTTAACTAAAATAACCTTGATGTGACCTCACTAGTGAAAACATGACATTCGGATTAATATTACATTTTTGGAATATGAGTTATGAGGCAAAATCCAGCCGCTTTTATCCATCTCAGGGGGCGGCCATTTTGCCACTTGCTGTCCACTGAAGATTCCATAACTCCTATTCCACTCACGCAATATTAACCAGAATACCGTATTTAGACTAGTGGGGCTGCATAGACCATATTGTCCAAAAAATTGGGGGGTTGACGTCTCTTTTAATAGGAAATGGCTTACATCTCATTTGCTTGTAAACATCTCGGCAGCATACAAAGATGAAGTATAACTTTACAATAATTATTTGACACCAATAACTACTTTCCTATTAACCAAGGCTTTGGTAGCATCTCGTGGCATCTTAGCATTAAAAGAAAGCACAAAAAAAAAATGCAAAAAGCTCTTCACAGGGAAAAAAACACACAAATAGGTGAATCGTAAATAACGATTATGTGGGAGGTTCACCATCATTGACTTCATTTCTGGACTTTTGTGTACACACAGCAGCCTCAAGCGAAACTATTGTGTGAAGACAGTTTCACAGATGGGAGCCCTGCTCCTTTTCAACGGGAAGGTGCTACTAAGACCTTTGTTAGGGCGTTTTAATTACAGCAGCGCTTGCTGTAATTGATCCGGGCTTAGAGGGATTTAACTGTCAATGAGAGCGAGCCCTGGCGTTAATACAGCCCAGCCAAAGCTTCCACCTTTGTGTTGTCTTTTTATTTTACCTCTTTGACTCGCATCTGCCGCTGTAGCGTTGAAACGGGCCTCACCGGGCAAACCGACCAGCGCCGTCTGGTTCCACTTGAACGTGTCTGTTGCCGGGGTTCGCCGCCACCACCGCCCGCTACATCTTCTTGCAGAGCATTCACGACTTCTTGTGTTGTCACCCAGAAGCTTTAAACTTTCATAAGGCTGTTAGATAATGCTTCCCGATGAGGGTGAATTATTGATGGCCTTGTATGAGTGGGACTGGGCAGGCAAGCTTTTAACTCTCCAAAGCTGCTTCTGCTGCTGCCGTTGCTGCTGCTGGCTCGCTTATCCGGTAACTAAGGGACACAGCACAAACACTCAAGGAATGATGTAGTGGAGGAGAGTGGAGAGGGAAGAAAGCAAAGCAGGCAAAGAGGCTGAAAATAAAGTAAAAGAAAAAAGCTTGCATTCTTTACAATGTCTGTTAGGTTGAGCTTCATCTTGGCATCACTGCAAAGCTTTACATCAACACAACAAGCCTGCCCCATTTCTCCAAAGAACAGACAAGCAGTATGGTGGCCGCCTTTTGCCTCTATTTGTTGATTTCACAGTCGTGTCTCTGTTTGGAACGACAAATGTTTCCAGTTAGGCACCTGAATTCAAACAAGACGTCCCAAGCCTGTGAGTTAGGTCACTTATTGGTGCGAGAATGGGCAGTTGTTGAAGAGGCCTTGTAAGTGTTTGTACATTCATCTGTTTTAAACTGCTATTTAATGTAGTCCCTTAAGACACACGCATACACATACTGACTAATTTTCGAAACCGAAAATGAAAAATGCTTCGCCGAAAACCGAAATGCAGAAAAAAAATTATGCCAATTTTTTACTATCATTGCATTTATTATAATGAATAAAAATTATAACATTATTGTAAAATATTTATTGAGCACTGACGTTTTATCAAAGCATAATATAAATTGAAATGTGCCCACCCCGCAGACGTGTTGGCTAATTAAACATCAAAAGAGGGTTGAGCATTTTCTGGCGGTGGGATTGCACTTTACAGTCAATGTAGTTCGCACAGGCGGACACGGATGCGTGCGGCGGGACAAGGTGCGGCGCACTTAAATTCCGCACATTCACATATTCAGCAAAGTTTTAAAATAAATAAATACATTTGTTCGCACCTGCTAATCGGCTTCGGGAACGCACTGCAAAGTCATACATAGCGTCCTGTACAGGTCTGTCACCACCTGGAGACAGCGGTAAGTGTTTCCGTGTTCTAAACTGTAGCAATAGTGCTAGCATTAGCTAAAGTATTTAGCACGGCCACCGGGACGCTGGTGAAAAAGTGGAAGCGTTCGAGGGGCTCATATATATATATATATATATATATATATATATATATATAAAAAGGGAAGGCGCTGCAGAAGAAAGAGTGGCTCACCAGTACACGGCAGTTTTGTCTTTTTTCGACCCGCTTAAATATTGCACAGTGTACAGCGACGCCCCTCTCCTCTGTCTGGTGTGTGCAATGACCCCGGAGCTGCTGCGAACAACCGGTGCAAACTCACACAGTGAAAAGCCAGCGAGAAGCAAGACGGACACTCGCCCCCGCGTTCGCTGTTTAATTCAAACAGATGCTTGCTTGCAGCGGTTTTTTTTTTTTTGCTTGCGTCACACATCCTATTTCGGCCATATTCTTTTGGCTTTAATTTTATTTTGTCTGAATGCCGAAAATAGCCATTTTCGACCGAAATTTTTCAGTGGCCGAATATTCGGTGCATCACTAATACTGACAATTAAATTGGAAAATTGTTCTTCCTTTGTAATCAAAGTCAGCATGGTCTGATCACGAGATGTCTCTAAAAGACTGTCCTGCGGAATCATCCTGTGCTGTGAGTGTATTAAGAAAGATTATTTTTTTCTCCACCCCAATCTGCTCGTAAATGTTAAACCTATTCAATGTTTCTAATGGAAAACCCTCATGCGATATTGTGATGTGAGATAGCCAATTAGGAAGCGAAATGAAGCAAACCAACCCCCAATAGATGCCCCCAAACTTGCTGTACGCAACGACACGTCATTTCAATACACAGCGTGTCCATTACGCGTTTGGCGAGATGTACACTAATGGCTCAGCGTTTACGACGGCCGATTTGGTGCTTTAAAAGACACAATAGTACCGATGCTAGAATCCATGGTTATTTTTACTTCTTTAAGCAACCCATTGGGGCTGAGACATGTGAGTATTCCTTTGTAGTTATGTGTAGTGCAGCAGCAGCCTTTGTGCCCTCCTAATGGAATAATGGAGAAATCAGATTTTTTGTTGAAGGTAATGGTAGGATTCATTTGCTTTTTCATGTGCATGCCATTGTTCGTGTCTTTAGTGTAATATTATAATTTTAAAGAACTCTAATGCAATTTCCTCAAAAAGTAGCCAGGTCTCCAATAGTACGTCATCGGCCTAAAAAAAATATGTAACAGATTGTAATTATCTCAGTTCATAGATGCTATAATTCACACAAAAGCCTGTTGCTAACAAAAGAGCAGCACCTACTCAGGTTCATGAATGTTGTTAGATTAAGGAAATTATGGGACATGTTGCCCGTGCAGTATTCAAACTAGTGCCTGGACTCATACACCAAATGCACGTTCGTATATTCGTTTACCATTTACCAAAATCCATCCCAATAGTACTTTAGCGGAAAAACACGTCATAGTCCCAAAAATGACAAATCAAATTTTATCATAATGGTAAATGGTGTGTATTTACAGTACCAGTATATAAAGCTTTATCTACACCATATGTTGTCCAGAGCACTTTATCAAGCTTCATATTTACTTTTTTGAAAGCAAATAGTTTTTCATGATCCGTTGTCGTACGCTAGTCAATGGCAGCACCCGGGGGGTTTCTTTTGTTTTCACTTTTGGTTAAGTTTTAAACCTCTCTGTGACGTGTCTGTCGTAGCAGCTAGCTAGCACCAAGCTAACCCCTGCGAGGTTCTTCTCTATGGTCCAGCGTGTCTGTTTGCAAGCTTCCTTTGTGCTAGGGCGGTTTCAGGGGCCAACAGTAACGACAAAGCTGTTTATACATGGCCTAGATGGGCTTTATTGACGGATTGCCTCAGTTTAATATAATGCTCATTAGCCGACTATTCCCATACACATGCAAGCATGTGGCTCAGGATGTCGAGACAGTCGTCCAGTAACCAGAAGGTTGGCTGTTCGATCCCCGCTCTCCCCAAGTCATGTGTCGCTGTGTCCTTGGGCAAGGCACTTCACACACGTTGCCTCCAGTGCTACCAAGGTGCGAATGTTTGGTGGTGGTCGGAGGGGCCGTAGGCGCACACTGGTAGCCACGCTACCGTCAGCCTGCCCCAGGGCAGCTGTGGCTACTTAAGTAGCTTACCGCCACCACAGTGTGGATGTGTGAAAGCATGAAAAATGTATCCGTTCCATTGTAAAGCGTCTTAGATTGTCTAATTAGATAGAAAAGCGCTATAAAAATTCAATGCATTATTATTATTATTATTCCCGGGTGTTGCTCTTGAAGAGTACACCCCACACGACGCTGTGCATTCGCCCTCATATTTCCAGTACATACATCACAAGTGATGCCATTCAATTCCTTTGACACTCGGCATTCGGCATTAGTTTTTAATTTCAATTCGCGTCTCAATTCAAGTCACCACCGAGTCAGTCATGCATAGTCCTAATTAAAACTGATCTTATGTTTAGTGACGTGCACAGTATTCATGTAGTAACTTCAGAAGACCTTTTCATTCATTTTGTTTTTATACTCCATTTTCACTTGATGAAAATCTAACACACTGGTAAAATTGTTTCATGTTGTTCCAACAATGTATGCCTATGTCGAAATAAGGACCTCCCACATTTGCAGTTGAATAAACAAACACCCCTGGCCACCATTTCTGGAAATATCATAATTACCGTAATGAGGCTTAACGTGGGTTGGTCTGAAGTCATTCTATGTTATCAGCTGCTCTTTTGGCTAGTTAACAGTCGCTAGTTCACATTAGCTTATGAGCTAAGCTAGTTAGCGTTGTCGCTTGCTGCTATTTCAAGGGAATGACAAGTGACAGATTGTCAGATTAGTCACTGCGATGGGGTCGCAATTAACGCTGAGTACAACTCCCAAGATGCCCTGCGACTTCGTCAAAGTGGGTGTTGCGCTAACGATTCGATTGAGAGACTCCAGCAGCGAAAACAAAGTCAGGAATTGTGTTTTCAGCTGTTTCTCCTCTGCTCAAATGAGTTAAATTGGCATGAAGTCAGAGACACATGCGTGGTAGATAAATCTGCTCAGGGTCACCTTTGAACAAGAAAATAAAGCTGTGAAACACTAACAGAAACGACAGCAAGGGAACAAGGTGGTAATTTTGGTGCATTGAGAGGCGAGAAAAAGAGTCCGACTTGTTCTATTTCCCTGCGCTAATGCACCAGATTGATTGTCTGTGTCTCGTTTGCAAAGAAACACAGAGCTGTTGGCCAAATTAATAGCCCATCAACGTCCAGGCCAGCAGCATGTGTTTGGCTGCATATATTAAGTCTATGCATCATGTCCACAGCACAAGCAAACTGTAGGGGCGGGCAATATGGCCTAAATTGTATTAGCGGCTTGTTTTGATTAAATACTAATGCGTCTTTAAAAAGATCAGAACAGTAATTCAGAATAATCACACAAATTAAATGCTATTAAATTGTAACACACCAGTATACATTTCTGCAAATATAATTACAAGGCACATTTGGATGATGGGTTAATTTATTGTAATTTAATACATGAACTGATGAACTGGTGCACTGGTTCCATTTATGCCTTTGAGCGTTTTTTGGCATTACAATTATTTCTTCATGTGCAATATAAAATATAGTAACTAAAAAAATAATTGAATTAATTTGTGTATATTGAAATCACTGCAAAATAAGAATGCATTTTATTGATTAATTTAATACTAAGATTGCTTTTAAATGAGAATGTTTTGCATCTGCAAATTAATTATTACAATCCAGGGTTTTTCCACCTCCACCTTATTTTCTCACCACCTCCAGCCTGAGTGACTGATAATGAATGAATGCTTTAACATGATAATAGTCATATTCTTATTGGAACTACTATTCTTATTATTGAAACATGGAATTATTGTATGTTGCCTGAAAAAAAATGAAAGCGAGTCAGTTGAATTTATAGAATACATGCACGTCATGGCGCATGGTCAGGATTAGGGATTTTCGATACCACTTTTTTCCCCAACCGATACGCAACTCTTGAGTAGTCACCACTACTGATACCAAATACCGATACTAGTAAATAAAACTCCCCACCTATAAATGACAGATAATTTTAAAGAAAGACCTATATATCTCAATATATTATTTTTTCTTGAAATTGCATGAAGTTAATGCAACTTTGTATTCATATCATTTCTAATTTCTTGTCCCTGATCGGCCGCTAATGGTATCGGTCACCGCCTTGAGCACCAGTTATAAGACTGGTATTGGCACCGATACCGATACTTGCTATCGGTAGTCCAGGGGTTAAAGTTCTCCGTCGTGGGGACGGATTTCCGTCATTTTGAAAATGAGACGGGGTTGCACCCCATAAAGATGGATGGATGGATAGATGGGTGTGGATGGGTGGTGAGCTGTTCTGATACATAGATTATGTATTCAGCCCATGAGAAAAGTACATTTGCTTTCTTCATAACTGTTACTGTCCAAGTTACATTATTTTAATAGTATGGTGATTGGATTACGTTAATACCTACATTTCTTTTTAACTAGTAACGAGAAACTGTATCAGAAGAATAACATTTAAAAGTAAGCCTCCCAACCCTGCTTATATAGCATAACATGACCATGTATAGATAGATAGATATTTTATTATACATTGATACTGTCTTTTAAGTCTGCTTGATTTTTATCTCTCAAAATGCATCAAGTTGATGTTTTTAAGTATGTATTAAGTATTTAAATTTTTTTGCATTCCCAATTACCCTCCTAGAGCGGTCGTATACTTGTCACATTTTTCATCCCTGATTAATGCCTAAATATTATTATTATTATTTTTAAATGTGTGCGCCCTACTGCCCTGCAAAATTTGTGTGAATTGACCGCAGTCAATTTAAACATAAAAACGTTTTCAGTCAAATATATATATATTTTTGCTTTAACCACCCATCATAGTCAGGATCATATCACCTCTGCCTCAATTTGAGCCAGGAAAAGTCCTGCAATCTCACCAAGAAATTTGAAAAATGTAATTGTTCTTAATTTAACATGAAATCCACAAAAACAGTGAAGAAAAAATAATAAATCATTGTTATTTGTCTTTATTTTTAACCATCAAATCAATTTTAAGGGAAAAAAAACCCAAAATAAAAACTTAAACATAGAAATAAAAAAGAAAAAAATCTATTTTTTGTGAATCCTAAATTAGAGCTGTCACTAACTAATCTTTTTTAAATCAATTATTCCATCGGTTGTTCCATCGTAATCGTAATTCCATTAATCGATTGGCTACAATAAAATCATCGCAAAATATTTGGGAGATGAATAAGGATGAAATGTATTAATTAATTTAATACCAATTTTGCTTTTATGAGAATTGTATTCTTAATGTTATTGATATCTGGAAATGAGTTATTACAATCTCACCAATAAATTTGAATAATGTTAATAATAATAATAATATAAATAATAATAATATAAATAATAATGTTCTTAATTTAACGCGAAATACACAAAAACAGTGAAGAAAAAATACTAAATTATTGTTTTTTATGTCTTTATTTATTTTTTTGACCATCAAATCCATTGTAAGGGAAAAAACAAATTAAAACTTAAACATAGAAAAGAAAAAAAAAGTTTTTGGTGAACCCTAATTTAGAGCTGTCACTAACAAATCTTTTTAAAATCAATTATCCTGATTGGTTATTCCATCGTAATCGTAATTCCATTACTCAATTGGCTACATTGAGCTTGCACCTACAGTATTGTATCTATGTTAGACTAGATAAATATATGTTAATGCTAAACATAAGGTAATTTAATCAACATCATTTCTCAGTGCATTACGGCAGGTTCCAACACAAGAAGGCTGTGAAGTTTTAAAAAAATTGGAGGCGACAGGTCTGTAATAGTATTGGCAACTGTCCCACGGGACTCATTGGGCCCGATTATTACTCCACGATATGTTGCATTTTTACACGTCGACGGTAGTTGCGCTCCTCAATGCCGTGATCTCGTGAACTAAATTCAATTCCGAGTGTGGTTTCCTGTCGTTAAATGTCACGGGAAATTATGTTGAGACTCACCGAGAGAGCACTCTAATAATGTTCTCCTGAGAAAAAGCACATGCCTCAGGTCTTGTAGTTGTTATAAAGATATTGCTGTTTATATTAGCAGATGTTTTATGTGTTTGCCCAATGCTGCGCTACCCGTTGCGTTTGTGCTGAATACCCGCTGGAAACAAAACCATAACGCATGAATAAATTAACCGATTAATTGTACCTTATTTCCGTCTATTTCTAGTCAAAGCTGTTTTAGTAATTGAGTCAACGTTGCAGCCATTTTGGAGACTGTAGTTTTAACTGCTGATTGAATTGCTAGCGGACCACCTCAAAAGACCCCTTGCTCCCACCCCTCCAAAAAGTGCAATAATGATTTGTGCCGCAGTAGCGCCGTGTTTAGACCTCAAATGTAATTGCGTGTTGATTTTCCAGGAACGCATCAGCGTTACTAATTAGCTTGAGAGCGCCGAAATAAAGTGAGCGAAAGCACTGAAGACGTTTAATGAGCAGAGACCGCACGTAGCCGCTCAATAAACTCCGTGAAGCTGATTGGCTCGAGCGGCGGGGGAAAAAAATTGTACCCTCGGGTGAAACTAAACTTTGAATGTACAACGAACGCGCCGTCCGCCAAGGTGATGAAACCGGCCTGTAACTGAGTTTGAGCGGCATGTTCGTCGTTAAATCATAACAAATTGCGTGAAAAGACATTTTGCAGAAACCTGATGAAATAGGAATGGATAATCCTAACCCCCTATCCCTTAGTCTGTGACCTTTAACCCCAATCTTATTTTATGCCCTAGCATCTAAAGAGATCTGAAAACATGTTTACATTTGTGTGTTAAAATAGTTCTTGGGGGACGCTTAATTCAACTTTTTTGGTTAACATTTCTTAGTCCAATTTGTGTTGACTGATTTGGATTATAAATTAATTAATGAATAAATGACATCACAATTTTGGCTGGTAATTTTGCTTGGTGTTTATTCATTTATCTAGTTTGCTATCTGCTGTAAAGGAGGACAACATGATTCCAGCTATAGGAAGATGAGCTACTGTAAATACTGTACACGCTATGACAATTCTTACAGGCGGAATTAAGTACCTTTCACGCTGCGCTTAGCACAGTGCAACCGACCAATCTATTTCTTGTGTATCTACCGCCATGGCACCAAGGGAGCAACGCTGGGCCGCAGCTGGCGTGTCCAGATTATAAAACAGCATCTCGGCAGATCCAATAAGAGTGATGGCGGCGGAGTGATTTCAAAGTGAAAACAAGCAAGACACTTGGCAGAGTGATTCTACACTAAAAAGAGCATTGAGGAGAAAATGGAGGAATCAGTAACGTAATCAGTAACAAATGGCCCGGTGTTTAGTTAGAGGAATGGGCTGCCTGAAGTTTGGCTGTTAAACTGCTCCCTACTCAGCCTGAAG
The DNA here is from genome assembly GCF_051991255.1 of Vanacampus margaritifer. Lineage (NCBI taxonomy): Eukaryota > Metazoa > Chordata > Actinopteri > Syngnathiformes > Syngnathidae > Vanacampus > Vanacampus margaritifer. Next base: position 46,713,877 of record NC_135433.1, read on the forward strand.
TACATCTCAAACTTCTGAAACGGTCTTCATTGAGCTTTAGCTCAGGGACGAGCCTAAGCGCCTCTGGATCCTACAATGCCATTAAAATCGGATGTACCCGTGTCCTTCTTTTAGCTGCCGTTTGTATCCTCGCGATTCTCATTTAGTACGATTCAGAATCGATTTTAAATGTCCCAAAATCGGTTTTATTTAAATTATTTTTTACTGTCTTGCCTTTGTCTGTGTGTGTGCCTTTATTTGGAGCGCTGTTCATGTTGTACCCGATTTGGCCACTGAGGGGCAGTGGGTTTCACGTGGTCTAATACACTGTTAAATTGTCGCCACATTAGAGAGAAGAAGGAAACAGTCATGATCAAGTTATTCCAATAAAAGTTGTTTTTTTTTGGAGTGTGGAGCCGTTCTTTTGAGTGTTAAAAGTGCCGCGAGTAGCGCGCTAATTAGTATTAGCGAGTCAGACTGGAGTAGATCATTACAATTCCTTGCACATCTATAGATTGAAGCAAAAATGATTGTCAATCAAATCATTTTAGGAAAAAAACCCTAATCGATTCTGAATCGAATAGCAGACCCCCAAAATCGGAATGGAATCGTGAGGCATTTAAAGATTCCCACCCCTAGCAATCAATGCCAAATATAGGCTAGTTTGAGCCATGCGTCAGGCGCAAAACTAAGCGGCTTTATTCTAAGATTGGCATCAAAACAAGAGTTCTGAACATTCTCAATAAAAAAAAAATATTGTTAATATTCTGCATTGTGGTCCAAATGTCATTTCATAATAATGTCAATGCATAAGAAAAATCCAGATGATGTCTGGTAGGATACACTGTGTGGTCTATGATTTTTTACTTACTACTTTCCTCTGTGGGCGTTCAAACTCATTTCTCATATGTTGGCTGTAGAGGCGGAAAGATGTTATCGAGTCTGTCATGTCGGCGTGCGCTCTCAATTCTTGCTGGCTCGGAGCCTGAAGTGCAAGCAGTGTGGTTCAAATTTCAGTTTTATCTTTCTTTAAACATGTTCGTGTCCGCAAATATAGCTCATTTACTTTGAAAAGCTGCTATGCTGTGTGGCTCGGTCCCCTCCAAAGGTGTGAGCGTCAACATATCATCTGTTGGCAACATGCTGTCGATGAGTTTCTTCTTCATGTTGTGATTTTAGGTGGGAAGGTGTGGTGGGTGGGGTGCTTATTTTTTTCCTTGTAATAATCCAATTTTATATCAAAGCGAGATGGAGGAGAGCCGTTTGTCTGTGCGTGGGGGAGACCTTGGATGTGGCGGGGAGGCATTTTGGTGCAAATTCATGATATATTTTTAACTTATGACAGAAAATTACATCATACCGTCAAAACATATACACATATTAGCTATTGCTTTAATAATGTAAGGACAATAAAGAGGCTTTAAAAAAAATGGTTCAATAAAGCAAGCACTACAGCATGCTGTCATACATATATAAATATGTATTTATGTTGAATACTGTATGTAAACATATATATTTTTAACTAAAAACTTTTACACTAATTTGCATGTCCATTCTACATGAATGTAAGATCATGTGTAAATTGTTTTTCATATTTTTGTCAAAGACTAATTTGCTTCAAAATGGAGACTGGAGATAATGGGTTAAAATTCAAATCAAAGTATAAATTGAATTCCTTCACAATAATTCTACTCACCATGCATAGAAACTTACCAGTAAGTGTAAAAGTTTTAATGGCAATAGCAAGTTATTGTTAATTAAAACAGGCAATCAGCTATATTATTCTCTGCTTCTTTTCATAATTTTTTTGTACAGTATTTTGAACACACACATTTGTTTTGAGATCTATAATTGTGTAGCTCTCAAAAGTCAAAACATTTGAACTCTAGGGTTCAAATAAGAGCAAACAAACACAAATACATAGCTGTTAACTCTTTGACTGCCAGACGTTTTCAAAAACGGGTTGTCGCCAGTGCCAGCCGATTTAAGCATTTTGAGTGATCTTTCAAGGTCCACAGAAAATGTTGTGTTTGGACTATGGAAACACACATACTACCAAATGAAAGATTGGACTCTCAACTTTCATCAGAAAAAAAAAGTTTGTTTCTACCTTATTCCGTTCTTCAGTAATCAACAATAGAAAATGGTTACTTTCACCGAAATTCTCTCTTTTGAAACAAAAAACGGAGAAAAAGAGCTTTTTGTGAAACGATGTTATTTCATGCACTCTAGTGAATTGTACACTTCTTTTTGTCCATGAATGATGCCACAAACACCTAAATAGTGCTTTACTTCTGTAAAACGCTTTCACCAACAATGAAAAAGTGTTTTTAGTTTGCAAAATACGTTTATTTCCATTCAACAGTGTAACAATTTGACAAAACAATTTCGCAAACTATTTCCAAATGTGTGCAACTGTGGTACTACTTACAATTATGTGGATGTTTCAAATACAGTTTTTCCTTTTGTAACGCTCTCCTGCGTGCAAGGAGACGCCAGGACTCGCACAACAATTTACTTTCACTTTCACATAGTTCCGTTTTGCGTGCAAACGTTACACTTTCTTGACGGCCTTTTTTTCCGGGGAATAAAAAGCAAGTAGCAGACTGTACACACTTCCTCCGATGAATATGCATTGGACTCGGGGCACTCTCCGTCGTCCGATCGAACGTCCGCCTGTGCGTGCTCGGTTGCGTTCCGCGTTACGACACCGTCATAGCCGCCGCGTCAGCGGTTCCAATTTCGCCGTCAAGCTCGGATTCACCTTCATCATCATCGAGGATGATCACCGTCGTCATCAATGTACTATTTTAGCGTTGGTCGATGCCTTTTGTCTTGTAAGTGTAGAGCTGCTTGCAAACGCTCACCATTGCCCGTTCCCTCCTCCATCTAGCTCCATCTAACGTCTTCTACTGCCGCGTCAATGCTTTCCAACCACGGAGTCACCATCATCTTCATCATCGATGATGATGATCGTCATCAACAATGTGCTTTTTTAGCGATGCTTTTGGTCTTTGAAAAAAACGGCTCTGGCGTGAGCTCCTCGCGACCGGCCGCCATTTTTCCTTTGTTTTCCATTCTGATCTCCTGCTCAACGCTCTAGCTCCGCCTCTACTGACGCCCACCCGATCTTGTCAAAAGAGAGTCATCGCTGCGCTCTAGGGGCCAAAAATAGTCATTAGGCTCAAAAAACCTGCTTAAAACTTTCAGGAGAGCTCCGCAAGCCTTCCCAGCACCCGTTTCCAAAAGAAAAATAAAAAAAAATGGGAGGACGTCTTTTAACGTCTTTGGCGCTCCTCCGTAGGTTTTTGCAGAACGTCATTTAACGTCTTTGGCAGTAAAAGAGTTAATATATATATTTATTTATGTATAATTAATGTACTGACCTTGCTGCTAATACTCGCCCACCTTTAATGATAACGACGAAGTGTTGCTTTTTTTCTTTTTCTTTTTGCCGCCATGGAGCAGAGGAGTACTTAGAAGAGAAGATCCCTAATTTAAGAGCACAATGTTTAGCCGTGCTAAGCTAGCAAGCGCATTCAAGCTAGCTTGTAGCTTGTGCCTCGGAGCGGCGCAAGTCAGTGCCAAGTATTCCAAGTTCACGAGCAGTACCTTGGAGTGGCGCTACGGCGTTGACATCTTCTTTTTTTTCCTGACATTTTTTCCAGTAAAGAGAAAAATGAACACATCTCAGTAGCTTGGTGCTGATTGGTTTTACACTCCTGTCATGTGTAGTATGCCGCTTTTGATTGGTAAGCTTGGCTGGAGAAGAGAAAGACGAGCATTTATGTGTGAAATAGTTGATAAAAGAGATTCTGGGTCAGTCAGGCGCTTTGCAAAAAAAACAAAGAACAAAGCTTTAGCAAATCACGTGATCATTTCGAGAATTGCAATTTCAATAAAACGTTCAGTCCTAATTTTAGGTCATAATTTTTCATTCTTGGTCACAATTATGTCACGATTTTCCCACATTTTCAACATTGAACAATCTTAAGTGAGCTGCTTGTGTACACGTGGGGGCGAGTTAGCGTGCATGTGGCTAATGAGCCTAGCTGAAAGTGTTAGAAAGAAGTGTGGAGGAGGTGACAAATATTTTTATCGAAAATATGCAGAACAATCTCCACTTTGTGATCACACGTCGGCGAGGAGCAGCTTAGCGCTCGTCTCCGGCGACCCCGCCGCTTTGTCAGCTGCTTCCAAGGTCAGCGCATTCATGTCGAGCACGGATCCAGACAGAGTTCAGCGTGACCGGCCTGCGAATGTTTGTCAACCAACCTGACGTTGGCTTCTATGAAAAGACTTGTTCAACTGTGGGCTTTCTTAGAGCTCACAAAGACATTACAAGATATTACAAATGTCTCCATAAAAACCGCTCTGCTGCGAGCATCAGTTTATAATAATAATCATTCCCAATCATTAAATACAGCAACTAACTTTAAAATTTGGAGAAAAAGAGTGGCAACACTTTTCAAACGGTTTTGATGGCTAATGAGACGAAACCTTATGCCTCCTTTTTGTCCCCCCTGCCCTTGTCTTCAGTGTAAACCTGCTACTTCATCCCGGGTCGTCTTTGTTTGCTTGACTTTACAGAGTTTCTTTGGTCACCCTTACTGTGTTTCCCATTGTCCATCTGGCCCGCTAGCTCTCGCTTTGTCTTATCTGCAGCCTCCATCATTTGGCTCAGAGCCCCAAACACACCAACTGTTGTGTGTGCTTTCATTAAAAGAATGCAACTCCGCAGGCTTCAGGGTCTCTGCATTCTGGCCTTCATCGAGCAGCATTAGAGAACATTTGACCGCTCTTTTCCTCCGAGGTGTTCTTGCTTTGTCCGAGAAGAAAAAAAACAAAGCACAAGAGCTGCAAGTGTTTTCAATTTGAGTTGGAATAATGCCGGAACACAGGACTGAAGAATCAGGGTTATGCATTTCTGGGAACATCCTAAAAACAACTGTTGGAATATAACATACTGCATTTTGAGTGATCCATCCTAAGATAGCTTCAGCTGTATCAGGTTAAAAGTGAAATTCACTTTGAATACATATTTGCAAAAACAATGGTTGATAGTAATTATTAGAGCTGGGAATCTTTGAATGTCTCACGATTCGATTCAATTTTGATTTTTGGGTCTGCGATTCGATTCAGAATCGATTTTCGATTGAGAACGATTTTTGATTCAAAATGATTTGATTGACAATGATTTTTGCTTCAATTTATAGATGTGCAAGGAATCGTAATGATCTACTCTAGTCTGACTCGCTAATGATAATTAGCAAGCTACTTGCGGCACTTTTATCACTCAAAAGAACGTCTCGATGCTGCAAAAAATCTACTTTTATTGGAATAACTTGATTGTGACTTTTTCCTTCTACTCTCTAATGTGGCTGCAACTTAACAGTCTATCAGACCGCGTGGAACCACATTGCCCCTAAGTGGCCAAATTGAGTACAACATGAACAGCGCTCCCAATAAAGGCACACACAAACAAAGGCAAGACAGTATAAAATAATTTAAATAAAATCGATTTTGGGACATTTAAAATCGATTCTGAATCGTACTAAATGAGATTCGCGATTCTTATGAGAGTCAATTTTTGGGCACACTCCTAGTATTTATTTACTCAGGTGTAGATTCATGGAGGAAGGCTTTGACAGTTTTGTTATTGATTTTGGTGGCATCTTTTGGATAAGAATTGTTTTCACCACAATATTTGATTACTTTTTGGGCCCCGATTTTTAGTGCCATTTTTGTGCACATTTTTGGGTTGAAACAGTTTTCACAATGAACAATATTTAATACCAGGGATGTGATTTTTCCGCTAATTCGCGGAATTCCGCTTTTTTTATCCCCCCCCCAAAAAAAAACGTTTTTTATTTATTTTTTTTTTATTTTTATTTTTTTTTTGTAGTTCATTGTGTATGCACATGACTCCGACAGATAACATCTTCTGCTATAACAAAGACATTTGTGGTATGCTCTAATATGAGTTACTTTTCATTTGGTCATGATGTAATTATTTGGTCATGCAGCCACCCCCCCCCCCCCCCCCCCCGGCTAAATTTTCCGATAATTTCACTTTGGTCAAATCACATCCCTGTTAATACGGACTCGTACTGTATATTTTTTTCACCCATAAATAACAAGGCCGACCTACCGTTTATGTTATGCAAGACCGGACGGCAAAACTTTGAGGCAGACTGGGCGGAACTAATAAAATGCATAGCTCCCCCATAACATAAACATTGTGACGTGACCACGTCAGTTGCTAAAGACACTGTTTCCACATAACGTAAGATTATCTTTAAAACTGCAAGGAGAACTCTTCTGCAACATCAACACCACGATTCCTATAGGACTGTTTGTGTAGATAGGTTCTGCTGTTTTGGTTCGCAACGGAGTTCATATGGGTTCAGCAGTAACTGTAAGACCTTTGCAAGACCCTCAAGGATCTTTTTCCATCCAAAAGGCATTCGTCATCGCACAAGTCAGCCACGTTTAGTTTTTATTTTTTTATTTTATTGTTCCAATATGAGTAACCCTACACCGCCCTTTACACCATTTCCTGTTGCTACAGCTCCTCCTTTACATATACTGTATATCTTAGCAGCTGCGATGAGGAAATTCAAACTGGCTTATGCTTCTGGAAAGTTCTCTGCGTTTACTGGCGGAGACAAGAAAATAAAAACCGCATCCTCGGCGGTGTCCTGACAGTTGTGGCGTTACAAAAGGAGTGTTTTGGGAGAAATATTAAGGGCCGTTTCATTTTCAGCCCTTTTTTTTTTAATTGACAATTTTTTTAGCCTTAATATTTGGTGACAACATTTTTGGTGGAATTTTTTTCAGTCGCAGGCTCACAGCATTAAGTTCATTAAACCGGTTCGCTATTTTTGGTGAAATGTCTTTGTCTTATTATTTTTAGAATATATGAATATTGTACGTATAACAGGACACAATGAAGGCATAGCTCGAGAGGACTGAGAAAACACATACTGGCATTTTTAGGTTACAGTTTTTGCAGACAGGCTTTGTTGGCTTTTTGGCGAAAATGTTGGTGTTAAGGTGAAAATTGTTTGCTTAGATATTTTGACATTTACCTTTTCTTTTTCTTTTTTTACGATTCTGACTGCTTTCATTGGTGAATTTAATAATTTTCATGGATACGTTTTGGAGACAATTTTTCACTATTTTGTAACTTGTTTTTGATAAATTTTTGTTAGCAATTCTGGCTGCCTAAATCGATGACAATTTGTTATTTGCAATTTTTGTGATGTAGTTTGTGTGACTATGTTCACACTTTAATAATATTTTGGGTAACTTTTTGTTCACAAATTTGCCGCCCTTCATTTGTGACAGTTGTTCACAATTATCGATGGTAGGTGATTTGGTGAATTTTTGTTTTAGCACAATTTTTACCCCCCGCAGTTTTTTTCCTTCTCATTACCGTGTGTGTTTTTGTTCACAAATTTGGAGACATTTTTGAGTGACAGTTTTTTGTCGTCAAATTTTGGTGAATTTTGTTCACAATTTTCAAAATGTTGGCAGTATTTTTTGTTCACAATTTTTGGTGATATATTTTTGGGCATACATTTTGGTGACTTTGTGATCATAATTTGAGACATTTTTGGGTGACAGTTTTTTTTTATTTACAAGATTTGTTCACAATTTGTGATAAGGTTTTCATTTTTTCAGTAACACTTTTTGCTGTCTCCCCCCAAGAATATAAATGAAGAGTCACGAAGGACTCTGCACATCTGCACATAACTTAAGAGTCAGCTGCATGCAGTTTAATTTTTGTTTTATTGTTCCGACGCTAGCAACCCTACACGACCATTTACAACTGCGGCTCCTCCCTGGTAACATATATCTTATCAGCCACGATGAGGAAATGCAAACTGACGCTTGATGTTTCTGGCAAGTTCTCCGCTGGAGACGGGGAAATGACACCGCATCCCCCGCGGGGCTTGGAAGCTGCGGTCCTGACAGTCGTGACATGACAAAGGACTGTCACGGGAGCTTTGGGAAAAGTATCCACGGGGGTGTTCGTCAACCGTTTTCTGATGTTCCGGCTCACATGTGCCACATGTAGGGCATGGGGGAGGGGCAGAATGTTAAATTAGTAGTTATTCAAAGAGTGGAGGATGAACCCAGTCTGGTGGGAAGCACGTCTGTATTTCAATTGGTCTGAGTGCTACACTTGGACTTGCACATTAGTTTTGGGCCTGGTCTGGTCCCACTTGATTATGTATGTATGCACTCTTTATCTCCGCACTTCTTGGTGCTGACAATTGAAAATAAATTAACATTCCGCAGGCTTTATTTTAGGCTCCCCTAAGCCTTTGGAGGAAACTTGGAGGCGAAACCAGGGGGGTCAGGCCGTACTCACAGGCTGTCAATCCTCCTCGGCGACCCTTCCGCCCCTTTTCTTTTCGCACCCTCCCACCTCCATTCTTCTGCATTCCCTCTCCCACCGCCAAACCCTCCTTCCCTCTCGCTTTCACCGGATGCCTCTCAAGCCCGATTGAGGCCAATCTTTGTCTCTCATGTCAAGACATGCGGGGCCGTCTCCCTCGTCCAGGCAGTTGTTTTAATTATCTTTTAATCGCCCGCCGTTCCTCTTTTTAAACACTTAGCTTATTATTCCTATCAGGTGGATGTGAAAAATTCACCACGGGACGCAACTTTACCCATTTATCTCAAGCGATGATAGATCCTCCTCCTCGGATTACAACTGGAGACAAAAGGAAAACAGATGTCGGGAATGTTTGTGTATCATTACTCATTTTGTTGGTGGTGTTTTTTTTTTTTTTTTGGTGTGGTGTCATTTTCAGACAAATATGCTGTTAATTGAAATCTCAAGGTGCTCTATACAGTACAGTATGTACCTCTTTATTCAGGGAACAGATGAAATGGAAGAACGTTTTATTTCATCGGTTGTTACTGAGTACGTTACTGAATTCATTAGAGTGAGGCAGAAGGCGGTGACAGTTACTCATAAATCTTTGTTGTATATACAGTATATTTATAACTTCAGCTGCCCGGATAGCAATTAGCAACAATATGGATCTTCAGAATTATATTGATGATACACTCATTTGTAATAAGGAGATTAGCATTTTCTATTCATCATGGTCATGGCTCAGGTTTGAGATCGATTGCACATGGGAACTGCCAGGTTTCTTCTCAGACTGTGATAGCTCCTATGTTAGGTGTGTGGAACTGATTGAATACAAAAAAAATCTAGTGTCTTTTTGTTCACAATGTGCATTTTTGGGGTGGCAGACTTTAATGACACTTTTTGGCGACCATCTTTGGTTTGTTTTGACATTTTTTTATTCTGACAATTTACAGTGATTTTGGTGACATCTAGGTGTCAGTAATTCCCCCCCCCCCCCACACACACACACCTTTAGCTTATTATATTTCTTACATTTCCTTAAGCTTGCTAATATTGTATGTTAAACATATTTCTTTCTAAAAACTGGCTTCATTCGTGTGATGTTTTGTTGATTCCGTGCCAGGACGTCTTCTGCTGTGTTAGCGGTATTTGCTATTTATCTAAAGGTATAACACAGCCTATTTATGTTAGTGTTTAGCTTGTACACACATTAGCTTAGTTTCCGTTATTTCTTACTTCTCTTCTCGCTTTTACTGTGTTAGCACTAGCGTTGTTGCCAACAGTTAATTGTCCTCTGTAGTATTTATACAAACTTTGTCATGCACTTAAATGTTATTTAAATATACAAACCCAATTCCCAAAAAGTTGGACACTATACAAATTGTTAATAAAAACTGAATGCAATTATGTGGAAGTGCCAAATTAAAATATTTTGTTCAGAATAGAACATAGCTTACTGTAAGGGAAATCACAGAAAGGGCTCAGCAATACTTCCAGAAAATATTTTGGGTGAACACAATCCACCGTGCCAGCCGCCGTTGCCAGATGAAATTCGACAGTACAAAGAAGAAGCCATTTCTTAACTCTTTGACTGCCAGACGTTTTCAGAAACGGGATGTCGCCAGTGCCAGCCGATTTAAGCATTTTGACTGATCTTTCAAGGTCCACAGAAAATGTTGTGTTTGGACTATGGAAACACACATACTACCAAATGAAAGATTGAACTCTCATCTTTCATCAGAAAAAAAAGTTTGTTTCTACCTTATTCCGTTCTTCAGTAATCAACAATAGAAAATGGTTAGTTTCACCGAAATGCTCTGTTTTGAAACAAAAAGCGGAGAAAAAGAGCTTTTTGTGAAACGATGTTATTTCATGCACTCTAGTGAATTGTACACTTCTTTTTGTCCATGAATGATGCCACAAACACCTAAATAGTGCTTTACTTCTGTAATACACCACCACCAACAATGAAAAAGTGTTTTTAGATTGCAAAATACGTTTATTTCCATTCAACAGTGTAACAATTTGACAAAACAATTTCGCAAACTATTTACAAATGTGTGCAACTGTGGTACTATTTACAATTATGTGGATGTTTCAAATACAGTTTTTCTTTTTGTAACACTGCCCTGCGTGCAAGGAGACGGAGCAGGAATTGCACAACAGATACGTTTCACTTGCGATGGCTCCTTTCGCGTGCAGATGTTACACTTTCTTGACGGCCTTTTTTTCCGGGGAATAAATAGCAAGTAGCAGACTGTACACACTCCTCCGATGAATATGCATTGGACTCGGGGCACTCTTCGTCGTCCGATTGAACGTCCGCCTGAGCGTGCTCGGTTGTGCGCCGCGTTTTCCGGTGTTAGCATCGCTAGCCCGTGAACCTTTATGACGTTGTCATAGCCGCCGCGTCAGCGCTTCCAACTTCGGCGTCAACCTCGGAGTCACCATCATCATCATCGATGATGATCATCGTCGTCATCAATGTGCTCTTTAGCGTTGGTCGATGCCTTTCGTCTTTGAAAAAAATTCCCAAGTGTGAGCTGCTTGCAACCGGTCGCCATTGTTCGCTTCTTCAGCCATCTAGCTCCGCCTCACGTCTTCTACTGCCGCGTCAATGCTTCCAACCTCGGAGTCACCATCATCATCATCGATGATGATCATCGTCGTCATCAATGTGCTCTTTAGCAGTGGTCGATGCTTTTCGTCTTTGAAAAAAAATGCTCAAGCGTGAGCTGCTTGCAACCGGTCGCCATTTTCGCTTCCCATCCCCAGCCATTGTTCCCTCTAGCTCCGCCTCACGTCTTCTACTGACGCCTACCCGAGTCATCGCTGCCATCTAGGGTCCAAAAATAGTCATTAGGCTAACTAGATCTGCTTGAAACTTTCACCACAGCTGGCCAAGGCTTTCCTCCACCCGTTTCCCAAAAAAAATAAAATAAAAAATTTAGAACGTCTTTTAACGTCCTTGGCCCTCCGTAGGTTTTTACTAAACGTCATTTAACGTTTTTGGCAGTCAAAGAGTTAAAGCAGACCAAGAAGCGCAGGCGTTTCTCTGGGCCAGGGGTCATTTAAAATAGAGTGCGGCAAAGTGGGAAACCGGGGCGCTACATCATACCGTTGTTATCAGCACTCGGTTTATAAGTCTGCATCTGTGACGATCCCCAGACTTGAGATGCCTCAAAGTGGTGAAAATGGCCTTGTCACAATTTTTTTTTAGATTTGTTGACACCATGGAATTTAAAATCAACATAGTTTTCCCTTAAAATGATACATTTTCTCAGTTTAAACTTTTGACCTGTTCTCTACGAATAAAATATTAAAATTTGGCACTTACACATAATTGCATTCAGTTTTTATTCACAATTTTTAGTGTCCCAACTTTTTGGGAATTGGGTTTGTAAAACAAAGACTAGTACTGTTAGCATTCATTAACAATGCTTCATGACTTCTTACATCCACATTTTATTGTGCCCTCTTGTTGACGAGCGTCGTTGCTAACATCACTAGTCTACAGTGTCGCCTTGAAACAACAAACCTTTAAAAGTTAATTTCAAGACATTGGCCAGTTCTGTTACCATTTAACATGTTCATTCAAAAGCCTGGCATGTTCAGCACAATTCCATTTCCTTAACCTTTTAAGTAAGCTACATTAGCTTGTCATCACGCTTTGGCGATTCACATTTCCAGCGCAAATTAAAAGTTTTTAGCTGCAGGCTGAGCATGGCATTACTCCCAACTCTGCTTTAAATAACTGCAAACTGGAATGAAGCTCAGGTATAGATAATTCATCCGCACAAACTTGTAAGTGTTAGCAATGCTTCATTTACCTTTTTAACAAAATGTTCTGCTTGAGAAGCTCTGAGCCCCGCCCTTCCTTCAACCCCCCAGTGTGAAATTACATCTCATCTGTCAGTACTTATGTATAGCATCTTGATGTTCACCCCCCCCCCCCCACCCCCAAATCCTGCCGAAATCCCAAACAAAAACAGTATTTTTAGGAAGATGCTCTCTGCTCGGCTTAGGGGAGAAAGCAGACATGTTACTCAGCGGGGTGATGTCGCATGCCGGGGCTAATCGGGAGAAAGAGGACCCCAAAATGGTGAGGGCCAGCCTGCATTGGCTGGCTCTTACCCCCCTGGTGTCTGGAGGGGCTCCTGGGCTCAGCAGGCCGCAAGGTTTGGAAGACGTCCCCTCGACAGCTTCCCATTTCCTCCTGTCAACCACCATTAGAGTAAGCACGTGGCTCCCGGTGGGGTGCTTGTATTTGAAGATAAACGGGCATGTGCATATGTAGGGAGGATTGCATCTTGGGAGAATTGGTGCCCTGCCCGCCGCTAAACTGGTGGCTTACCGGAAGCATTTGACTGTTGAGCAGCCAACATGAATGGCAAATGGAACCATAACCACCCGAGTCAAACTGACTGACTTGGCTGGGAGTCTTGCCTTCCCTACTACCGGGGCATGATCAAAACAAAATATCAATAAATGAGCCCTCTGGATCACGTTCCAGCTGGCAGTTGGACATTGATCACGTATAGGATGACTTCAGTTGTGACCTAAAATGCGGTAATGTGAGGGTTTCGAAGCCTTTCTTTTGAGGTGCCAAAAATATTCAAGCACATTTGGCATCAAGGCGTGGAGAGCCAGAGGTAATTATGATGTAAATGTGGGAGCGTGTGGTTGTAGTTGACTGGAGTGTGTACCACCCAAGTTTTCTCATGCATTCCAATTGAAAAATAGATTTTCTCTCTCTCTCTCGCTTTCTCTTTCTCTCTCTCTCTCAAAAATTGATGGCAATTTTCTATTACTCAAATTTCTAATTCTTCTTCTTTTTTTTATTTATTTTTTATTCAAATTTCTAATTCCTGATCATACAGCCACCATCATGAGTACAGATACCTTGAAATAAGGCCTGATATCGCCTGTAAATGCCTGTAACTGGTACTCACCCAACTCTAATATACAGTTTTTAATTAATTAATACATACATATTTTGTAGTAATATCAGCGCTGTATGTTTATCTTGATTATAGGAGATACAGTTTGTCTTATCATAAACATGCAGGCAAAAAAGAAGAAGAAAAGAAACAGATGGTTGTATGCAACCGCAATGCATCTTCCTAGAGTTTTCTCATGCATTCCGATACAGAAGTGGATGAAAGCTGTTTTTCTTCTGTATTTATATTATTTGTTTACGCGACTGGCTGACTGCGGGTGTGGAGAGGTGGTTGGCAAATTACAGTTTGAGCCATTGACTTCTCAAGTAGCTTTTGGGGGCCCCCAAAATGGATATTATTTTTTTGTACACATTAAACATGTTTAAAGAAATGAATGAGGTGATACAAACATGAAAATACGGTACTATACAAAACAGGAGTTGTACAGACTAGTCGACTTTCCTACTCCACAATAGTACCACGTTTAACATTTTCACATGAGAAGGCAGGAACGCGTACAGCAATAAATGAGTGCGCTGAATGAAATTAGCCCATCTCCTTAATTGATTGAAATGATTGAATGAAGCGCAGCTTTAAGTGAACGGAGAACCAGTAAAGGGAAAGAAATCCAGACTCGAGCAGGATTTTGAACTTTTCGGCCACCGCTATCAAAATGGAAGGAGTGGGGGCAATTATTCCACTGCACACAAAGAGGACCTTGATTATCTACTTTGAAAATTGCCGCCATGCAGAACTAGCTGCTTTGGCGGGCCCAGAACGACGGCAGGTTTTCCTGTTTGGCTCAGTTGTGCAAACATTACCTGGCTGGTGTTTTGTAAAGGTGTATGTTAGATTCAAATAAATTCAATGTATGAGCTGTTAAAGATCATTGCAAGGCATTTCCTTCTTTTACAGATACTCAAAATGTGTACCATAGCAAGCACAGCACAAGTTGCACGGCTTTAGATTTATTCAGACGAGCGACTTGACGTCGGTGCAATACCCAGGTGGGTAAGAATAATCATGAAGGTTGATGGGGGTAGAGCGCATTACCAAGCTTTGCGTCTTTGCACAGTGACAGCTACCATGTGGCCTGTTGTGTTTTTATGGCAACCACATGGGAATAAACAAGTCGCAATATGCAAATGCTTTTATGTATCCCGGCTAGCGGATGTGTACGTGCTTACTGTACATGTGTCAAGTCGGTGTGTGGCATTTGACTGCTGCTTGCTGTTTGACTGCGGTAAGCAGCTTATCTGTCTGCTGGGTTAGTTTGTCGCAGGCTGGAACCTTTTGCCGCTTCTTCAGACAAAGGACTGCCCCCCCCTCACACCGCCCTTGATAAGGAAGAAGACAAAAAGTACGCTCACAAAAGCAGTTGTGTCTGTGTTGCTGGAGCAACAGCAGAGTTTTTTCATTGCCTTCTCCGTGAGGAAGCGAAGGGGAAAGTAGAGCAGGAGACGAGTCGGAGAATGAGACATTCATTAGTGACGCGTTGGCGAGTGTCAAATAAGTGCCAAGAAAACCATTTTACTTTGTGTTCATGCTGGCGCTCTTTCAGGTGTGAAATGCAAAAGTTTTCTGTTCAACTTCATTTCTCAGTCTTTTTATTCAGCCGAGCAGCAGGTGAGGGGTAGGTGTTAGTAGGACGGGGGACGATGCGCAGTTGGAATGCTGAGAGCCCAGCAGCACAATTAATGGGTCACACAAATTGGAATTTTTATGTTAGTAAAAAAAAAAAAAAAACACAACAACACTCATTGGTTTAGATTTTAGGAATTTTGTCAAGATTAAAAAAAAGAAGAAGCTTGCCCTAATACAGAGGTGTCAAGCTCGTTTAAGAAAAAAACTGTATTTTTTTTTAATTTAACTATTTTTCAATTTATTTTAAAAACTGCAACAAAATGATTGCAATATCTCAATATTAATAAGAAAGAAGACAATTTGTAATTGCATTATTTCATAAACGACGCACGATTTACCTTCTCATGCCACATAAAATATGGCGGGCCAGATCTGGCCCCCTGGCATTGGGTTTGACACCTGCGCCCTATTTTTTTTTGGGGGGGGGGGGGGATGTGCATGTGACATTTGAGGATTGCTGTGAAATTCTACATGTAGCGGTTAACATGTTAGTAACGTGGACGAGTCCCATTTGTGCTTCAGTGTGAGTGTTAATGCTCGTTTGTTTATGTGTGACGTGTGATTAACTGCCGACCAGAGGAGGGTGTGCCCTGAATCTCGTCTAAAGTCAGTTGGGATAGCCTGTAGCTCGCCCACAATCCTAATTAGGACAAGCCTTATAGAAAATGAATGGATGGTTTAGATTGTAGTCGGCAATCCTGCTTTGTCAAAAGCAGTTGGAATAATGGCATAAAAATAATCTGATTTCGCTACATGGTACCTCATGCAAATATGTCATTTTTGTTTGTTTATTCATTCAGTTTTTTTCTCTTTTGAAACGTGTCTTAAAACACATATTTTTTCTTTAGTTTTTGACTCAACAGGACTGCTTTGTTTCAGTGTTTTTTGGTGCTCGCTGTATTTTGTGTTAATTTATTTGATATTTATTTTATTTGCTTATTCACTTGCCTACTTCTTGTGTTATTATTTATTTTATTCACCTATTTATCTATTAATATATTTTTATTTATTTTAGCTGTCCGCAGAACAGATTTTATTATTTTATTTTATTCACCTATTTATCTATTAATATATTTTTATTTATTTTAGCTGTCCGCAGAACAGATTTTATTATTTTATTTTATTCACCTATTTATCTATTAATATATTTTTATTTATTTTAGCTGTCCGCAGAACAGATTTTTTTTCTCTATGTACAGCACTTTTCATGTGGCAATTTTACAAATGCTATATAAATAAAATTGAGTTAATTTTTGATTTGGTAGCATTTGAGGATAAACGAGAAGCTAGTAAAGAAGTAATTAGATTGTTTTCTTCTCTAGTTGTTTGTTAGCATGCCTTGTTTTAACTGATGGGTTTCAATGTGGTGTGGTTTTCACAGTTTTGCTCTAACATTTTAGTTGGCTTAAATTTCAATTTCATCCTGGAAATTGTCAGGGCATTGAATTGACCGCATCCAAGCAGGCTTTATCAATTCAAGTCTTTGTTAGGACTGGAAAAAATCTGGCATGCATCGCCACTAAAAATTCAAGTTTCATGTAACCTGGCAATGGCAATATTTGTGATTCACTCAACTCGGAGTTCTCCACAATATCAATCTGGAACTGCTCCACTGTGATTGGGGGGGGGGGGGGGGGGGTTAACAGATAAAAATGCACGAAGCGCCTCCTCCTGTTCAACATTCAACGAGGAAACAGCGAGTAGTTCTGCGAGAACAGAATTAATTGCTACGTCCATTCGTCTGTTAGCTTTGTTAGTTTCCCCCGGTGTCAGCGCTTCCTGGTTTCATCACAGCTTCATGTCCCACCCTAAACAACGCCTGATTGGTCCGACCTAAAAAAGGTCTTTCAGATTCACTGGAGCAGTTCAAGATGGATTCTCATAGTGGTTGCGAACAAATACCGTGAGAATTCAGCTTGCTGGTCCATGCTGGGAAAGACACAGGAAGTCAGCCATTTTGTTTTGAAGCTGACATTTTAGGATTGTTTTGGCCATTTGCAGGAGTCCTTCAAAAACTCACTTGTGTGAGATATTTTACTGGATTGTTACCAAATTTTGAATGCTTGTTCAGATGAGCGACACAAACTTGGAAAGATTTTGAGTTTACGTCATTGTGTGCATAGGCCCAACTTGGCAGAGCTGTTGGGTGACGCGCCAGAACACGGAACTCTTATTAATATCCAGGCAGTCAATGACGAGCGTCGGTCCGTCGGTAGATAATATTTCTAGGCTGAGCCTACATACCTAAAAACAGATAAATCCAGACTTTGAAGATCTTTAAAGCACTGCAGCTGACTGTGCGTCCGACAGTTGACAGCCGAGCGGACGTAACACCATTAAGCAACATCAAGTGTGCAAATGTTAAATCCAGATTAGTGTTCTGCGATTAATGTGGACATTCCAGTAAATCCCGATGCAACACGACACTGCACGCGTCCTCGTAAATCCGCGGCTGGGATGATAATTATGACATCATTGCCCAATTTGCTCCATTTTAACGCAGTCATTTTTGTGCATTTCTGCAGATGCGAAGATGACTGGTGATGCTTTGCAGAGAACCACCCGTCATTGACTTTGCTCCAGCTTCCTGATCTCACCTCCGAAAGAAAAGAAAAAAAACAACCCAAGATTTTATTGGACGGCTCGCATAACAATCAGACAATGGCCTCCTCGCCGTGGAGGTGTCCGGCCTTTTCCTGCCTTCTACTTCTTCTCTGCTACTGTCACTGTTCGCAAGGTGAGTTGCCATGGAGGCGTGCGCTTTTAATAAGATTCCGGCCAACCTTTCAAGAAGAGCTTTATTATTCAGTCTAAGCAATGCGTTGAATTTGTAACGGCTGTACAAAAAAGGGGACTGAAGAGCTGTTCAGCAGCAAGGTTGCGTTTGAGTTCTACTTCAATGCTTTCAGCTTTGGAGATGAAAAAAAAAAAGGTGTTTCAAACGAGTTACGTTGAACTCATTAAAGGAGACACACGCAAGAATTACAGCACAGTATACCCTTTTTTTCTTTTTTTAATCCTTGCTGAACTCGGCCTGTTTTGCATGGGTGTTCTGGTCTAATGCAATTAGCCACTGCCCCTCTAATGTGGGGCTTTTGTCACCATGACTACTGAGGGCGAAGTTAGTAGTATGTAAGTGAGAGGCCATAAATGCCTCCTTTGTATTTTTCCATTGTATTTTGGCACGTGGAGGTGGCACTTCATCACCAAGCTGACATGTTAATCTACAGGGAGTTCTCTTTATACAACAGTGCCAACATAGAACATTTCAAGGATACGACCGGTTTGCAATGTAATAGTTGGCGCAGCGACACAAGAAGGGTGAGGGCGAGGTGAGCAGTAAGCAGTGCCGCGCTCGGGAATCATTTGATGAGCTTTATTTTTTTGTTGTAATGTTTTAAATTCATGGCCTATGAATATATTTTATACATATTTACTGTAATTATGACTTCACTACGGCATTATCGTAGATTAGTGATTGATGATGGCACGTTCTGAATTACTTAAGAAGCAGCCGTATTTTGTTGGTTATCTTAACTGATGGCGTTGGATAATGCTCACCTCTCAAGACTCTAAATATATATATTTTTTTGTTTGGAGAGCAGAGTAGAACTTTCACATTTTGTGGAGCTTCTTTGCAGGTTAATCCTGAAGCAAGGCTTTTATTAAACAATAAGAATATGAAAGTATAATTAAAGAATAATTGTTTTTCTTATATATTAAAGATTTTTATTTATTTATAAATTCACACTGTATAACAGAAAACTATTTTCTTGCCTAGAGAGAGAGAGAGAGAGAGAGAGACAGAGAGACAGAGAGAGCACATTTATTATAAACATTTTATGTCACTTGTAGATCAATGTATTTGTATTGTGATTGACCATTCCCGGCTAATGCTCGGCGCAACGTGCTGTCGGTTACGGTTTTGTTTAGCAAGTAGATTTTCTCTCCGGAGTCTATAGACACTTGCCTGCTATTTTGCTGTTCAAAGTTGAATGTTCTCCACTTTAACGTGGTTTCAACCACATGTCTGTGAAAACTGGAGACGTCTGTGAAAATTGGAATCGATTACCCCAAGCACACACCAGTGCAACGTGCTAGTTGTGTCAGTCTTAGGTTAGCTTAGCAATTAGCTTGGCTTCTTCATCTTTCCTTGTCATCCCTTCGTGAGAACGACACTTGTTAGATGTGTAGTTTATTCACCACCATAGAGGTGATGATTAATAACTAAGGAGTGAATCCGGAACGTTTAGCCACGCTAGTGGTCAGGGAAGCTAGCTAGTTGCTAGCTAGCTGGTTGTGGCGCTATTGGCACCAAGCTTGCCTCGACTGCCTACGTACGTTGGCTTCTCCCTTTTACTATTCAATGTGTTTTAATGAGGCACAAAATATAAATTTTGACCCACAAACTGTGATGCAAAACCGCTTATTCCAAACCAACTCTGCTTAGTACTTGGCTTTGGCATGAAAGTATTTCCGTGTAGCCCATCGCTTGAAAATGGTGGATGTTCGTCCAGTCTAGCTGCTAAATCGGTGTAAGGACGCTATGGTGAATTAAATGAATCCCAGTGTTAAAGCACAATCTGGAAAACGTCTGAGCAGCTCGCTCAGACACATTTTGTGAAAATGGGCAAATAAAAGATTTACTTGGTTGTTTAATTTCACACTTGACGGCTGGGCAGGCAGCCAGACACCCAACTATTTGTATACAAGCCATTAAAAAGACAATTTTCTATGAAATGTCCCCTTTAAGTATTTGTTGAGACCCACACTTTTACTGACGCATGCTTCCAATGTCAAACTCTTTCCCCTCCATTCCAGCCCTTTTCATCAACTCCATAACAGATTGTCATTGTGCTTTGAGAAGCCGACCCCCCTGAGGAAGTACTTATTTTACTGCCGCCCAATGGAATTCCATGCAGCATGTATACCTGTCACCATCAAAAGCGGGGCTCTTGATTTGGTGCCAAAGCAGTGAAAGGAACGCCTCTGTGTTTTTAATTGTCCTCGGCGACATCCAAAGCCTTCGTTTCTGCCTTCTTGCTTCACTTTTGATGGCTGCGTTTGGCTGTAATTACAAGGATTGTCACAAAACACTCCCGTCTGCTACATGCCCATCAAAACCACCGATGCCGCTGCTCGGGCTGCTTGATGACGATCATTACACCTCCCCCCCCCCACCCCTTTTTGTTCCCATTGTACTGGCAACAAAGTAAGACAAAATCACATGCTTGCGTGCCGAGCATTGATTGCGGGTTATATAGTGGCTTCTTTTTGAGGAAGCTTGCTTTTTCATTACAATTCTGCCATTGTCATTTTTGTTCTTTCGATAGATTTATCTCTGGATGCGATGATAAAACAGCTGCTGGAGCAGGCGACCCAAGCAGTCTTTCATTGATTTGTGGATTTATTGACGGCAGTATATCTTACAAAGAAGTACCACGGCGGCTTTTGAAGAAAATACGTCAGCTTTTGGCTTCAAAGTTGAGTCGAGTAGACCTGGAGAAACACTTAAAAAGACAGAATAGCGCTTTGGTATGCAAAAGTGCCCGGTTTTGGGTTACGTCTGACGTGAGGGCCCTCGGTGCAAAGAATGCATATTGAGCATTCGTCGATATGGAACGAGCGTGTGGATTCCTTATGAAAACAATATCAGAATCGTTCTGCTTTCTATTCACCTCCAGCTGGTCGGACCCTGAAGTTTCCCATGCTGAGCTGCTTTGACTTGAGCCCCTTCAGTGTTTGCTAATGACCTCCTGCCCCTTGAAAGCAAAGACGATAATCAGCTTTTCACCCAAAACAAAGCTCACACACATTACTGATATTACTCTCTTTGACCAGGAGGAGACTGGAGGCGAGCAGGAATTCACTGTTGCGCGCACACAGTTTTGGAACGATAAACTCGAATCTAACTTGGTGTTTTGTCTGAACAGTTACAATTGCTTTCAACACAACAGGATAGCGGACGATAATGTCTGGTATGAAACTTGTCACCTCTTCCCAGCAAGTGAAATGCAAACAGGTGTAATCCTAGCTCAAGCCGTTTTCAAATTGGCATAATGGATGTCAAAAGTGCTCTTACACACTGCCGTTGCGGCTTGGCACATTCAGATAACTACTGCTTTCAATGCAAAGTTGTTTGTGCAGCACTTCCTACTGTTCTCTCACACACTTAAAGCATTTCACTTGTGTTACGCCTGAAGCTAGCAAATTCATGGTATGACTTCAATAACACAACACATTCCTGTAAACCTTACAAAAAGGGCAGTGAAAGAGTCGGCTTAAGTGGGGTACCCACACACTGATTTTTAAAATGTGAAAATCCTTATGCTAATCTTGGCTTCTCGCAATCACAGAAAAATTGTAATCAAAGAAAAATGGAGTAATTTCCCTGAGTGTACTCTATGCTTTTTAATAACACCCTAGTTGACAGTACAACTAAACACACAACAAAAATAAGTACACAAATTGTATATTTAAATACAGGACATACTTCGTCTTGGAAATATCGCCAGTGCTAATGCTAGCAGTCAATAGAAAATCCCATTGACAGGCTAATAAAAAATAAGCATTTAATTACGGGAATGAAAGTCCTTCAAATAATGAATATTCACGCACAAATGCTGTCGTACCACATACTGGCAGTAATATAACTGTACACACAAGTGTATATCCTTCCATAGTAAATTTCAATCGTGACTTTCTTCTTCTACTCTTTTTATCTTAATGTAATTGTATCTTTACATACTTGCACCACACTGCCCCTAAGAGGCCAAGACGCACACAGCAGGAACCGCAGCTATACAATTTATTTATTCATCTTTATTACCATACTTTTGACATTATTATTATTATTTTACTTCTTACTAATTTACTTTTCTGATTGTTCTTTCAGGTTAGATTTAAAGTTGTCTTTTTGGGAAGTTAAAGAAATACAAAGTGTTTAATTTTTTTAATTAATTCAAAGAATAATCATATTTATTAATCGTGATTTCAATCAAGAAAATAATCATGATTATGATTCCACTATAGTACTATAGTGACTCCTAATTGGCCATCGTTACATTTCACTTCACAACCAGACACATTCGGATTTGCCATCATAAATATTTAACCAGTTAGGGCTGGGCGATATAGCCGAAAAATTAAATCTCAAATTTATTTTTCAGTCATTCAGGACGATTATGATTTTTATTTATTTTAATGTAATAAACCCATAAAATGTTTATTTAAAGCTTTCATTTAATAAAAAAGAATTCCTGTGCAAAATGCTCATTAGACAACAATTAATGTATACCGATTCTAAATAAGTTTTAGCATAAACTTAACTTTCATAATTGGCACAATTATGTACTTGGTAGCTAATGTAAACAAGTCTCGTAAACCACCCATCCAACATTCTACCTTTTGTAACAAGAACAACAGCTTTTAATAATCCAGAAGACAAAATTCGGTTTAACTGTTTAGCAAATTTTCAACTATTTGATTATTGAAATGACGAATAATTGAATTAATTAGATTTATTGCCCAGCCCCGTGTTTAACATTCACGATTGTTGGGTCAGCCAATTTCAGTAAGAAATATAAATGCATCATATTCAGCCCAATCATTGGTAATTTGGTATGTGCGTAACCCTCTTTAAATGGCCATTGTGAAAGTGGTTTCAAATTCTGACACTAACTTAAGCGGAAAATTGCCAGGTGGTCCCCACATTCCACGTCTGTGCCATTTCTATAGAACGGTTGCTCAAACTCATGTCTTTTATTGGGGGCCACTTTCATGCCCGTGCTAGTACAGTGTCTCAACAAACATTTGCTCTTTATTCCACTGCTATGACACAACAATCAAACCGTTTGCTATTTAAACACCCGAGCCGACCAAGAATGTGGACAAAGACCACAGGAAGTAATCCCCCCTAAATCTGCCCTTTCTTTACTTGTAAGACTCCGATTTCAGCATTCATTGGCTCACAATGGGTATGTGCCGGTGCACTTGTGGCTGCCGCCGCGCACTCTGTCTGGCGTCTTTCATCCGCAGACCCAAACAGACTTGATACCTGCGTGGCCTACTTTGGAGCGGCGGAGTTGGCGTTTGGTACGCGCCTTAAATAACGGCACAAGACATTGAATATAAATAACGTGTACTAGACTGGAATTTAAACAGACGTCGCCATAAAATCACGGTCCTCCAAAGTCGTAAGCACAAAAGTACCTATACTTAACATTTAATAGACTCTTGTGGCTGTAATAAATGTGATGGAGCAAAGATGACGTCTATATATTTACTAAGAGAGAAGACCGCTATTTGATTTCTGGGTCCAGTGCAAAAGTCCACTCGATTTGTTGTTCTGATGACCTTTAACGCCATAGTCATTTTGACATTTTTTCTTTTTTTACACAAAAGCTACAAAATCAATTTGCATTAAAATTTGAACCATCTTTACACAGCTTGTCACAGCTGGGGGTTCTCATATTGCTGTTCTGTGTGAAAAGGACAGACATGGAATAGGGTGGTACAAAGAACAAACACAAACAACATTGTGGAGTGACATATCAGGCTACTGAACACTCCGCATAACACAAGATCATCTTTAACATTATGAAGAGAACAAATTCATAACATGATAGGATTAGTCGCCACCCCTGAAAAACTGCTGCTGTTTTGGTTGGCAACAATGTTTATATGAGCTCTGTGGTTAACATTTGTTTAAAAGTGTATGAACTGAGGCCTCTTTTTGAGGCAGGTGTTTATTTGATGAAATCCGGTCATCCAAATCCAAACGTATTGCTCTAACACTTTTTCATTTGCATTTAGCTTCCCGTATTAAATATACATGAAACCTAAATCCAATAGGTTCATACTGTCTTTTTTTCCTCTCCATTGTTTGGCTGTGTTTCAAAACCAAATTACAATTACAGGAAAAATGTTATGTTGTTGAACTTGATACTATTTGAATCCCTATTTCCTTCCTGCCAATCTATAGGATGAAGTACGAGAGATGGCTGTGTGTAAGGGAATTTCACAAGCCTGCGACACGGGTGTGAAGTAGGGATGTAATTAACAAATCGTTTTAGAATCGATTATCCTATTGATTTTTCTTTATCAATTACTCTGGTAATCGCCCCAGCTTTGCAGTAATTACACAAAACTTTATTTTTCTTTGTCATCCTAAAGCGACCCCAAACCTTAGGCATCTCCATTGACATTTGTCGCCAGAAAAGTGTGTCTGCAACAACAAATGTCCGTGCGGAA
The DNA here is from genome assembly GCF_051991255.1 of Vanacampus margaritifer. Lineage (NCBI taxonomy): Eukaryota > Metazoa > Chordata > Actinopteri > Syngnathiformes > Syngnathidae > Vanacampus > Vanacampus margaritifer. The sequence goes on from NC_135433.1 coordinate 46,738,084, forward strand.
ACACGGAAGTGGCCAAACATTGGTTCGGAGTGCCACTTTGGTTTTAAAATTATTCAATATAGTTTTTAGGCAAATTTTTGTGTGTCAATTTAACCGAATTAAACAACCCCCCCCATCCCCTACCCAGCCCGAGTGGGAACATTTTCAGACTGGACTCTCACATCTTCCCCTCTGTTGTCGCTGTCTGTTAAGTATTTGATGCATCACGCCAGACGCCAGCTTCGTATTCACCGAACACTAAACGACAAAACCTAAAGGCAGAAGAAGTACAAGCTAAGCTAACTAGACTAGCATGGCTCTACAAGGCCATCACATTTGTTGTGGCCACATGGTACTTAGCATTGACTTAGCAATTAGCATTTAATACAAGCATTATTATGCCAAGCTAATTACGTAGCTAGTAGCATGAAACTAACTTTTGAACAAAAGAAAAATCATAGCTTTAACATGGTAGCATTAGCATGATAGCTAACACTTAATACTTAACACGCAAATATATATAATAGCAAGATTTGAGATAAATTATGGCACGATAGGATAACATAAACATGTAGATTGTAGACGTTCAGTTTGACTAATTCTTGGGGTTTATTTAAATTTTCTTGGACCGGTGACTATGTTTGCATGCTGTTAATAACCCGAATTTTACTGAATACTGTATTCAGGTTTTGTAAGGCCATGAAAAGACGCGTAAAAACCCAAATGGGTTTTTAAAAACCCAAATAAGACCCGAGTTACCTCTTTTCTAACCCGAATTCTTCATGGTATAAAGGCGAATCGAGGTACCTCGATTAAACAAGTGTTTTACACATGCTTCACAAGGAATCTTGGTCTTTTGAGTACCCACCAGAAATACACAAAAGCAGAGATGGGCAAAAATGGCGAAAAAATTGACACAGCGCAGCAATACAATTTTGAACCGAGGAGGATCTGAAATAATGTCTTACCAACGGTAGAAAATGGCGGTTGGTCACATTACCATGTAAGGGAGATACTCTGTCTACGCAAGTATGTACAGTAATTTCTGGACTATAAGCCGCTACTTTTTTCACTTGCATTCGACCCTGCGGCTTATACGAAGGTGCGGCTATATATACTATAAAGCAGAGGTCCCCAACCCTGGTCCTCAGGGACCGGTATCCAGCCTGTTTTCCATGCCTCCCACAGCCAACACAGGTGGAGATCGTTATCAGCCTTCTCCAGAGATTGCTGATTAGCTGATGATATGAATCACCTGTGTTGGCTGTGGGATGCATGGAAAACAGGCTGGACACCGGTCCCTGAGGACCAGGGTTGGGGACCTCTGCTATAAAGGAAGCACAGGCGCGTCAGGCAGAGCAAAACAAACCAAGTGAGCCCAAATAGAGAGACAGAACTAGAGCGAGACAATTTGCGCCCTCATTATGGAAAAGAAAGTCGCGGGAATCCAGTGCGGTACCATTAAAACACCCGCGGCTTACAGTCGGGTGCGGCTTATATGTGTGACAAACTTATTAACAAATTTAGCTAGCGCGGCTTATAGCGAGATGCGCCTTATAGTCCAGAAATTTCTGTCGACAGATTATTCAGACTCATTCTGAAACCAGAATTTTAACCTTAACCCGAATATTGATGGCATGTAAACGTAGTCATTTCATAACTCACACAGTAGCTTGTCGGTTCCATTTTGTTTCCTGGTTTGCTACTTCCTCTTCCTTTTGGCTCTTCCTATCATTTCAGAATTAGAGCACATACCGAGCATGTCACAGCAGCTAGGATTTGACATGGACGAGGTGGACAAAGTCGGCCTAATAATTTATGAGCGTGTGTCGGGAAAGTCAAAGCAAAAAATTGGACAAGTAGCTTCTTGTAACTTGAAAAACTCTGCTGGGTGTTTTTTTTTTTTTTAATTCACAACATCAGAATCCTCTTTATGCCTCCCGCATCTTGCACACTGGACTGGCTTGTCACCAGCTTGCTGGCGTTTCTCCCCCAAAAAAGGTGGTAAAGGTTAAAAACACGTTTTTTTTGTCTCAAGCAGTGCCACGCATTGTGCCGCTTGAAGAGCCTCCCTTGTGCCATGCTGGTATTTCCAGTCCTGGGCCTCCTCTCGATGGGTGGTGGGTGGTGGGGGGGACTATTGTGCGCTAAGTCCTCACTGGCTCGGGGCCATGCACAGCCAGTCTGTCGTCCATTGATACGCTTGGCTTGCCATTTTATAATTCATATTGAGCGTTACCGCCGTCGCTCCGTGGCGGGGCGATCATGAATTATCGGCCAAACCATGGGAGAGTCACAGATGAGCGGTCAATCTGCGTGCCGTGATACATCAGGCTGCTGGGCGCTTTTCAAGCCACGAGGCGGGGGTCATCATGCAGATTTAGCACCACGTTGAGACGTTTAATTATTGTATTTTTATCCTACTTTTATTTACCCATACGCTTTTGTCGGCCCGCCAGCCAACAGGCAGCAATAACAACAAGCCGTTTTAATAGTAGCCGAGCGAGATGGAAAGTTTTGAATCAAAACACGACAGCGGATTGAAATGAGGCGGAGAAGTATGAATCTCCGGGATCAGCGTTTCACTTCTACTCGGAGGAAATGAAATACAACGCCATCCGCGATGGGGTCGCCCGACGTTTACGACAGCGATTTGTTTGCGTTCAACGAGGCGCAAGCAGCAATCATATTTCAATCCAGAATGTAAAATCAAGCCTCTTTGCCCTAGACCTCCGCTTTTATTATGTTTACACGATTTCCTGTTGCGAGGCCTTAATCTATCAGGGTCGAAACTACATTTTCTGACAGTTTGATTCCATTTGCTTTCCCTCTTAATATCACATAGTAACAAGTTGTGAAAACACCGAATCAGATGCCTGCTTCAATCTTTTCCTTCTCTTACAAGCTGCCTGCGCTTGTTTTTCTCCCCAGGCAGCCTAATTCAAATAATAGAAGAGTCCGTCTTACAACCCTGAAAAGTAGTTTACTTCGTAATTTTGTATTTGCTCCCGTGTAAGTCGCTGCAGGGTTCAGCTGTCATAACACGTTGATATTTAACCAGGAAGGAAGAAGGGATTCAAATATCAGGTTCATAAACATAACTTTTTTTTTGTTTGCAGCGCAGACAAACATATTGAGGGTGATTTATTTAATTTAAAAAAAAAAGGGGGGGGGGAGTAAGAACCTGCTGGATTTAGATTTCATGTATATTTAATACAGGAGAAGAACAAGCTTAACACAAATGAAAAAGTAGCAGGGATTTTAGAAGGGGACTGCCGGATTTCCTCACATTGCCTCCCTCTTTTAAGTTCATTGATGCATGCCATAGTTCACATACTGCTGAGCCCTTTTAAACTCTGTTGCTAATCAGAACAGCAGCACCTACCAAAGGGGGTTTCAAGACAGGGTCAGGGTTTCAAATTTGGGTTTCAATACAGGATTTTTTGGCTCAAATTGAGGCCAAGGTGGTATCATCCTGACTATGATAGGGGACTACCGATACCAGGTATCGTATCAGTGCCAATACCAGTCTTGTTTTAAGGTATCGGTACTCACGGCAGTGACCCATTCCATTATCGGCCGCCCTCCTGCAGCCGTTTTACAATCAGGGACAAGAAATTAAAAATTATATGAATACAGAGTTGCCATTCATTTCATGCAATTTTAAGGAAAAATAATGTATTGAGATGTATAGGTCTTTTTTTTAAATCATCTGTCATTTATGGGTGGGGAATTTTATTTACTAGTGGTATCAGTAGCGGTGACTACTCAAGAATATCGAACATCTCTAATCCTGACCATGCGCCATGACGTGCATGTATTCTGTAAATTCAACTGACTCACTTTCATTTTTTTTACAGGCAACATATAATAACTCCATGTTTCAATAGTAAGAATAATAGTGCCAATAAGAATATGACTATTATGAGTCACTCAGGCTGGAGGTGGCGAGCAATAAGGTGGAGGTGGCCGCCTCTGAATTTTGTACACAGGAAAAACCATGGGGTTAAGGTTTCAAAGTAGGGTTATATTTTTTAGATAGGGTTTGGATTTCAAGGTAAAGTTTGAAGCCATTGTTTAGGGTTTCAAATTAGGGTTTTGAGCCAGGTTTAGGGTTTCAAAAATAGCTTTCCAGTCAGCATTTCATTTTCAAATAGTTTTTTATGACAGGATTAGGGTTTCAAGTTTGATTATTATGCCTTTGACAAGTATAGTTGTCAATTACATTCTTTTTAACGAGGCCAGGTGGGGGAGAGTATGATTTTGCAACACTGTAAATGTCAAACTTGGAAACAACTTTACTGATGCACAACTACCAGAAAACGACATCATTGGCCCATTTTACACGAATTGAGTCCATGGAAGTAATGGCTGCAACCCACATTTTTCTACTGTTGATTATAAAACAACGGGACAAGGCAGAAAGGAGCGATTGTATTCTATCATTTGGCAGATCCGTTTAATATATAATTATTGAACATGTTGTATTCATGTGGGTATTCAGAAATTTGAAATTTTCTAAAATTCAGTTAAATCTGGGTAAGGATATATTCAAGTGTTTCAAACCAGGGTACAGTACAAATTACACTGTAACTGGACACACACAAGATTAAAAACAATAAAAGAAAAAATTATCTATTAAAATGAGGAAGCTGGAAATCACACATTCGACATCAATCAATGTACTATTGAACACTAAAATTGTAATCTTGAAAATCTTTTAGCCAATATGATTCAATGAGCTTTTATTCATGTTTAAGAGCAGCACAGTTGTGGCTCTAATTTGCCCAAAGGTGTGATTGAGTGTGAATGTTTGCCTTCTGATTGGCTGCCGACGATTCCAAGGTGCTACACTGCCTTTCCCGCTCAAAGTAAGCAAAAACTCAGAATGAAGACAAGCACTATAGAAAATGTATATTAGTGCCACATCTATCCATATTCTGCTGTGCTCATGCTGCAGATGATATAGTGCCCCGCGAAATCTGCCTGGCAACAAGCAGCCACACAAACACCTTTGCGAAAAAAAGAGCAGATCTATTTCTCTTTTGCAGCTTGCCAGCTGAATTTATTTTTTCCAAAAAGAACACGTCCAGTAATGGAGAGTTGTGTAGTGTTCTTATTATGTAGCCACCACCTTTTTTTTCACTTATATAAAACGTCACCTTCAGAGGAGTAGGAAATGCTGTAAATATAACATCAGAAGACTTTTATGCACCTACTTCTGCTTTCCTTTCGCTCGTTTCTTGTAATTGCTGTGTGCTGCTATATGATAAGAATCTAATAATATGTGTTGGTTGGCTTTCTCTTTCTCCAGCAGCTAGTTGCTCAGCCGCACCTGCAATGAATGCAGCACTGTTACATTCACTGTATTAGTAATCTCCTCAGGCAGGAGAGCCTATGCCTTAGCGCATGACCACACTTTTTTTTTTTTTTTGCCCAGGAATTAAATGTCACCTCAGGGGTGGGTCACCTACAAACAAAGGCCACCAGCCGATTTGCAGGTCTAAACAGTATTAGATAAGGAAGCCCTCTCCCGCCGTGCAGGAAATTGAATAAGTATGCCGCGCAGAAGAAAAAGTGGAGCACAAAGAGCGGTTTTGTTTGCCTCGCGCTATCGCTATTGACCCTCTCATGTAGCGTCTATCCCCAGTGAGGGTGCGAGGGGAGGCACAATGGCTTCATCCAGGTTGAGGGGCAGGAAACTGTCCGTCATCAATACAAGACCCACGCCCCCCCACCCCCCTCAAATGTGTATCTCCTTATCAACGCTCCCGTATCTGCCCCTATTGAGCGGAATGCCGGAGGAAAGGAAGCGGGGCAAGGTCATCGTGCTCAAGTCAGTCAAAGTGGGCAGCGGTGCACAGATAGTGGTGGGGGGTGAGGAATGTGTTTTTTTTCCTCCCCACCTGGCAGAGGCAGAGAGAAGTAAAACACACCACCTGACAAGACAACAAGTTTTTATGTTTAGGGCCAGAGCACCAGGTGAAGCGAAGGTCCACATGGAATTCTTTTGATGGAATGAAATAGCTTTTTGGGGGGGGGGGGGGGGGGTCTCAACATTTTCTGAAAACTCAACAATTCTTGCAAGCATGTGTGTCTTGGTGAAATATATTAGTGAGCTCCAATATGGGAATTGACTCAAATGATCATTTTTTGTCCACTGCTACGCCATCTAATGAGGCGTCAAAGGTTGATGATCATTTTGATGATTCATCATTTTTGGTATTTGGATAGCCTACTGAAAATTCTATCAAATAATCAGATATACTGATAAAAATAAAAACAGTATAATTTTGCTTGGCTAAAGAAACTATGAATACAGAATATTAAAAACGAATGACCGTCTCTGTTTTCATTTTTAGATAAAACATTTTTTTCTTAAACTGTGCTTAAAGGGGAAGTCGACCCCAAAAAAAACCACTTGAGTGCTGCTAACGAGCTCTTGAGTGCTGCTAGCTGCTGCCGCTACTAGCCGCTAAATGCTACAAACAAGCGGCATAAAAATAATGTCAGCATAATTGTTTATTAGTGTCCTTAATTGGCAATTGAACGTGATTTTAGATGTAATTTTATTTGTCACTAGGTGTGTTTCCATTACCCCCAGTTTTGCGCAAAAGGCAAGTTGGCGGTCACGGAGGAAGGGAAGTAGGAAGGGATATCAAGTCTTTTTAAGGACAAAGCGATTTAGCTATAGAGCCAATATGCCGCCGTTCGATGCATATTCCACATCGTTGCATGAGAAATGACCGTTACCCCGGGCAACGAGCAATCGAGCGACATACGGTGCACGTCCTCGTTGGAATCCATCCATCCGCACCATAACACAAGTTATAAGCGCGCGCACACACACAAACACCAACACCAAGTGCCCGAACCCGCCCGATGAGGGGAGAGGGATGTTTTTAAATAATCTTAACAATTTAGGGCGTCCATCTTCCGTAAACATCAAGATCACCTCCTACAGAACTGCGAGATCTCGCGAAACGGGAGATTACGAGAATTGCGCCTCAGAAGCGAAACGCTCTTCAATGGAAACACCGACAAGTCGAAATTCTACTTTATCGAAATAGTACAATATGGCTTTTACTTTTGCGCAAAAACTGTAATGGAAACGCAGTTACTGTCAGTTGTTGCTGTGGTTGGCTTGATTTTTACCTGACAGTGCACACTAAATAAATATATAAATAAATAAACGGGTACCCGAGGCAGAAAAATTGCCTCGATCATTATTTGAACCGGGGTACTTGAATTACTCGAGGACTTGTTTGAGCCACAGTCTGTTTATCTCGGCTACCAACAGTAATTAGGGTTGTTATTGAGCCGCACAATCTGTATGGAAGACATCTGGCTGGTTGCATTGTTGGTAAGCAAAATTCATTTATTTCACCTGGCCCTTGAGCAACTAGATAAGCAGAGCGCCGATCTACGCCAAGGCCACGTCGTCATAGGTAGACGCTACTTCCTACGAAAGGCTGAAATCTGTGATTAACGCTTATTATGCTCTCCTTTCCACTGCACAATACAAGCATCCCCTTTCTACGTCTTGGCACGAGTCCAATTCATGTTTTTTTGTTTAGTTTTGTTTTCTGCTGTTGTTTTCCATGGCGTACGCATTCAATGTCTGTTATTAGTACAGCACACACGGTCTCAGTCTGCGACTACGGTAGTGACACAAATTAGTCAGAACATGTCGTAGCCTCACGAACATATGTCAACAATGGTTAAAGTTCATTTTGTCTTCAAATCTATATAGTCCTTTGTCTTAAAAAAAGAAAAACCTAAGGACTATATGTCAACACAGTAGTATTAAGTTTTAATTTCGGCTAATATTTGTATCAATAACAAATCCAACAAACTCTTGATTAGTCACCAATACCGATACCACTAGTACTTTTGATACATACAGTTTCCCCCGCCCCCACAAAATCATCCATCTATCAATCCATTTTCTGAACCGCTGAAATGAGAGATAATTTTAAAGACCTCTATATGCCAATATAGCATTTTCCCTTAAAATTGAACAAAATGAACGGCAATTTTCTATTCTTCTAATATCTAACTTCTAGTCCGTGATTGTAAAACAGCCTCAAATATTACCAGTACCTTGAAAAAAGGCCAGATATTGGCCGGATATATCTGGTATGGATTAGACTTTACACCGATTTGATAGGCTGGATTGGGATTGGACGATATTTTGTGCAAAGTCGGTGATCAGCTGTAATGTTTTAATTTGCCCGATTGATTAATGATGTCGAAAAAAAACGATTTTGTGTTATATTTAATGTTGATCAGTGGTTTTTGAAGAATTTTCTTTATTTCTATTTTTCTCCTTGAATTTCAATTGGCGCCAATTATATGTAGGTTTTCGCTATTTGTGGGCAAGTTCCTATCCCCTTGCGAATGGCGGCGGTCGACTGCATAGTAAATATACAAGTTTGTTTAAATAGATATATTGCTCTATCGTTTGATCGAATTGGTGATAGGTTGTTGTGTTTTGTTGTTGTTTTCAAACTCAATCGCTGATTGGTGATCAGCTTTTTTTTTATCGTCTCATTTTTTTGGGGTATAACGACCTCAAATGGTCTTTCCCAGCTGGAGCATTTTTGGCCCATAAAGCAAAGTGTAGGCAGGTGTAAGCTGCAAATGAACACAGGCAATAATGGATAGACACTTAACAGGTTAGTGACACTTGGTTGAGTCCAGAGGCCCTGGACGAGCTGTGAAAAATCACACTGTGCATTTCAATTGTGACTTATGAAGTGGTGAATGAAAAGCTGCTCGGCGAATGTGTAATACTTATGTTGTTGCTTTGCCCTTTTGCGCTCTCGATCTGTGTTCAATTTGTGACGTGTGCCGACACCCTGGCGAGGAGAAGGCCTCCCGGGTTTGCTTCCCAGGTGGACGCCGTTTCGGTGGCTGAAGCGCGAAGGCGCGAGCATGCGTTTAAGACAAACTCAATCACCGCTCCTTCCTCGTTCCTACTTCTTTTCATCTTCCCGCTCCATCCACCGCCCTGAGGGAAGGCACCTTGAGCGGAAAATCCAGCTGGGTTTTAAGTGGCGGGGGAAAAAAACACAAGCTTGAAAGGGAGTGGAGGGAAGGGCAAGCCTGTAAGAGTATATCCACGCCGCACTCTTTCGGTGCGTTTCATCAACTCCCCACACAAAAAAAGACATGGATGTCGAGCGAGCAATGAACTAATTCTGTCAGAATGGCGCTCGCCTTAGAGCATGTGTGTTTTTCATCTTCTGAGCGTCGTTTCCCTTTCAGCTGCTTAGCCTTGGTGACAGTTATTTGTCTCTTTGAAAGGGTTTGTTTTCTCCGCAGACGATAACACGGCGTCGAATTAGACTTTCTCCTCAGCTTGACTGACGTGTCAACGGACAGCACAGCAGAGGCCGGAATAGTACCCGGGACGACTTGTTAACGGTGGTGAAGCAAGGGGGCCGAACTCAGTGCGCGGTTTTCTGAAGCAAATTTTCATGACTCGTCGACCATCTGCAACTACTTTGGCTGCGATTTGAAATGTAAATCACAAGTGAATGGCGTCACAACAACACCCAGGTTTCATTCAATTTCCAGGTTTTACCACGTGAGCGTTTTCAACAAAAAGCAAGATCGTCACTGTCGTTCCAAATTTGATCAAGTCTCGTATTTTTTCCACATATGTTAAAGCAACACTAAGGAACTTTCAGTTTACATTGATGATGGCGACACCATATGGACAAAAGTGGTATTTTTATGCCCTGAAGGAAGACCACATTTCCCAGGACAAGTGCATTGCGCCATTTTTTTGCTCACGCCAGCAAGTGAAAGCCGGGCTAATGTTGATCCTTGACTGTCCTTTTATCCAGGTAGCGTCCCTTTTTCTTCTTCTTTTTTGCCTCCTCAGACAAAACTTTTCAGTTATTTTACAGCTTCTGCCAGGAAAGCAGTAATCGTGCGTCGACATTCAAGTTGACTTCCGTCTTTGTTACGAATGGAGAAAAAGGGAAGTGATGCATGCCATAAAGCAGTCAGCCTTTAACATTTCTCAACAATAATATGTTATATGTGACATCACTAGTCTACTGTAAACATGACATTCTGATTAATATTACATTTGTGGAATATGAGATATGAAGCAAAATCCAGCTGTTTTATCCATCTATGGGGGCGGCCATTTTGCTACTTGCTGTCGACTGAAGATGACATCAATGTTGGTCAGGGATTAGGCAACGACCAATAACAGTTTACCTGTTTTCTAAAGCTGCGCTGTGATTGGTTGTTACCTGAGACCTGAGCAACTGTGATGTCATTTTTACTGGACAGCAAGTGGCAAAATGGCCGCCCCCTGAGATGGATAAAAACGGCTGGATTTTGCTGCTTTACTCATATTCCACTAACGCAATATTAACCAGAATACCATATTTAGACTAGTGTGGCTGCATAGGACATATTGTCAAAACATTTTTTGAGGGTTGACTTCCTTTTAACTTTGATGTTTCCACCCACTGGGTCAGGGCTCATCCACCCAATCAACAACTTTGATTATAGAGCACAGTAATTATCATAGACTCTACTCGGTTTGACAACAAAGTTCCATTCGTAAATTGCTGCGGCGGTTACGTCTGAGTCGGAATGTGCGTAGTCTATAACTAACGCAGTACGAAAGTCATAATTATTGTAAATCATAAACAATTTTTGGCCATAAATATAATACAATCAAAGAAGAGACAGTGAGGTGCTAACTGAGTGTGCCGCCTTGGGCTTCGAGCCAACATATTCTTACGTCGTTGTGCAAACTTGTTCGTAAACTCGAAACATCAAATGTCGACTCCGCTGTGAACCGAGGACCGCCTGTATTGTCTTTATTTGCAGTTTTGTCTCCAGTAAAGTAATCCACCATGTTGATTGTGTGTGGGTGTAGGTCCACCAGAAATCATAGTTTGAATCATATGGGCTACAGTAAGGGAATAAAATACAAAATGTGAAACATAAAAAAAACTGTTAACTGCTAGCAGTAACTTCTCCAATAAATGAAATGAGATCAAATAAGGCTTATGATAAAATGAAAATAAATAACATCTTAAATGTTTTAGGAAAGTGCAACATCAATAGGAGCTATCGATGATGCAGACAAGGGATAGTTTGAACAGTAAGAATTATAATGCTATAAAACCACAAACAATGGCATTTGTTATTGCTTTGGCCCAATCTACTAAGCCCGGGAGAGGTTTGTTTGTTTAAATGCCTTTTAAAGGCTGTGATCTGAACTGTATTTATTTACAGCGTAGACATGTGGCTAGGCACGAGACGGTTACACTTCCTGTCCCTTACCTAATTTGTTCCATGTGGGAATTTCCTATCTCTCTGTACCATAACGAATGCTCTAAACTTAAAAAAAAAAAATATATATATATATATATATTTTTTTTAACATTCTGGTATTGTTTGTGTTTTGGCTACTCTGCTATTTTTACTGCCAAAAGTACAAATACTTCCTTAACGAAATTAATAATGAACGACGTGTCTCAAGAAAAGCTGTTTGAGGGGATTTTGAAACCATCTTGCCAAGCGATTAAACTCTGACATTGTTTGCGACTCTAGAGATGTATTTTTCTGGGAAAGATACTGTATTGCACAACCACAAGAGGTTCAACTGCGTTTAATTAAGAGAAGATGACAAGAAGACCCTGTGAAGTGAAATCATAGATTTGTTTCTAAAAATACATTATACACATTCGGGGATAATTGCTGAAAGTTTGTGCAAAGACGAGTATGTCGTACTCATTTGTGGAGATACAGCATTAAACAGTTTTCCACCATTTCATTTCCCTACATTTTGGGTAGATAAACCAGGCCACTAATTTCTTCCTCTACGGCACACAGTAATCTAGCTAGCAATGTCTGCAGCGTGAAAATAAAATACATAAATACATATTTTCCCTGAATGCCACAATTTACATAGTAGCTCAGTGTCATTGTTTAAATTCCCAAGCAAGGAGGTAACGCCGCGACCTAGACCGCCGCCCTTTTGTCGGCTGGAAGAATTTTGAAGCCTGTTGACTCGCAAGCTAGCTGGTAGCTAGCTCAACTCAACTCTATTTTTAGAGCACTTTAAAAACAACCATAGCTGCATAACAAGGTATGTGCATAAAGTCCATCCATTTTCTTATCCGCTTAAGTAAACATCAGAAATAAAAACAAAGGCAGTTGCAACAATAAATTATAAGATAAAGACAGTAAATACAATAAAAGACTAAAACAATGCCGTGTCTCATACTGACAACAAGGGGCCCCAAAATTGAACCCTGTGGAACACCATATGACAGTGGGGCAGAGTGGCACTCAGAGCAACCAAGGCTAACACAAAAAGTCTTTTAATGCCTCTGGTGTCGGCGTGTAATAAATGTACATAAGTTATCCCATATTTACTTTTATAGTATTGCAAAGCATGACTCATGCTCTTGCAGCTTAAAAAACAAGAACTATGCCCTTATCACAAGATAGCGACTGAAACACTTTGCGGATGAACTGTTGAACTTTGACTGTTGAAACCTTCAGCGCCGAAGAAAGACACATCTGTATTATTATCTGCACATTGACTCATATCCGTGATGGTTGCTGCTGTGTGTTCCCCCGCCCTAAAAGAAATTAAAAGAGAGGGCTAGGCAGAATGTGCTTCAAAAGCGGTTAGGAGCTTTTTTAATAGTTTTTTATATATATATTTTTTGCCTTTAATTGACAGGCCAGCTGAAGGGTTGATAGGAAATCTGTGCACCTCTCTGTCCGTTCTCCTCGCGAGCAAAAATAATCTAAGTCTCTTGTCTTCTTTCCTTGTCTGTTGTTTATTAAATGTTCTAGGTTGACTAAACCTGACAGTAATGCCCAGTGAGATATTTTCAAGTTTCTGGATGAAGTATCATCCATTTCGCAGCAGGTTTCACTCAATCGGCCGTGCCGGCACGCCCACAGCATTTGCCAAAGGAGACAATGTTGTAATTTTCCATGATTTTGACGTTTCATTTTGTATGTACTTGGAAAAAATGTTAATCATCCAAATTTGTTGTTAACAACACATTTCTTACTGTGTCACATTTAAAATACATCTTTATTTTCACTTTACAGGGACTTTAACAAACTCTAGAGAGGGAAATTCAGGTGTAACAACTATGATGTCATTTTCAGTCGACAGCAAATGGCAAAATGGCTGCCCCCGAGTTGCATAAAAACAAGTGCATTTTGCCGTTTTACTCATATTCCTCCAACTCAATATTAATCAGAACACTGTGCTTAGACTAGTGGGGCTTCATAGAACATATCATCGGAAAGAACATTTTTGGGTTGACTTTTTTGATTAGCCATGACTTGTTGGTGTTGATAGTGTGTTTTATATACGCCATACATCACAGTATCTTAGCATGTTTTGAGCAACGATTATATTATGGAAAATGTGCAGTGCGTACTGTCCTTGTGCCAGTTTGGAAGTGGCTGGAAAAACAGCATCACTCGTATAAATAATCATAAACTTCTTACTTCACCAGGCGTGTTTTCCTGACCTTGAATCAAATCTTTTATGATCATGATTCATAGTGTCATTGCTTGGCCTAAGTTCATGCTCAAACCCATAAAATGGGTGTCATTGTAAAGTTGTGTTGTACTATCCCATCTCATGGTATTAAAAACACATTTGGGCAAGTTTTATTTATTTATTTATTATGCCTGAGTCATTGTCAAACCGGACTTTCAGTTTGAATTACTCACTGGTAAAAGAAGCAACGAGGCTCAAATCATGCAGCTGCTTCGGCCACTTTAACGCTTATTTTCTGCCTCAACAACCACGATTGCTTCCAAACACAAAATACGCCGCCCTCTTTCAAATCCTACTGCAGCTAAGCAGACGGCTTATCATGACTGGAGCTGCTGCTATCATGTCAAAAAAAAGTCTTAAATCTCATGAGCCATCAAGTGAAGCGTTGATGTGAAAAGTAGAGAAAAAAATCTATCACCTGCACGTGTACATCCTCCAAATTGGCCCACCTGAGGAATCTGTGTATCATTTGGTCTTTCCATTTTCAGTTGGCAGATTATTAATATTGATATAAATGACAGTGTTTTTAAAATGTAATTTTAGGCTCAGATCAATAGTATGACATTGAAAAACGGCTATAGGACTGACTGAAATTTGAATATCTAATTGGTCGTGTTTACATGACCTGGAACTTGGTAATGAGCATGTGTATGGCTGTGTTAGCTTGTTAGCGGCCACAGTCAATCCAGACCATGACCACAATCCATCAAATGATGCATTAGCTATATTATGTCAAGACCAAATGCATTTGAAGCGTTATTGTAATCGGCTTCTGACACGGAAGATATGCTTTGCTGCTGTCACAGCCAATTTGTATACGTTTTCCTACTGCTTGACTTGTTTGCACCATACTCTCCTAACTTTCTGGGGCCACGCCCACCAACCGACACATATAGACACAGTTCATCACATATTATTGCACAGTGATGAAGCGATTTGCGCCGTTATGACATTTTGATCTCAGCCTAAAATAGAACTCCCCCCACCCCTCCATTTGAACAAATTTTCTCCTAAAAACGTATGAAAGTGTTCTACTTTAAATATTGCCATGGTCCCATGTTGTTTATACTAGAGCAGGGGTGGCCAAGTTCGGTCCTCGAGAGACACTATCCAGCCTGTTTTCCATGTTTCTCTCCACTAACGCACCTGATTCATGATCAGGATCGTTGTCAGGCTTCTGCAAAGCTTGCTGATGAGCTGATCATTAGAATCAGCTGCGCTGAAGGAGGAAGACATGGAAAACAGGCTGGATAGTGGCTCTCGAGGACCGAACTTGGCCACCCCTGTACTAGAGCATACAGAAGGCTTTGATGCAGCTTCTGACCCGAAGAGGTCACTTGAGGCAACAGTAGTTATTACAAAACACGGCCAGCAGGTGGCAGCAGAGTATAAGAGATCAACCATGGCCATGTTGCAACAATCTCTTATCCCCAGTGTTTTGAACAGGTTTGTGAATAATGATGAAACTTAGCTGGATTCTAATGCTAATTGCCACAAAACGGAAACGGATACAAGTATATTTGAGTTTTCCTGATGAAAGAAGAGACTCTAATCTTTCTTTTGGTAGGTTCCATGTTTTTATAGCAATAGAACACAATATTCTGTGGGCCTTCCAAAATCAGTCAAAATCCAGTAAAACAGCCAGGAGTGAAGGGGGTTGCTTCAGTGTGAAGGGCTGGGAGTGAATGAGTTAATGAAATAATCAGTCACTGTTCAGTTTTATGATTTGGAATTGTCAATTGATAATGGAGAGAATGAATAATACTGTACATGGAATCTGAGTTGAGCTCGGTCTGAAATTGACAAATGTGTTCCCTTTCAACAATAGGCTGTTTTCTCAACAGCATTTGAATTCAGTAACGTCACGATGTAAACATCACAGAAGACAGCGCCGCATCGAACCCCAAATGGACCGGATGGATTTGTAAATAGCAGGTTTCTATTTTGGAATCCTCCTATCGCAATCTAGAGTGTCTGATAGCAGTCGTCTGGGAAAGGGAGGGCGCGGCTGAGGCTATTGTGGTCTTGTCTGACACTGTCTTTAGAAACAATTCCCAACAAGGCAGGCCCGAAGCGGATGGATTTAAGTGTCACAAGAAATGCTAGCAAAAGCTCTACCACTACTCTGTGAGTGTTTGGCCGCATGTCGACGCTTGAAATGAAATGAGAGATATTGTGTTGTTGGTATTTGAAAAGCAGGTGTTGTTTTTGTCCCAAATCTCCTCGCTCATCTCACACCCTGCCACTGGCCGTCATTCACGTGGCAAGCGTCCGTGCATGGCACTGCCTGTAGACTTCTCGCAAATATGGGTTGTTTGGCTATTGCATGGTGTGTGGATTGTGAGGTGTAAGACTTCCACTAAAATTGGGCCAAATTTGAGCATATCAGCAAAAGATATCTGTTAGTTTAAACTAATATCCTGAGTGATTATCCTGTGTGTAAGGAAGACTTTTTTTCTCTTCAGTATGCTCGAATCTGCTCTGTATTTAACAATGGCAAATGTGTGTGGTCAACACAGAGATGCGCCAAGCCATGGGCTCTCTGAATGTGATGTGCGTGGTTGTGTTTTGGATAATTTGTTGCTTCTGCTAAGTGGTTAGCACTCTCACAGGTTTTCTTCTACCTGCTTTTGTTGCCTTGATATGGTATTGAGCAACTTTTTTCTAAACGAGGACTTTGATTTACTTTACATTGCTTTATATTTACATTAGCCCAACAATTAGCTGCCGTATGTGAACGACAGTAAGCAAAACACAGTATGAAATATGTGTCATGGTCGTCATGGCTAGCATCATTAAAAACTAGCTAGCAATATGAAAAGCAAAACTAGTGCGGTAACAATTCCGTGGTCATGCAGGTTTTGTTGAACTTGTCTTCATTGTTCATTTCCTTTAGAAGAAAAATATTGATGTAAAGAAGATTCAAGCTGTTGATGTTTCATGGATATGTTGGTGTTCAAATAAAGCAATCAGTTTTGCGGTTTGTTCCCCCATTGCACCCAATGTGAACCAAACCTGAATTTAAAATCAAGGTATGTACCAAATCATGTTTTTGGTGTTACCGTTACACTCTTATGGCTTATAATACATTACTGCTTTTTTTGTTTTGTTTTTCTTGGTTTGACATTGAACTTGTGTCTTGAAATTTTGACCAATGTCACAGAAATGGATTATGTTCGTGCGTCGTAGTACCGCCACATATTTGAGTTGCTGCTACTTTGTTCCCCTACTATCAATAATTCATTGATATTTGTCCTACTTTTCTCATTCTCGTCGGAAATCTCCATTCCAAAAGAAAAAAATATGTACTCCCTGACCACTCCGGATATGGGATTATAGAGGCATTCCCGGGCCGTTGGAGGCCAAGCTTGACTCTCAGATCTCCTCTTGGGCTCCCAGTATTATTTTGAAGCAAACAACATAAAAAGACAAACAATCTTCAAGTGCCCCCGCTGTGGCCGCGGCGGGGGCGCTCTTATTTGACTAAAGGCTACACCCTCCTTTATGCCCGCAAAAGAGAGTGTCTCCGTCAAAGGAACAATGGGGGCCAGACGCAGGGGGGGGAAACGGGCGCCATTTGCATGCAGCTGTTTGCCGTTTCCAAGACCACAAAGGCCAATCAAAAAGGAAGCTTAATGGGGGATGACAAGCATCAAGCAATGCCTCTACGCTCCGTCTGTGTCAGTCCTCGCCACTCTGTCTAACTTCTAAAAACTGTCCCACTTTCTTTCTTTTTTTAACATTCCGCTCTTTCTTGTATATCCTTAGGCGATTAGGCTTAAAAGGTCCGCCATGACTCCGTCCAAGATGAACTTCGAGATAGAAATACGCAGTACGGTCCGGTGGCCACACTGGCCAAATGGCAATATTTTGACATTCATTATCCTTTCATTTCACCTGCGGG
Source organism: Vanacampus margaritifer (assembly GCF_051991255.1). Taxonomy (NCBI): domain Eukaryota; kingdom Metazoa; phylum Chordata; class Actinopteri; order Syngnathiformes; family Syngnathidae; genus Vanacampus; species Vanacampus margaritifer. Next base: position 46,755,540 of record NC_135433.1, read on the forward strand.
CGTTTTAAACGACCCACGGTGCCACGGGATGTTTGAGATGCGCCCATCTGAGCTGCCGAGCCACTTCCAATTTCAAGGGTGTTGATAGAAAACAAATTATGTATTAGGTGGGGGGATTTTCAGTAGTGAATTATAGTCTGTCAACTGAAGACGTAAGGGGGGAAAAAAAGAAATCCCTGAATGAAACGTAGTGAGGAGCGTTCCCGGGCCTGGCTTGGCTCTGTCGAGCTCAATAGAAGGCTTAGCAGGCAGGTCAGAGGGAGGAATCTGAAAAGCTACTTTGCCCACAGTCACTCACTGACCAGAATGCCTGATAAGGCTTCATGTCAACAGGGCCACAAATAGGGATCACAGCCAATTATAGCCAAGGCAAAAGTGGTTGCCATGGCGATTAGACAAAACCTTCTCTATGAAGCAGTATTCAATTCCCTCACTGATTGTATAAATTCATGTTAATCTGGGCTACAGATAAAGATCGTCCAACCACTTTATTTTCATTCTTCCGCCTACACATAGGGATTATGGATATGGACGTTTTCCCTTTGCAGTCATCTTGATAGCATTTCCCCTCACAGCTTGTGACCTTTTGTCACCTGTCGTCATCCAAAATTGAGTAGTCAAACAAAAACGCCAGATGAAAAGATGTTCATTCGTCACTGGGATGCCGGAATTTTGCGCGCATCATCTTGCCCACCTTTTATAAAGTGTCAGTGAACTGGAACGCAGACGACCGGGAAGAACTCGAGTTAAACATTACTTCCACAACAGGAATGACTGGAAATGTGGAAAGTCCAAAGTCCTATTTTCAGAAATCTTCATACCCAATCAACCAAACAAGTGAGGTAAAAGGAACAACTCTCACATTTTCACACTTATTTCCACATTTCTGCAAATAGTGACCAATAAAAAAACTATTATCGAAAGTCTCTACTTCCTGTAGGATTATCTATTTTACTGCATAGAGAAGTTATGTACAACAAGTTCCGCACCACTTAATAAACTTGACAGACTGTTTTCCTGTGCTGCTGTTTTGGGTAGTAAGCAGTCCCAGCAGTTAACTATTGAATGTATATGGGTGAACAATAGCGTGCAATAATTACAGTTAGGAAATGGAGCGCGCTTATTTGTTCAAATGGATGCACCCAGGCGACTAATTAGGACAGTGTTGTCCAACCTTAACTGAGCCAATGCACATACTGTAACTTATTTTAGAAAAAGCTCGCTGCACATGACCAAGCAAAAATGTCACCCAAAAATATACACACTGAAATAATGATTGTCTTGTCTCACTTTAGTTACACATTTACTTAGTAAAGTAGTTCTCCAAACTTACTTGAACTCTGCTGCTAACAAAATCAGAAGCACCTACCCACCACTTTTTTAGCTCATCTTACAATGTTGCAAACGGGTTCCTTAGGCAGCAGTAAAAATGATGACTTTTCTCGCATTACATGGAGAGAGTGTCAATAACGGCTTTGCTATTTGCCATCGTCATTTTATTTTGCTTTAAATTTCCCATTTCACGTGAAACTCTAATATACCGCCAACCAAAGGCGTGCCACAAATCATCAATCCTTAACATTTGGCCAATGGCTTCTTCTTTAAAATAACATGCGTGTCAATGCGAGTGGATTCTGCTTAGCTCCGCTGTTTATCACCTCATTAGGAGACGTCGGCAGAGCCGAACAGTACGTGGGGAGCTGCGGGGTCAGTCCATCTATCCCAATAACAACCACAATTACCCGCAGCGTCCGCAGAACCCGGGCGGGATGGCGGCTGATAAAACACAGAGTGGAGTCAGCGGCTTAACCGCCAAGACTAATGATCACCACGCCTGCCATTCCTCACGGAGGGACTGACGGGTTTATCACAGCAGCCAAGGAAGGAATGCATTTCACAGGGTATTAAAATTCGAAAGGGGATCCGTCGCACGGGGGAAACGTACGTCATCTGCCTTTGTGACCTCTTTTCTCCGAGCCGGCCACTCGCCATGTGACACATCCATCAGAGCTCGAAGGCAAGACGGCAACGCTGTCGTAAACGGGGGCCCGGCTATTGATTAGCTCGTGCCTCACTGACCCTCTCCCTCCACACCCACGTGGATCATTCTGGTCAGAGGCTATCGGTGCATCAATTAGGGGGAGTTTTCTCGCCATCTAAAGGACAAATTGATTCTCCCTCATCTTGGTTTCATTAACGACTTTCTTGTTGACCTGTACTTGATCAAGTACTGACAGATTTGGCATCAGAATATAATGCATGTATAATCATGTTTTTTTTTATTTTTTTTAAATAAATCTTGTTGTTAATTTCAAGGTGCAATTATGAGCCAAAAACAGTAAAAATATTTCTTTGGACATACACCGATCTTATATCCTAAAAAGCTCTTTTCGACCATATTTCTTCAAATAGTGTACCGCACTCTTAACTATTTCACTCCCAGCCATTTTCACTGAAGCAATTCCCTTTGCTCCCGGCTGTTTTACTAGATTTTGCCCACAGAGTATTGTTTTCTATTGCTATAAATACATGGAATCTACCAAAAGAAAGATTGGTCTAAAGTATATTTGTATCCGTTTCCGTTTTTGCAGCAATTAACATTAGAATAAGCTAAGTTTCATCAATATTCACATTCCTGATTAAAACACTGGGAGAAAGAGCTTGTTGCAACATGGCCCTGGCTGATCTCTTATACTTTTTTTGTAGTAACTACCATCGCTTTAAGCCACCTCTTCATGTCAGAAGCTGCATCAAAGCCTTCTGTATGTTCTTGCATAAAAAAAAAATAAATACGTTTTTTGGAGTGAAGGACAAAGTATTAAAAAAATCGTGTTTACACGTTTTTGGGTTTGAATGAGTTAAGAGAACGGATTCTCTGCAACTCCCATACACTGTGCTCTGGCAAATGAGTGTGCTGTGAGAGATCAGGTGTGCCACAAGAAATTATCAAATTTCATCTACGTAATTGGTATGAAAGCTGTTGTATTATTTATTTACTAGGAAACAGTTTCCGTGCCTCTGTAGGTGCTGCTGTTTTGGTTAGCGACACAGTCAGCAAATGGGCTCAGAAGCTAACTCTATTAAGTGAGACATTTCCTAATGAGGTGATAAAAATCGAAGTGAAGTCGCCTTTGTTATTTTTTTTTTAGAAACATTGGCCTCCTTCCACGACAAGCGTGTGCAGTCCTTTCTGTCACCTCCGCAGCTTTAACGTTATATTTTCCAACATGTACGTTTTGCAGGCGTAGGGTTTTGTCACGGTGACAGGCAGAATAGCGTCTAGCCTCTTGGAGAGGAATTTCAAGTCGGAGTCACTTGGAAACTTTGAGCGTTTCAAGCGACGCTAATTGCGTCGGGCTGCGGCTGTCAAAAGCGTGAGGGTAATTAGAATGAGGGGGCAAAATGAACCCGGGGTGGTAAGTGCTCCTGCGTGACAAAGCTCGGGTTAGCCAATGGGGCTGCGCGAAAGGTAGCAGAGTGAAGGAAGGGCTAATTAGGAGCGAGAGAAAATACCGACGCCGGCTGCCCCCTCGGGGGCCCACGATTGCAGCAAACAGCGGCGATTATTGACAGTTCACGCAGCTCTCTGCTTGCACTCCGTAAATGGAACACATTTACATGTTCTACTAAGACGCTACCTAATGGTTTTTTTTCTTTTTCTCAGAGTTGCAGACAGCTGCATTTTTTAAAAACTTTGGATCATTTCAACCCCAGATAATAGATTTGCTATTCCCTTTTTTTCTCACATCTTTTCTTCTCTCTCTCTATAGCCCACTCTCTCTTTGTGAAATGGCGTTTTATTATTCAGAAAAGAGAATACTCCGTAATAGCCAATTTCACTCTAATGTCCTGGAAGGAGGGTCATTTTTTGCAATGAAAAAGCTCATTTTCTCCCCCGCTTAGTGCACTTATTTGGCCACACTCACATCCTCGCATTTTTTCATGTATGGATTTTTTGTCGTGTGTGGACTCCACTTTCAACTGACTACCCAGTTAAAAAAAAGAAGAAGCTGTTTTTAGACTCTGTTCTTCATGTATTTTTGGTCTTTTCTCGTCATTTTGCTTTGCAGAGCAAACAAAAACATACAAACCCTCACTCTTGAAGTCCAAGGTTAGCAATCGATGCTCTCTTAAGGGATGCCGTCTTTCTGCGCTTCTATTTACTCAACATTTTATGAGGTTACCCTTAGCCTCCAGGAACTTTGATTTTCATCTTTTAGCCATCTTTTAAAAAATTGTTCTTCCCTTATGCCTGCATTGCTTTCAGTGACCGAAATGTCGCGGTAAGCACTGGACGGCTGTCGCCTATTCATTTTTATGTCTTTCTTTCTTTCTCACCACATGGTTTGAGGTTCACGCAGTAGCCGAGGTTGTAAATATTTTTTTCTTTCTGTTTCCTGTCAGGGTTCAGCCGAGCCGCCCTGCCCTTCGGCCTGGTCCGGCGGGAGCTCTCGTGCGAGGGCTACGCCATCGACCTACGCTGCCCCGGCAGTGATGTCATCATGATCGAGACGGCTAACTACGGTCGGACTGACGACAAGATCTGCGACGCTGATCCGTTCCAGATGGAGAACGTCAACTGCTACCTCCCTGACGCTTACAAGATTATATCACAAAGGTGCGTGAGAGGGGACGGGTGGAGTTTGACGTGAAACTCATAAAAATGTTTTGCCCCTCAATATAGCGGATGTTTTATCCACATAACACAACACATTTCTTTCTTCCATCATCTAGTTGGATCGCGACAGGAAACATTGTATTTTTAAGTTGTCTGTCTTGTCCTGTCTTGTTTTTAACAATGCTTGACACTGAAACTCTTTCACACAGAGATCTTGCGAAAAGCCAAATCCGAGCTATAATAGAAGATCCAGTGTTTTAATCTTTAACGCAAAATCAAAGTCATTTCCTATTTGCAGTGCAGAAAGCAAGCAGGTCTGTAAAGGCACACTTGGGTGAGTTTGGTGTGGCGAAAATCCCATCTCTGGGATGTAGGAGAACAGGGATTGTGAGTGTCACGAATGTTCATCTGGATGAAAGGATTGATAGGATATGAGAAAATTCCTTCTACGTGGCAATTGAGATGTGTCATGTGCTCCATCAAGGCGGGCTTGTTGTCATCAAAATACACATCGACGTCTGACCAAACCACACAAATGTTAAAAAGCACACGCTGTAAATTTAAACTACAACAAAAGTATAGACACTTAAATTTGTTCTAAATTTATGACATAAATATATAAATGTGCTCATCAATAAATAAGCAAATTAAGTGCAGATAGCCACCAGTACAAAATTGAAAAAAGGCTTGAAATTGACAAAAAGCGTTTTTAACGCTTGGAGGAGGTGGATTTTTCAGTGTATCAATTAAAAAGGAAGAATGTAAATTTTGGCTATGGAAAAAGTTTTGCGTATAAACGATGACAGGACTGGATACCATGTTGCACATTTTGACTGGATATTACGTCACATGTAAAAAAAAAAATTACAAAAAAAAATGGCAGCGAGACAATAAAGTCAGATATGGATGGCGGGGGCACGAAGAAATTTAAATATTTCTGGAATTAATAAAAGAAGCTACCATTAATGTTTTGTTAACAGTCAGCCAAGTGTCTTCTGGCAGATAGACATTATCATATGATGTCATCTCATGGCGCAGTCTCCTCTTTTATATTCGAACAATAAAAACTGAATGGAAACTGGCATAAGTCACATACTCGCTTAGCATATTTTCACTAAATTAGCTTAAAAATTCTAACCATTTGGATGGAAACCCCATTATTTTTTCTTAGCTTTACCCATCCCACACTCTTTCAACACCTTTATACTCATTAAAACACACTTGTGAATATTCCTTAGCGTCTGTTCGCACTCTCTTGCTAACAGAGTTCTCCAAAGAGGCAGAAGATACCTTATTTTCTCACTGTTTGTTTATCACGCCCGGTTAAGTTTACTGTAAAACCAGCACACAAAAAAGAGAGTTAATCATAACATGTTTAACCAAACAGTATAATTTCATGTAAATTCTGCTAGCTTAATGCTAATGTAGCACTGCTAACATATAATGTGAAATGCCATTGACAGCATAACAAATTAGCATAGGTGTACGTAATTCTAAACCTTCAAAAACCACACAGAGCATCAACACTAACAAAGCATACAACAATTCGTAGAGGCATACATTCTCAAACAAGGAAGAGGTTTCATCAAGTTTTTGTTGTTCTTCACGCTGCATTTCTATAGTAGAGTTTACTCTGAAGGTATGTAACTCTAAATTCAGACTTGCCTGTAAACTTTAAAAATCCTGAAAAATAATCTCTTAAAAATATTAATTTGAGGTTGTGCGTCACTTGAAATGTACATGGAAATGGACCTTCGATATCCACTGCTACACATTGCAGTTATCTACAACCGTTCATTTGTGGTGTCTGAAGATTGCATTCAAATTCTTTCCCCACCAAAACTGATGGGATTAATTCTAGACAGGCAGGAATTGACATCCCTTTGCAGCGTGCTGCCACCGCCGTTTGAGTTATTAAAATTAGTGCAACTCCCACAGACTGTGTGTGAGTCACCCAAAAGCCTCCTAATTCCCCATCTGGGGCGCCCGGCTTGCTTTGTTCAAACACTTGTACCGCATTGAAGTGGCTGTGCCTCAGGTAGCAGGCAATGCTCATCACGCCGCCTTTCATCCCGCTTACCCTCTCACAGGATGTTGCCTCTCTGTCAAGCGGCAGCGGCGGCGACACTTCACTGCGCTCGCCACCCCCAGAGGTGTGTGGATTTTTAAAGGCCAGCGGACGAACTATTCATAAATAGTAACCAGCAAAGTTCAGCTTGTACGCACCGAGCGCCGTCCTCTTCAGCTCAATTCTCGCTATCTCCCACCTTTCGTCATGACAGAGAACCATCGCTCGGAAATAGATCCGAGACCCGCCGTCTCATCCTATCCTTCTAAATTTACATCACGAGTCCCTGCTACTGACGGCATCTGCACACACCCCACCACGGGTCGACCGCTGCCCGCCACGGCACACACCTCATCTGTCGACGAGTTAAACTCTCCGCTCCGCTTCAAAACGATATCGCTGACGAAATCTCCCTCGGGAGCTCGTGAGCGACGGCAAGAAGCAACTATCCGAATTCATTCCGACGATTGAGATCGTCAGGATCAGAGGGAGTGACCGTAATTACGGCTGATGCGATGACAACAGCCCAAAAAGCTTCGTTCGACTTTATTTGAGCTTCCTTGGAGCTTTGCAGAACAAAGAATACGAACTGAAACAAAGAAATGTTGAGAGTGTCACACATACCAAAAATTAAGTCAAATTTGAGCATTTTCCATTCTTTGCTTTCAAAGTCAGCAAAAGCCTGATTATGACACGTGACTGAATGATTATCCTGCTGTGTGGGGTGTGTTTAGTTTTTTCCCCCCTCTACGATCTGATCTCAATACATCCAGGGTCGTCAATTGTAAATATTAAATGTGTTCAATAGTGCTGCAATAATTTTATTATTTTTATTATTATTTTTAAGTCCACTCAGTTTGAATGTGAGTTGAATTTAGTGGATATAAATACAAAACAAAATTAGCTTATGCTAAACGATTAGCAATCGTGATTAGCCCTGAATAAACTCGAATCACTTACTTATTGTACTTTTCCTGAAAATCTGAAACATTATTTGATCAAAAATATTAAATGGTAAATGAAGTGCACTTAAATAGCGCTTTATCATCATCATATGTTTACTAAGCGTATTCGCTTGTTTCGTTCATAAATATTCGGTTGTCTAAACCTACAATGGCCGTTGATGCAGCATACTAACCGCACAGAAAGATTTTGCAAATAACTTACTTTATGCTCCAGGATCCCGCGCCGTCACCCTGGTGTTTTTCTTTGGTTCCATCCCATTTTAAATTCAGAAACATCATGAGTACTCTCTATTGTAGCTTTTGTTAGATTACATGTATTTTTGTAATCTTTTGCGTGTTCAAATAAATCAGAGTTGAGATTCTTGTGAAGAGGGTCCTTGCAAGGTTCTTTTAATACAGAGATCTCTGGTCACACAATTGTATATCACCTAAGCAGTGTCATCCAATATGTATGTCCTCTTGTTGAAGACACAGCACTTTTATTAAAAGCAGTGTTTTACAGGAAAACGCCTCTCCCCTCCCTTCAAGTACAAAAATCAGATTAGACTTTCTTTCAGTATTCTAGCTCGTCCTTGAACTTTCAAAAACCGGATTTCTGACGAACAGAAACTAGACTTCTTGGATAAATAAAATAAACTTATTAACTTTCTCATTTCTGGGAAAAGAGAACAAAAGATAACAAAAAGGACAAAAGCATTACTCATCAAGTTATATTGAGTGAACATAATTACGCCTACATCTACACATCTATAACTAAATTCAAAACAGTTCAAATATAAAATGAAACAGTAAAAATGTTAACAATGTCAACACTTTGTACCTGATAGTGCTACTAGCGAATGCTAACCTAGCCAATGGTATTGCGAAGTGAGTTTGTTTCTAAGGTCTGCCAGGATCAGCCTTTGCGAACTCCCTTGCGTCTATTGTTAAGTGCATTCTGATAACTGGGTCAATTTGACTCGGTTATTGCACATTTGGTGGCGTAAAACCGTAGTAATAGTCCTTATGGCAAATGCTGGATAGCTTAGCTTGCACGCTACAAAAAAAAAAAAAGGAATCACCGTATTGGGAGGAGTGAGTCTTGCTCTATGTTATAGTAGATGGCGCCTTCCCTTTTTTTTTTTTTTTCTGGAGAGCTCAGTATTGCTCATTCGGTAATTTTACGGATTTGACATGTCATCATCATTGCTCTCCAATAGATGGCGCCTTCCTGCTGCTGTCGCACGTAGGGCCGCCATCTTCCGTGTGTTTGGCTCCAATAATTTAATTAGAACTCTTTTATTTGTTTAGCGATTTTGACGCGGATTGTTTTGTTCCAAATAAGAGATGTAGCGATGCTAATTTTCTCCCTTTTCAGTCTAAAGAGACCACAAACAAACCCTAAGAAGCATCTTAGTAGTGGTGAATGCCGTCGGAGTCCGTCAACAATAAGTGTCCGTGCGGAAACACGAAATATTGGTTCGGGCAACTTCTAAGTGCCGCAAATATGAAAAATAGCTTTGATGCATGCATTTTTGCGTCGTCCAATTTTTGTGGTCAACCCAACCGACCTGGTTGACTTTTTTTCCCAGCCCTAGTGTTGTAGTGTGAATCCTTTTACTTTGGTTGGCTCTCAGCATTATGGTATTAAAGGGAAAGCGCTAAAATGATCTTTAAAAAAATATATATTTCTTTGGGTGAATATAAACATTTCCCCCATTGAACATATAGAACACTTGAGACAGAAGAAATGTGTACCATGTTAAGTTTCAATAAAGAAAAATGGATATTAATGTTCTTCTTAGTAAGTCACAGTGTTCCATCACTGGTGAGCTATTTTTAGAACAGACCTGTGGGCTACTCATATTGTCCTTGGGACTAACTAGTAAAAACGAAAGAGAGAAATTACACGATGCCACAGGGACTCTGGAAATTACAAAAGAAGACCAAACAATAGTAATAGAAGAAGCTAGGCTAACTGTTAACAATCAGAGTCCGTGGGTTAGACTGACAACACGGTTGACCGCACAAAGAATTTGGATTTGGAACTGAAATAATGAATAGGTTCAACATTTACGATTGTCAGGCCTGACTATTTTCGAGCAGATAAGAGAGATAAAATCACTCTTGGCACATCCCGAGCCACAAGCTAATCGCTCAGGATAACCTTTTAGACACATCCGGCCTGACTTGGATCAGAAAGTGGGGGGGGACATGCTAACATTCCTCCTGAATGTTGGTATGTGTGTGCCCTGCTTAAAATTATTCCTAAGAGCCCATTTTCCACAAAAGTCAAGTGGTTGCTTGTCCAAATGCATTAGACAATCAAAACCATCCAGACAAGTCATAGTCGGGGTTTTGTGCAATTCTTTCACAACAAACTCACTCAAGCCTGTCTTTATGGACCTTGTTTTTTTGTGCAGTGTGAACAGAAAAGCATTCAATTGTTCAACATTTTAAATAATTCATCAATGAAGAGCATTCCATTACTTTTATCCACATTTTGTCTGCTGTGGCCCAGCAATAAAATGATCCGCAAAACCAAATAGTGTGTGTGAACATTTTCTAATGCCGTCTGGTATTTGCCACATCTTCTCTGACCCACTCATAAAGCAGCTGAATAAATCCTTCCCTTGCCTGGTCAGAGGTGCAAAAGGACAGGAGATTGAAAAGGTTTTTTTTTTTTTTTTTTTTTCTCCCACCACGAGAATGAGCTCAGTGCAATAGAGCTGCAATCACATGCAACAGCAGCCAAGTAGGAAGAACCCTTAGTTCAATAGTGAACATTTTTTATGCCTTGAAATGAGCAATTAATAATATTTTACCAGGCAAGCCGTGTAACACAGCAGCAGATATTACAAGTTAATAAAGCGACGAGCTGTACTTACTGTATAGGAAGTAGGCGTTCAAGCAGCTTGATCATGGCGGGGTACTTCTATTTGGATAGATCTACATCAGCTGTTTCGTCCGCCTATAACTTGTCCCATGGACAAATTGATTTTGACTTGGATTGGATTCCATTCTTTCATTAGAGAAAAAAGTATGTTTCTACCTTATTCCGTTCTTTAGTAATCACCATTTGAAAATAGGTCATTTGAGTGACATTGTGCGAAAATGAGAAAACAAGCTTTTTGTGAAAAGATACATTTTCTGCACAACAGTGACTTTGACACTAATCTGATTTAATGTGACAAACGCTTTGCTCATTCACGTCATCCTTGAAAACGTTCTATTTTCCTAAGATCCAACATGTTTTCATGTAATTTGATTCTACCGGGAGCCCATAGAAAAGAGATACAATGCTGCCACCTGCTTGTCATAGTTAGTAGGTGTTTTGGGATTTCACAACCCCATTGACAAAGCAGCGCTGCCCATTGAGTGGAAAAACAACAACATAGTTGACGTCAATTGACGTTATTGGCGGTATACAGTGGGCATGTCATTAACGTCAATTTATGTTTTTGCCGGTAAAAGTGTTAACATGTTGTAAGAGTATAAGTAAGTATAGTATAAAGTTATTTGGCTTTCTTTTTTTTTTTTTATTGTTGTCAATGTGGATGCTAATGTCTGGTAAAGTCAGTACAGATCATTGACAGCATTTCTTAAATTCTGTTCCAAATTGCACAATTCTACAAATGTCTTCAAAAAAGAAAAGGACCAAGGCAACACCTTAAAGTTGATCAACAGTACGTTGCCATTCCAGCGCGTCAATCAAAATGTTCTCAGAGAGAAGTGGCCACTAAACTAGTAATGTGAAAATTAAGCTTCATGAAGCTTCACGAAGCACTTGCGATATTTTTTTGGTCCTCTCGATGGTGCTCTTGGTTTAAATATAAAAGAGTGCAATGGGAATGGATTAAATTTCCACTGCATCTTTAAACTAAAAGTGCCATCTCGAGGAGGAAAAAAATACTGCGAGTGCTTCATAAAGCTTCATTTGTCCATCACTACACTGAACCTGAATTTTATCAGCTGGTTGCAACTAAAAGACTGAAGGAGTCACAGTAAATGTCCTTGAAAATGATGATTAAAAAGTGCAAAAAGTACTGAGCAGTTTAGAGAAGGTCAAATCAAGTTCACCTCTAGCGCATTTTAGGTAAGGAAAGCCGAATGAATATCCCATCGTTTTCTGAGTGTCTTTAACGCAAAAGTAGCATGTTTGGAAAAGTAGCCTTGGCTTTTATATACAGTACATCCATACAAGTACATCCAGCATATAAAAGCAACCATTTGCCCTTTGTGTTACATGTTGTACAAAACGGTCCCATTATGATGCCTGTTGAATGACTAACGACTTTTTTTTAAACATTCCCTCCAATGTTTAAATGTCCGGCTTACTTGGCGGCTGCTGACCTTGTGAAATATTCATCTCAACCTCACAATTTTTTTTTCCGAGTGTGTGCGCCTCACTTGTCCGCATTATCCCCCCACCATCCCTCTGCCTCAAATGAGCTCGTTTGATGTGCTAACATCGCCCCCCCCCCATGCCCTCCATTCCTCATTTTCCAACTCCAACTTAACTTGAACTTTACTTGCACCCAGAAACATTTGCAAAAACAGGGAAACTTTTACAATTGGCCCAGCACGGTATTGCCGATCTCTTCTCCCATTGATGTCTTTTCTGCTCACAAGCAGGGGGAGCGTCTCCGCTCGCTTGTCTGTCTGTTACATGTCACAGCCACCTGCCTTGTGATGCTTTAACGAATGTCTTCCCTCTCCATAGACGCAGATGTTAGCGGAAATGCCACCGCTAATACCTGACATGCCTTTAGCTGCTGTTTTTCATGAGCGCTCACCTTGCTATCTCCGCACTTATGCACACGACAGCCCTTCTGCAGTGCTGCTTTTAAGTTTCCCAGTGACATCAGTCATTGTTTACAGTGATGCAAATACCATTTTATTTTGTTTAACTCATTTGCTCCCCAAAACGTTAAAAAAAAAAAAATTATGCTAGAGCATACAGAAGGCTTTGATGCAGCCTCTGACCTGAAGAGGTCGCTTAAAGCAATGGTAGTTACAAAAATGGCCAGCAGGTGGCAGCAGTGTATAAGAGATCAACCCGGACCATGTTGCAACAAGCTCTTTTCCCCAGTGTTTTGAACAAGTTTATAAATAATGATACAACTTAGCTATATTCTAATGCTAATTACTGCAAAACGGAAACACATACAAATGTACTTTTTTCCTGATGAAAAAAGAGACTCTAATCTTTCTTTTGGTAGCTTCCATGTTTTTATAGCAATAGAACACAATATTCTGTGGTCCTTGCAAAATCAGTCAAACTCCAGTAAAACAGCCGGGAGCAAAGGGGGTTGCTTCAGTGAAAATGGCTGAGAGTGAATGAATTAATTACTATATTTGCGTAAGCCGATGATATTATCCATCCATACATTTTCTATACTACTTCATTAGACAAGGCGAGGGTGGATTCCAAGATTAGAACCACAAAGTTCAGAACTCAGAGACAGATGTGCTAACCAAAAGTCCAAAAATGCAGGTCCCGTCCCGCCATCCTTTTTTTTTTCATGTGTAAGTCAATCACACAGTTGTCATAGTGATTTATATGATAAACCCAGTAAAAGCAAATTTAACTGTTTAATTTCTTATTACTTACTACCAAATTCACATTTTAATTTTCATTCGTATCCGCCTCTAATCGGTAGCAGGCGTTGACCAGAACTGAAACCGCTTCCTGCTTTCGCATCTAAGAATCATAGGAAATGTAGTCCTACTATCCACTGCGGCAGCTGTTCGTCAGTCAGACAACGCAAGCTGACCTTTGTAGCGGTATATTTCCAAATATACAATGTGTGACTGGCGCAAGTTAAACAGCATAGCCAGCTTCCAATATTTGTGAGGACAGAGCAAAAAAATGTATATAATGGTGAGTGCATTGCCTTGTTTAGCACTGTTTAACTGTCAACCAAGATAGCATTTAGCATTAATGATCATCTGTCACTATCACGTTTTCTTCTATGGCACTGCCATCCCTTCAGAAAAAGTTTGGCAGAACGCTAACTGCCTTCCCATGAGAAGCTAATCGTCGCTAATGGTCATTCCTGTAAATCCTAACAAAACAGATGGGCTCAAATGTACGAAATCAGTCACATAAAATCTGAATCAGTCCTTTGTTCACAAAAAAACAAGAGAACAACACTTTGGGATAAAAAGTTTATCACAAAGCTAGCTATTAGCCTAGCTAGCAGCTATCACAGGAGTTGCCTTGTTGAACACCAACAAACAGACTCACTTAAATGTACAACAGCAGTCACAGAATATCCAACCAAAGTGTTAGTGGGTATTGAGAAGCGTAACACAGCAATCTTCACTCTGTTCCTTCTTGTTGAACATCAACAAACCGACTGAAACAAATATAACACACCAGTCACAGAATATACACTCACAGAATTCTTTTGTTTACACAAAACTACTCAGCACAAGGAACAAAGCTTTTGGGAAAGAAAGTTTTGCAGAAAGCTACCTAGCTAGTGCGAGAGCAGTCTGCATTTCCTTCTCATCAAACATCACCAAACACACAAATGTTCGGCACCAGCCACACAAGATCTAAATCAAGTCACATCCTTTGTTTACAAAAATGTCCTACCGGCTGAGAGTTCTGTCAGGTCAATGTCAAATTTTAGGGTGCAGAAACTTGAAGGTAGCACCGTATGTCGTCCTAATGACGAGCTAGCGCCACCCGCGACCGCCGCCTGTGCCTACTGATCTCTCTGCGGGTGATGACATCTGTGGTCAATCTTGTTTTATTCCCTCTAGGTGCAACAACCGTACGCAGTGTGCGGTTGTCACTGGCTCCGATGTCTTTCCTGATCCATGCCCCGGCACCTACAAGTACTTAGAGGTCCAGTATGAGTGTGTTCCCTATAGTAAGTATCACCACCATGATGATGAATGACGCTGTTACTGTTGCTGTTGTTGTTTTTGTTGTGTGTTATTTTGTATCACACGGCTGTCGAGTACACCGTAACTATTTATGTGTTAGGGCGCCAACGTGTAAAGCTGATGTAATTTTATGGCAATTATTGGCAATGGCTCGCCAGGGATGACTGCGCCAATATGTAACGATGGTGGGGGCTGTGGGGGGGGGGTCCACTCGAGTCGCAGCTTGTTTAGGAGGTGCTAAATATATTATAACTTCATTTCAGCTTGAAACTGCTAGTTTCTCCAGGGCGTATTAAATGTAAACGTAAATATATTTGTTAGTTTTAATGAAGTCTATCTATTTTTTATATGAAAAATAATAATAAAATAATTTTCAATGTGTTTTCAATAAAAGGTTTACTGTCAGATATGGAATTTAGGTATTTTTGTGGTAATCAAGATAACTATTTACATATGATTCTTTTTTTAAATTGTTTTCTTTCATTTTTATCAGTGACTTTACAATTATGCATGTATTTGTTTAATTAATTTAATTCACTTTAAATATTTTTATGTTCTAAGCAATAAGTAGTTTTTACATTTGTTTCTAGAATTTGTTTTGCATTGTAATTGTGTATTGTGTACAGCTAACTGTAAATATAGATATTTTTAATTCATTAAAAATATTTTTTAAATAATTATAGATTTTTTATGTAATATTGTATTATATTTTAATTGTGCCCCCCACCCCACCCCCCTCCCATAGTGTTGGCATAACCAGATGCAAATCTAGATTTAAATTGAATGAATTATATATTTTTGACATCATAGTTTTTTTTAAATTTTAGTTTATTTTTAATGGGATATTGTATGCTATGTAATCGTATTTTTTAAATATGATGTATATTGTGTAAACCTACTACTTACTGCAGTTGTCTGTTTTAATTCATCACAATATTTGCCTATACAAACAATTCTATGCACCTTTTTAAAGAGTAAATTGTTTCATTAAAAAAGTTTTAATTTGTATGCGAATAAGAATTTCTTAGCATATAATGATACATTTGAAAAAGACAACACATTCATTTTGCCTTGTGGGATTTGCACAGCCTAAATCTCTTAATTATCGCCATTACTGTAAGACTGGAAAGCTACCGCGCAAACTTCTACTCTGTTGTCTAAGGATAGAAGAAGAGATAATTCCATACCTTGGTGAATAAAACAACATGCTATATTTGGGATGTCACTTTCATTTTGCCGGATTTCCATTTCAAATGTAACCGTTCAATTCACTTTGGTAGCTGTTTGAGTTCTAAACGGCAGTCTGCGTTTATGAAGAGAGTAAATCCGGCTTAAAAGCTTGTTTGAGACAAGTTTATTAGAGCGTAGCCCAGGTTCATGTGCGTCCCTGTGAAAGTGCTTTGCGTTGATGAATTGTAAACACATGCGAGAAATATTCCTTTTTTGTGTGTGTTTCCCTTTTCTTTCAAACAGACCTCCCTTTCACCTCCTGCCACTAACCTCCTCTGCTGTCTAACCTGCAATTTTTCACGCAGCCGTTCCGCCGCCCCAGCAGCTCTGTCTTGCCGTAGCGTTTTGCGCCGTGGTCCCATTTATTTTGTTTTTAAAGCTCGTATCATTAGCACCGTGCTTTTAAACACGCATCTATTCGAATCATTTTTATCGCCAGTTTAAGAGATAAAATGTGCATGTCTGTTCATTAACTAACATCTTGGTTTTCTTTTCCTTAGCCTCCTCCACCCCTAAAAAAGCAGCCAGTGTGCGGTTCATGTCACGGTCGCCTCTCTCATAGCTAATTCTCTCCTTGTACCTGCCAGATGACTCATGATAACCTTTCTCTCCCTATTTTACTCCTTTTTTCTTTTTTTTCTTTTTCACCGCCTGAAATAGAAGTGGAGCAAAAAGGTAAATAAGTGGCCCAGTCCACTGCCACTAACCTCCTTCCACCTTCCTTTCCCTGTCTTCTCCTTGTTCTGTGGTGTTGAGTACAGCCACCCCCGCCTACACACACACACACACACACACACACACACACACCTCCCACGGACAAATCCTAAACTCATAGGAGGATTGTTTGCACATATGGACTCCCAAATTTTTCAATGATGAATCAATGGAGCTTTTTTTTTTTGTGACCTGAAACACAATTACAAAAACAGATGGTTGGGTGCTGATTTTTCCAGGGTCTCTGGATTTGACATTTTATGAACCCTTGAAAAATGAGTGTTTGTATATTTCCTGCTATTTACAGGGTTCACAGGGTAGTTTGTATGATGAAACTTTGAAATGATATCATTTGATAGATCATTATCATTCGATCCTAAAGGGCTTTCTAATTTTGCCTTGTCAGCTTCCGATTGGGGCTCATTTCGGCTTTTTTTTCCCCTTGTTGGACTTCGCCAAAAGTGCTGTTCAGTGTTGGGCTTGGGTCCCTGAGGCTATTTAATCCACCAGTTTTTGCTGTCCAAGGACCCCCTTCATTTGCTATGATATGAATATCTAAGATGTAAAGGCGCTCAAAGAGCAACAAACCTCCCTTAATCCTGTATTTAGTTAGTGTGACCCAACTTGTGCAGTATATATACTGTAGCACGTCATGCGAACTTGCAGTGATGGCTGGTCGACCATCAGAACAAGAATCGCCCACGCATCAAACAGCTGAACTTGTCTATACGGGACCGTGGTCATGTGCTTGCTCAGCCATCAGTGCTTCCTGTTGTTCCCAAAGATGTGGCGACACCAATCACGCCGCTGCCGCCATTGTTCTTTTCCCTCTGCCTCCATTTTCATCTGCTTTGCTGCCGTTGATGACATGTCCGTTTTTCTCACAAAAACGGAAAGCCTTATTATTTTTGGTTCATGCATGTGTGAGGCAAGTAAACTCTTCATGTGATATTTGACGTCAGACACCGGCCCCTTTCACACAGCCACTAATGGCAAATTAGTGCATTAATGGTGTAAAGGTAGAAATGGCGTCTATTCGCTTGTGTCTTTCAGAAGTTATCAAAGCGGGATATTGCAAGTGCATGTTTACACAGTCATTGCGGTTTCGTACATTTAGATAATTAGATGTCTTGGGCCTACCAAATTTCACAAAGCTTGGTGAAACTAGAGTAATGGGCAAATTTTTCATTGTGAAAAACTAAAATAAAAAATCTGCACACTTTGACTTTATGCCCCGTCAAGTTTATTATTGTGAACAAAAATGTACAAAATAACGAAACCTAAAATTGAAGAAGAAAAAATGTTGCAAATGCTTAAAAAAATAAATAAATAAAAAGTCAAGCTAACTGAACCTAGATCTTATATTTATATGTCCAAGTAAAAGTATAATATAGTGAGTGTAGCTAATTTGGGGTTTAAGTAAAAACTGCCTGTGAACATCTTACAAATCCTTTTGAAAACCTT
Source organism: Vanacampus margaritifer (assembly GCF_051991255.1). Classification (NCBI taxonomy): domain Eukaryota; kingdom Metazoa; phylum Chordata; class Actinopteri; order Syngnathiformes; family Syngnathidae; genus Vanacampus; species Vanacampus margaritifer. The sequence continues at coordinate 46,773,478 of NC_135433.1, forward strand.
AAATTCGCTACGTTCGCAAGCATTCGCCACTCAGTGATACCAGTTTATCCGCCTTCGGATTCGTAAAAAGGCCGATAATCAGTCTATCCCTACAAAAAAAGCTTCAAATTTCGCATCACACATCTGTTTATAATACGTGTTTCTGATTGGGGCTCATTTGGGGGCCACATTAGAGATGGCCAGTTTGAAAGGGGCTACAGGTTGATATTAGAGAGCACATCAATATATTTGTGTTGTCTTTGGTTTTTAGGATTCTTAACTTTTGCCACCTTATTTTGTTCTGTTAAGATATATCAAGATTCCTCCAAATTTATAGAATCTTTACTATACAGCAGCTAAAGTGATGGGACTGCTTCCTGAGTGTCACTAGCCTCACTTTGGTCTTCTCTCTTCCACTAGTCTTCATTTGTCCCGGGACTCTGAAGGGCATCAGCGACGCCACCTTCCTGTACGAGGCGGAGCAGCAGGCGGGGTCGTGGTGCAAAGACCCGCTGCAAGCCGGGGACAAGGTCTTCTTCATGCCCTGGACGCCGTACCGCACGGACACCCTTATCGAGTACGCCTCCCTGGAGGACTTCCAAAACAACCGGCAGACCACCACGTACAAATTGCCCCACCGGGTAGACGGCACGGGTTTCGTGGCCTATGACGGCGCCATCTTCTTCAACAAAGAGCGCACGCGGAACATCGTCAAGTTCGACCTGCGCACACGGATCAAAAGCGGTGAGGCCATCGTCAACAACGCCAACTACCACGACACTTCGCCGTACCGCTGGGGCGGCAAGACGGACATCGACCTGGCGGTTGACGAGAGGGGCTTGTGGGTCATTTACGCCACGGAGCAGAACAACGGCCGCATCGTGGTGAGCCAGCTCAACCCGTACACGTTGCGCTTCGAGTCCACGTGGGACACGGCCTACGACAAGCGCTCGGCCTCCAACGCCTTCATGGTGTGCGGCGTGCTCCACGTGGTGCGTTCCGCCTACGAGGAAAGCGAGAGCGACGGCGGGGGCAGCCAGATCGACTACATCTACAACACCAAGCTGAACCTAGGCGAGTACACGGACATCGGTTTCCCCAACCAGTACCAGTACATCACGGCCGTGGATTACAACCCCAGGGATAACCAGCTGTACGTGTGGAATAACTTTTACATCATTCGCTACGATCTCGACTTCACGCCGCCGGATCCCGTTGAAGGTGAGGGTTTTGTACTTGGTTGTTTTAGTTGTTTTTTTCTTCTTCTTTTTTTCTGGAGGTCTTGAAACAGTAATATAACTCAGATTGTTATTTCTGGATAAATCTCTGAGGTCGGCATACCTACAGTATGTCTGCTCCAAGAGGTCAAAGGGAAATGGCTGTTTTTTGGTGTCATTTCCAAAATCTTAAACCAGGGGTGTCCAAACTTTTTCCTTTGAGGGCCGCATACAGAATTCAAAGGATGCCAGGACATCTTTAACTAATTCAAACCCAAAAACGTGTAAATATATTTTTTTAATACTTTGTCCTTCACTCCCAAAAACATATTTATACGTTAATGGGTTTTTTTATGCTAGTGCATACAGAATTCTCTTCGGTAGTAATAATGGTAGTTATTACAAAAACGGCCAACAGGTGGCAGCAGAGTATAAGAGATCAGCCAGGGCCATGTTGCAACAAGCTCTTTTTGCCAGTGTTTTCAACAGGTTTGTGACTAATGATTAAACTTAGCTATATTTTAATGCTAATTGCTGCAAAATGGAAACAGATGAAAGAGGAGACTCTAATGTTTATTTTGGTAGGTTCCATGTTTTTATAGTAATAGAACACAATATTCTGTGGGCCTTGCGAAATCAGTCAAAATCCAGTAAAACAGCCGGGAGCAAAGGGGGTTGCTTCACTGAAAACGGCTGGGAGTGAATGCGTTAACATTGTCTGACTAACCGAATAAGTCAATCACTTACCCACTATAGTTATTTTAGTTGCTTTTTAGTTATTTTTAAACAAGACAAACAGTTTGGGATTTTTTTTCAGGATTTTAGGGTGGCCCACCTCCCATATCCTACTAGAATAGATCAGCCCCAGTCAATCTCTACATTCAAAACCAAAGGAAGAGTAATCGGTAATAAAATGACCATTTTTAAAGAATCGTTTACTTGAGGATCTTAGTTAATCATTAATTCATTCACTTTTCATCAATCATCAATCATTAATTCATTTTGACTGATTTTGCAAGGCCCACAGAATACTGTGTTCTTTTGCTATAAAAACATGGAATCTACCAAAAGAAACATTAGTCTCCTCTTTCATCAAGAAAAAAAGTATATTTGTATCTGTTTCTGTTTTGAAGCAATTAGCAATATAATATATATATATATATATATATATATATATATATATATATATATATATATATATATATATATATATAATATATAAGTTTAATCAATATTCACACTCCTGGTGAAAACACAGACAAAAAGAGCTTGTTTCAACAAGGCTCTGGCTGATCTCTTATACTCTTCTGCCACCTACTGCAATTGCTTTAAAGCTACCTCTTCATCTCAGAAGTTGCATCAAAGCCTTCTGTATGCTCTTGCATAAAATAAACAACATTAAAACCGTGTAAGCACGGTTTTGGGAGGGAAGGAAAAGGTATTTTAAAATGTTTTTACACATTTTTGGGATTGAATGAGTTAATGGGATATGTTCACAAATCGGACCTTGACACAGACAGTGAGCGGAACATGGAGGAAAACATTTTTGCTCCTGGAACTGAAATATCTAACTTCATTGCTTAAATTACAACGAGAAATAATCATATTTTAGTTTTAAATAGTTTCATTGCATATCTAGAAAAGCAGGCTGTGTCAAGAGTTATTTTTGTATATGCTGCGGGCCGCTACAAAATGGACGACGTGCCACAAATGGCCCCCGGGGCCCTATTTTGGACACCACTGCCCTAAACACTTGATAAAGCTATGCGGTCATCAATGTAGATGTTTGATTTAAAAAATCTAGTTTTGTATTTGGTTGTTTCGCCATGGCATCATCCAGAGAGGTTTTCATTGTTTCCAAAAGCCCAAACTAATCCAGCTTTTGCTAAGACTAAGCAGTCGTCTGCATAGTCATTTGAATCCCTCAAGACTCAACCGGCGCATCTTTAAGTGACTCCAAGGTAAGCAATGTACTTGTATTAGCTGTATAATAACGCTCCTGTGTGCTTGTTAATGTAATCCTACCAGTATGAGGCCTGGTTATTATCCGCAGCCAGCTCAGATAATGAGGCTACATGCTCCCAACTGCAACATTTGTATAGGCTTACAGGAACAGCGCTGCTTCTTAATATAGTTGTCCCCCAACGTGATGGTTCACTTTTACTCCAGCGTTAGCTTTTTGGGTTTTTTTCTGCATGATTTCCTTGTCACTTTACACTGATACGGCGGATGTAACCTTGAAAGGGACACACGCACACCTCGGCCTGCTTCTGTCTGAAATGTCCTTTTTCCAACCATTGGAAAATAATTTCTTCAGAGAGACCGGAGGCAACAGAAGTGTCATGTTGAAGGCAAGTCGGACTCAAATGATATTGAAAATGTGAGACACTACACACATGGAGGAGGAAAAAATGGGCTTGGGTGTTCTTACTGAGATGATCAACACTTAAAATAGAACAAATAACCATATCTTCACCGATAATCGCTAGCCTCCTCCCCAAAAGGCAGATGTCCATCACCAAGACTGATTTGGTGCTAAAAGGCATCCAGACTGCAAGAAAGTGCGGTAGTAGAAGGAGAAATAGTAGATAGGATCGTGACAAATGGCCGACATCTTTGTGGAATTTTCTAAAAACCTGGAATGAGCAGTTCCGATGCATCTAAAAATACATTCATAAAAAAAAATAAAAAATTAACTACTTACGTACATGACTTTCTCACCAATACTCTTCCATCTGTGCTAGTTGAGTTCAGTTTTTAGGGCAAGTGTCACTGTTTGAAATATGACGCTAATTTTGACGTCTCGCAATTTTGGCCTGCCCGAAAAATTGGTGGATATTTTTACCTGAAACTTGTCAGCTAATCAGAGAAAATGGTTCCCTGACTAGAAGACGAAATGAAAGAACCGAGAAGAATAGTGCTGTCACTATCGAATATTTCTCGAATTTATTATTCTATTGATTATCCAATCCATTAATCAAACTAATCGGGTGCATTTTAATTTTGCATCAAAGTGTATTACACAAAAGCATTCTTTTCCCGATTACTGTTTATTAACCAGCGATTGTTGTTTATTTCATATTTATATATATAGTGATTTAAAAAAAGGGGGGATTGATGTTGTGCTATGTTGCCGGTTCGGTCATTGATTTCCAAAGTAAGAACAGATTTGTTTGCAATTTTTTTTGATTTTGATTAAGCACAGATGATCATCCATCTTCATTCGTGAAGGGCTACAGAAATCAGTGAACAATAACTGTTGAGATGCTGAAATCAGAGGATTTGGACATTTTTTATTTAAAAAAAAAAATGGCTCCAGACGCTTACTCGAATATTAAAATAGTTGTCGATTAATTTGATAATCGATTACTTGTCAATCAATCAATGAATTTTGACAGCTCTAGAGGAGACCATTGAGAGAGTTTCTCCAGAACGCTGGATAATCTTTCAGGGACATCCAATAATCGATGTCTATGCAAATTTTGATCATTAAAGATGCAAAATCATCCAATTTGCACACATTGTCATTTCGTGTTTACCCTGCTTTAAGAAAAAAAAAAACTAAAGAGGAGAGACTTGGGTGTGTCAGAAATGCAATCAGTAGTGACAGATTCACCTCGCAATGAGGCCTGTCTCCCGGGGCGATTGCATCGCCACCAAAACCCTCCTCTTGATTACCATGAGGCAAGCCAAGGCACTCTCCCCAGCTGAGGCTCGGTCCCTATCACATTCCTTAATCCCCAGCCTTATCCAAAACCATTACCGTCACTGGCCTCTTGAACCTTGCCTTGCATGCCGGGAATGTCTGAGAAGTATTGGTGAGCAGTGTGACACTGGTTATCCTCTCCTCCTTTACATCAAGTTTGGTTGCTATGGTAGCTAGCGCCAGTGTCACCACAGGGACCATTTTTATTTTCAGTTTTTTTTCTGGAATTGTCTCCATCTTTTAGCACTATGTTTTTCAAAAAAAGTGTTAGTATCACTTTTTGATTCCAGATCCATTCAGTGAATAATTTAGTGAGATTGAATATAGTACATCAAATAATAGATTTTCAAGATTTTAGTGTTTAATTAGTTTATGACACAGTGTTGAGAAGTTTAATACCAAAAACACATAAATACACACCCACACACTCATTTTCATTTTACATCCACAAAATTGGGGCAGCGCGGCTCAGTGGTAGAGTGGTGGTCTTGCAACCCCGAGTGTGTTGGTTCAATTCCAGGCCTGTGTGATTTAAGTATCCTTGAGCAAGATGCTGAACTCCCAGTTGCTTCTGATTCTGTGTTATCAGTAGTCAAAATGTAAAGCGCTTTGAGGGCCTTTTAAGGTGGGAAAGCGCTATTTAAATTAAATGCCATACCAATTAGCCAACATCAAATGCAACACGTGTCATCTCTGCATAGTAAAAATAAATAAATTGAGAGCAAGTAATGTAGTCCAGTTAGCATTTTTGGCATCAATGATTGCAATACAAAACGATAAATGTGCAATCAAAAATGACATTTTCAGTGTTTTTTTATTTTAATTTTTTTGTTCACTTGGAACAAATGTCTGTTTTTGTGTAGTTTTTCATTTAAGAAGATTAATGACATTTACTTAAATATTTTAGAAATGATTTATCCCTGATACATTTGACCTTCAATACTGAACGCCAAAAAAAAAAATCCCTTCAGGATCTTTAAAGTGCTGAGAGGTGATGTATATGACATTACATTAGACTGATTTATTTATTGATTGATTGATCCATTGTCACGCCAGAGTCGTGGAGTTAACCAGACCAGAGGAAGGATCAAAGGAAAGAAAGATGAAACAAAGTGAAATTCAACACCAACCAGACACCACCTTCCACCCACAGAGTTGAAAATCCAGAGTCTTTCACCAACCCCAAATACACCTAAATTTCAACAGATTAGAGAGACCACCTGAGACCAGAGGAAAGAGTAAAGGAAGGAAGGAAAGATAGTTGAAGCAGAGTGAGATCCAAAAACCTCATCAGACTGATAATAACCACAATTATCTGTTCTCACTGAGCTGAGCTAAGCCTGATGGGTGAAGAAACATCTTGACCTGACTTTACTTCTCAGAAGCACACACTTCAATGGAAAGGCACCCGTATAGATGACAGTAAATAAATAAATAAACGCGGGATCCAAAATTTTCAATGGGCTTTTGGCTGCTATTGTCAATTATGTCTCCATTGGTGTGTATTCTTTGCTAATTTAGGCTAATAAGAATCAAAATCATCTTTATTTAAAGGGAAAGTCAACACAAAAGTTTTCTTTCCAATAATAATATTCTATGCTGTTGCACCACTAGTCTAAACATGGTATTTTGATCTATATTGCGCTTATGGAATATGAATCAAGCAGCAAAATCCACACATTTTTAGCCATCTCGGGGGTGGTCATTTTGTCACAAATCACAGTTGCTCAGGTAACGACCAATCACGGCTCAGCTTGTGAATGTCACATGATCAAACTCAATGTCTTTTTTATTTAATACATTTCAACAACGATTATAATTTGGGAAATTGGATGTATGTAAATTCATTCAATATAGCCAAAATGGCAAAACTACTTCATGGTATCGTTTTGCTGTTTGATCTGATGGGATGGGGGGGAAAAAATGTCATTTTCAATGCTTTGAATGGGATATCTTATGTCAGTATCAAATATGACAGTTTTTCTGCATGTTTGCCAGTTTAGGCTAATTTAACTGAGACATCTGTTCGATTATAGCTGCAATTATCTGTCTTCATTGAACAGAGCAAAGACTGCTTGGTGAAAAAAAAAAAAACTCATGACCCGACTTGACGTCACATTCGCGTATCATGTTGCGCTTCCACATTACGAAGCGGCACCTCTGGATGCCAGCTGGAAATGCGATTGCCGACGCGGCCTTGACGAAGGGACTTGTCGTCAAACGCCTCAATGGGGGCTGTGTGCTCCTGAACTCTGGCCTCTTGTCAACACGTCTGTTTGTTTTCCCGCTGGAGCCTGGAATCTGTCCAGCACCATAACTCCGCAAGCCTGGGGAGTATGGGGGAGTCCAATCACCCCCCCCCCCCCACACACACACACACACACCTCACATGTTGTGAAGAATGCTTCTAATGAGTTCTTCTGCATGCTGCACTGTTAACATTCTGATGTATATGAATGTAATTAACAAGTGAATGATCTTAATTATGGAGGACCAAAGCTGCCAAAATTCAAAATAAATAAATTACTAAATAAATACATAAATAAATGACTAAATAAAGAAATTAATGAATAAAAGTGAAAATAAAAACTGATAAAAAATATTATTCAAAAATTAAATCCCCCCCCAAAAAATATGAATGAAATAAAAACAAAACAAAAAATATATATACATAAATAAATACATGTGTATTTAATTTTTTTATTATATTTTTTTAGATCCGTTTTCATTTTCACTTTTTAGTCTTTTATTTATTTATTTAGTCATTTATTTATTTTTAATTTTGGCAGTTTTGGGCCATACTGCCAGGACGAAATGTTATTCAAATGAGGGGGCGGCCCTAAGCGTGGCTTGGGTTGGACTCCGACGTTGCAAACTGCCTTTTCATTGGTCGAGTCGAGTGAGCGGCTCGGCGAAGAAGGAAGTCTCGCCGGCTTGCATGGAGAGCTCCAGCAATGCACGACTATCTTGTCCACTGTCAACACAACTTTGCCTCGACAACAAGTCGAGGTGACAGTGGACAAGATAGTTGTCCATTGCTCTCCAATGCAAGCCGGCGAGACTTCCTTGTTCGCCGAGCCACTCACTCGACCAATGAAAGGCAGTTTGCAATGGCGGAGTCCAACCCAAGACACTCTTAGGACCGCCCCCTCATTTGAATAACATTTCGACCTGGCAGTATGGACCAAAACTGCCAAAATTAAAAATAAATAAATAAAACTTTTTTTTTCTTCGAATTATATTTTTTTGTATCTCTTTTTATTTTCACTTTTAGTCATTTATTTATTTTAAATTCTTGCGGTTTTGGTCCTCCATACATAATCACCCTCATTGTCTCAAAAGAGGCTGCGAGAAGGAGGGAGAAGGAAGAAACTGGCCATTGCGGAGCTTTTCCAATAACTGCTTTATGTGCTCTCTCAGCTACTGTTATGCCTCGGTTAACATAAATACCACATTACCTCGAAGCGGCAGGAACAGTGCATTCCGTCAAATAAGCCGACAGAACACAACACGCTTCCTTATTTTATTCATCCGCCTTAGGAAGTAGCACTACCTTTATCGGTTAAATAAGAGATGCCTCTTTGTGGCACGCGATGTCGCCCACTGCAGTTTTTTTTTTTTTTTTTTGGGTATTACGGACACATTCTTGAAATGTGAGAGGGAATCTTTGCCTCGGTGGACGGCCACTTGAAAATAATTGGCCCGTCAGATTTACACCTGCTACGTCGTTAGGATTTATGACGGCGACGTTCCCTTCGCATGGAGCGAAGCTATCCTGCAGGGTAATCGGATGGTGGTGAAATAATGTCAGTGTTTGGAACCAGGGGGCCACTTCAGGTGTAAAGGAAATGAATCGCAGTCGTTAAGATTCACTGACCATTGAAAGTCCAAAGTGTATTTCTCTTTTTCTTTGCTCAACTGGCATTACAATGCGACAGAGTTTAATGCCTGCACTAACCTCGAGTCGCCCACAATTATTTACCGTATTTTGCGGACTATAAGTCTCATTTATTTTCATTGGTTGGCTATTCCTGCGGCTTAAACTTCGGAGTGACTTACACATGAAAAAAATATAAGGTGCACCATAGTGCGAGGAATGGAATGGAATGGCGGCGTACGTCCAAATAAAGTTTCTACAAAACGCATTTAACTGGAAATGATTTTTGAAAAATGAATCTCATTGTGATGTCGGTAACAACCAAATAAATAATATAGAGCAACTTGTCATGACAGTCGTGGTTTCTTTTAAAACATACGGTAGCATGCTTTCACGCTAACACATATGCTAGCAAGCACACAAAAGGCGCACCTCATTATTAGGTGCGCTGTCGATTTTTGAGAAAATGTAAGATTTTTAAGTGCGCCTTATGGCCGTGAAAATACGGTACTTAATGTCTTATACTCCAGTGCGACTTATGTAGGTATTTTTCTACCTTATTATGCATTTTTTACCTAGTGTGTCCAAAAAATAAGGTAATTAACTAATTTGCTCCAAAAAAAAAACGTATAAATACGTTCTATTTTTTAATATTATCACCTATGTCCCAAAGACGTATTTATACGTTTTTGTTTGTTAGTTTTATGCTAGAGCACACAGAAGACTTTGGTGCAGCCTCTGAACTGCAGAGAATGATTGAAGCAATGTTAGTTATTACAAAAACGGCCAGCAGGTGGCAGCAGAGTATAAGAGCCAGGGCCATGTTGCAACAAGCTCTTTTTGCCATTGTTTTCACCAGGAATGTGAATAATGATGAAACTTGGCTATATTCTAATGGTAATTGCCGCAAAACTGAAACAAAAATATACTTTTTTTTCCTAATGAAAGAAGAAACTTAAATCCTTCTTTTTGTAGGTTCCATGTTTTCAAAGCAATAGAAGACAATATTCTGTGGGCTTCAGTCAAAATCCAGTAAAACAGCCGGGAGCGAAGGGGATTGCTTCAGTGAAAGTGGCTGGGAGTGAATGAGTTAAATAATTGAATAACCCGATTTAGGCTGCCTATACGAATTCTAGTTACTCATTGGACAAATTCATCATAAGCTTGGTCCATTTCCATGCCTTATCTCTGGCTGCCGTAGTATTAAACACAGTTCCTATTGGCCACTCAGATAAAATGCCCTTGCTAAGGCGCAAATACAACAGACCCTCGTCCTCCTCAGTTGTTTGTGAGTCTTGTTCAGTTCAGACTTACTGATTTGACGAATTAGGAAATGAACACAGACACACACACAAAAATGCTAATAGTCAAGCACAGACCTTTACCAATTGTCTGTTAACATGTATTGTTCTGATTGATGTGTTCAATGTGCCGTAGTCTTCACAGGTGCAGCCCTCCAACAAGGCCAAACAATGATTATTTAAATGACTACCTTTATAAATATGAATCGTGCTGTTTTAACTGAGAGATATGTCAGGCAATCTTGTCAGTAGACAAGGGAAAAAAAACAACATTCCTTGAATTGCACCTTTATCTGGATTCTCAAGCAATTTGAATTCATGGTCATTGCTTCCTTGTTAATGCTCCGCCTTTAACAAAGTTAAGTAGCTTTCACAAAATCTGCTCAGTGATGACAACAAAGCCTCCTTGGCAGAGTTAATCATTGTCCACCTTGTTGGTGTTGCTTTGCGCTTGTGTTTGTAACCGTGCAATCTTCCTAATTCCACTCTTGATTGATGTGATTAGCAAACATCAGCGTTCTTATCGATCACGCCGCTTATTGTTCCAGACAGTTCACACGTCATTAAAAGAAAATGTCTACAAATGTATTACAAACACAGGATAGTGCTGATCGATCAATTGATCTCCTTTTAAAACATGCCCTTAAACAACAAAGGCGGGCGACATCTGTGAAGCCTCCTCCGTGATGTGCAAAGATACAATTACAAACTGATTTCTTTCAAGAAGAAATCATTCTGAAGCGCCAATAATTGCCAGGAGCGAATGGGGAAAATTAATTTGTCTTTTAGGTAACATTTGATCAGGGCCCTCAGAATGAACGGCTGCTTGGCATAAGCTGCCGCCGTGTCGTCAGCACGAATGGGGCGTCCGCTGTGAATTGAAATGTCAAACTAAGCCCGTCTTTCCCTGCGTGCTTCCCCCGGCTGATGTTATTTTCCAACCAAAGTGTATGCCAGCCTGCTGCACTCTGATTTACTTGCACATCCATGAAATGATGGCTCCAGGTTAGCCTTGGAGTTGCATGAGTGCGTTAAGCTCCGCAGCTTTCTGTTTGTCGACACTTACTATTTGACGTCAGCAGGATACACAGTGCACCGTTCACAATGTCCCAATTAGTCGCCGGGTAGATCATCCACTTAAGGCACAAATATAGCATTGGGAAAATAAATGGTCAGACATTAAAATTGAATACACAACAGTCTGTAAGTGAACTCGCTGTTCAGTATTAAAGGTAGTATTAAATAGGCCGCGGCACGTAGTTGCTCTGCAATGTTGTATTTGTATTTTGTCTCTAATAGGGATGCACCAATCGATCGGCCGGCCGGATGATTTATCGGCCCCAATTTCCTTAATTTTGGGGGATTAGTGATAGGACGATGCCTTAAAAATAAACCGATCTTTTCTACCAATCTCTTCTCCCTCCTCAGAGGTCTGAAAAAGCCAGCCACTGTCCTCTTCTGCTTAGATGACTAATAGGATTTTCATTTTCATTTGAGAGAACTACTTCATGTGCAGTTAAAACAACCCATTTTGTATTATTTCGCAGATAGTGTTCAATGTTTTCCAATAAAACAAGATTAGAACACTGAAGGTATATGCTGCTTGTTATGGAAAAAATCGGAATTGGCAGGTCAGACTTTTTAAAAGATTGAGGATTGGTGATCGGCCGAGAAATTGTAATCGGGGCACCCCTAGTCTTTAACCCCAAAAAATCTATAGATAAAAGCGCTATATGAAAACCAATCCATTATTATTATTATTATTATTATTATTATGATAACAATAATAAATAAAATATTCTGGGAGCTACAGCATTTACTGTATTATTTTGTTTTTAAACTCTACTTTTACTTGTTTTAGACATATTCTGAAAAATGGGCATTCACTCCACCCGTCTGCAGTTGAATAAATACTCGGCAACTACTGTATTTGCGGACATGTATTTCTGCCTTTTTGTATGTGTTTTTAGTGTGCGTCGGTTAGCCTTTTCCCTTAAATATGCTACGTCTGCAACTTCACCAAATTCACTTTCAGGCCTCATAAATTACGCGCGCAAGACACCGGGTTCAGGTCCAGTGGTGCTTTTTCTGTCTGCCGCTCCTTAAAGAAGTGTCACGACCGTTGGACAGGCCGCTTTTTCATCTCCAGAAATAATATTCCTAAGTTAGCAACGGCACATGAATCGTCGTGTCTCTTTCTGCCTTCCACGCCGCAAAACCTCGACTGAAAAGCGGAACGGCGTTGAAGAAAGAGAAAGGCCTGATGTAAAATTCATGTCTTGTGGGATTTGTTTCGCTGTCATTAATTACCAGCTCTTGCTCGAGGTGAAAAAGGCAAAAACTGCAACTGTAGTTACTGTTTTTATCCACAAATGAAGGCTAACCAACAGCCATCTTTACTCACTCCTGTGGTTTCCAAAGGATCCACTTGTCTCTCATTTTGGCTGAAAAGATCAATTGACAACAATTGACATTCTTCTGTAGATTTACACTCTAGTACTGTAAGCCTAACGTAAAAGCCACACCAAGAAGCCGATCAGCTTGGCTTCGGTGATGCGTTAAGCTAGCATTAGCCACAACAGAAAATCAAGCCGTACAGAGCAACGCGACCAAAATTGACTGAACTAGCTTTTTGAGTGGCCGACCTTCTGTATATATCATTGCATATTTTCTCCTCTTTCTCACCATTCAACTATTTGTGAGCGTCAATGCTATTAATTAATGGGAGGCTAGGAAGATGTCCCTCTTGTTTTCTATTATACCAAGAAGATTAATCTTGTAAGGCATCTTTTCAGAATTTAAAATGATTACAAGTTGTCATTTGTTGGCACTAAATAACCACTATTAGATGGCTTACTGGTCTTTTTATGCCACTGCTTGGTCGGACATGTTGACAGCATGTATTCAGTTAGGGGAAATTAAAATGTTAATTTAGCACATCCGCCACACAAAAACAGAAACGTGGTGGAATATGGATGACTCTAAAACGTTTTGTCATGATCGTAAACGACTCTGGGGAGTTATAAAGAGATCAAAAATTCATCATGCTTCATCGTTGAAGCCTAATGCTGCCTCTTCCTTGTATTTGAGTGATGTTTGTTTGGTGTCTGTGGCTTCCCTAGAAAAATGACTTCACCTCCTCTCGAGAGTGAATGCCGTTAAATGGCGCAGTTCTCTCCGACAAGTTTGTGATCCTTGCTATCAAAAGGAAATTGCTTGTGTGTGTCGTAAAAGTCATGTAAGTAAGGTAAATGCAATCATCATCTTACAGCTGTAACTCTTATCATGCCAGCGGGAGTGTGTTGATTTCACAACATCTATGTGACGGTAGGGCTGTGCAATTAATCGAAATTCTATTACAAAAATAGGCAGAATCGTAAAAAAAAAAAGATTATTAATACTAGGGCTGAAACCAGTCCTCGGCATTTCTGCCTTGGATACCCTCTTAGGCGCTTAAGAAGTCGTAGTCAAGCCAGTGGCAGTATGCATGACAATACATGGCGCTAACGTGGTGAGAAATCCAATTTCAAAATAAACCTTGCCTTACAAAGTAGTATAGAGAGCAATGCATTTGTGCCCGGAAGCGTGTCGTAGGAGTGTAAGGGCCATTCAGACTTTGTGGCGGCTATATAGATGCCCTAAACTGTTGCGACAGACATGAGTAACACAACTTCATCCTGAAATCGCCTTCAAGCTCCAGTTAAGAGCGACATAATTACGCTGTATTGTACGGAGCCTGTTGCTAGTGCTTAGCGGCAGCTGCTAGCTGCAAGCGAGCTACCAGCACCTAAGTGGCAAGCTAACAGTGCTAGCTAGCAGCGCTCAAGTGCCCCAAACATCTGATTACTTTTCAAAGGCGTAAATGACTACAGCACTGTAGACAGCTGAGATGCTCATGAGGATAAGCGTTCGGAAAATGGTTAATTGATGGACTGTGCACACTTTCATGCTGACAGCCTGACTAAGTTGCCGTTCCTACTGATCACTTATTAAGAAACCAAGCTTTCTCAAATGTGGTTTAGCCGACAAAATTGCTACTGTGGTTCTGACGTCACTTTAGTCCCATAGTCCAAAATCTATGGAGAGAGATTTGTCTAAAATATCACTGGTTGAGAGAGGAAAATAGTTTGATACTTAAAATCTAAGTAAAAAAAAAAAAAGTTCATTATCTAATAATGAAAACCAGTTGGTTGTTCATTATTACATGCAAATGTGTTGTTTGTCTTCAGTTTTTATAATTGTACTTTAACCCAAGCAAGAATATATGTTGTTTTTTTTATCCAACTAGGGGTGCAGCAATTAACCGGTTTTACGATTAACCGTGGTTTTTAAACCGCAGCCATTCAACATTATTTCCGCTCACATGCGGCGCAGAATGTACCATGTGGCATAGTTCATTGCTTTTCTGTTTCTACACGGCCCATTTAGCATTTAATACTGATGTGATATATTTATTTTTTTTTAGGTCTACAAGAATAGCCGTAAAATATATATTTTTTCAGACTACAGACGCTCCCCAACTTACGAACGAGTTACGTTCCGAGCGATCGTTCGTAAGGTGAATTTGTTCGTAAGTTGCTTCAGTGCTATATTTTGTATTCTAATTTATGTTTAAAGAGAATACGTACAGTACTGTACTACGTATGTTAGAGAGAGAGAGCGAGAGACACACAGTATGTACATGTACGTAATAAGATAAATAAAATGAAGTTTAACTTACTTTTGGAAGATGTACTCGATGCTTAAGGAGATGATGGAGGAGGAGGAAGAGGAGGATTTTATATCATGAGAGGTTCTTCGTCATCGCTGGAATGGGCTTCAAAAGTTACTTCCTCCTCCGTAACTTCAATGTAGGAAGAAGTTGAGGGTCGAGGAGAAGAAGAGGGTTGATGAGTATCTTCCTTGGAGGATTTACTAGAAAATGGCCGAAAGAAGCGATCTAACGACGATTGCACAGTTTTCTTCTTTTGTCATCATAAATGATGCGGTAGCACTGTATGGCATCATTCAATTGATTTGCAACCTTTGTGCAACGTTCAATATTTGGGTCTTGCTGCTCGAAGAGTGCGATGGCTTTATCTATGAGCGACAGGCGTTTCTTCTTCTTCCTCCTCCTCGACACGTTGCTGAGCCTCCAATGCTGGGTGAGCTCTCACAGCGCCAAGTGGCGGTATTAGCGGCGGAAAGAAGCACTACAGTACTCGGAAAAAGGTGCGCAATAAAAAATCTAACTTACAGCATCTCTTTCCGAACATTTTTTGACATGCGCGCAGACATGTTCGTATGTACCGTTGTTCGTAGCACGAATGTTCGTAAGTAGGGGAGCGTCTGTATAATCCTACACCAAAATCTGAAACTGTTGCACCCCTATATCTAAATACCCAATTATTCGCTAGAAATCAAAAATTTCAGTAAGTTATTCAAATACCAAAATATTCGATAGCTGCAGCCCTAATAATATTAATTTGTAGTTGTTTTGATACATTGTTATTATAAATTCTGTTTGGTCCAAAAGGAGTTTACATAATTATGGTGTTTTAAAGAATTTAATTTGTCTTAATATTTTTTAATGTTTAAACCAAAAAATTAATAATTGTTTGAATAATTGTGATTTTTTTTTTTCCATAATCGCGCAGCCCTAACATAGGGTTCTCGCTTTATGATAGAGTTCTGTTCCTAAACCGGAGACAAAACTAAATTTGTACGTACGTCATAATGCGCTCTAGTCTTACCACTAACTTATGCTGTTGCAGTAGCAAAGTCATAATTTCAATAGATATGGCCTGGGGTCAAGTAATGTGCTCCATTTTCAATTTTGCACACTCAAAGTCTTAACAACAATCGTTCCGACCAACAACTCCAAATGTCCAGACCGTCTGTTCTGGCGTTCCCGCTTTATTGCACCATGTTTCCTAACATGAGCCAGGACAAAGAAAGCCAACACAGCAGATTATGATTTGTAAAGCTGTCCAGAACAATAACCAAGGCAAAGCTGAGTGATTTCCTTTTATTTCTCGAGGTTGACAAGAGTACATTACTTTTTTTCCCCTGCTGTCTTTTACTGGCAGTTTGCAATTATATCTTGCTTTTTTTACAGGCCTCCTTTCAGGAAATCATTTACGCAATCTAAAGCACGGGAGTACAGGAAGAAGTCTTTCATAAAACACAGCGCAGCATAAAAATAAAAACCATTTTGGAGGACCAATCGATCTGCGCCGTAAATAGCATTGGGCAGCTGTCGGGCTCGTACGGTATACACATGCGAGGCGGCCTGCCGCTTACGTCTGCCGGGGAGGTAAAAGAATGCCAAGTATTGACATATTGTGGAGCCGCATGCGGCAACGCTCACTCATCTCGATCATTAACTCGCTCGTGGAGAGGATGCGGACTTCTGCTTGGCTTGCACAACTGGAAAAATGACTCGACAGACAGGAAAACGGAATGAAATCAGAAGCGCAAATTCATGCTTTAGGGTGCATTCACACAATAGCAGTAACATTTGGAATGTTGGAATGCTTTAACACATGACATTGGCAACTATTCAGAGGTTCATGGCTGGAAATGCTGTTTTGCGCGCAACAAGGCCAATGGCTGGCGATCAATTTGCAGAGAAACACAAAGTGGCCAAAGAGTTGAAAAGACTGTTGTCATGGGAACGCATGTCCAAAATGAGTCCGTTTTCAACCTTCTTCTGTCTTTTATACAGCTTGACCTACCTACGTATGTACAATTGGCACGGTTACACTTTATTACTCCACCATGCTTTCATTATAGTTTATACAATTGCTCATTGTATAATGGATATTATTGGTATATTGTTGCCCACTGGTGGAAACCTTGGGAGTGCTTTGGCACCACTGTCGGCCATCCGCTGCCTACATTGTGTCATGTTTCCGTTCTGTGGGGGTTGGGTTTTGTTATGGGTGTTCTTGTTGTTTTTGTCTGTGGTTGGTGTTTGTCATGTGTTCCTGGTTTCTATCCCTTGTCTCGTTATGTCTAACCTTGTCCACCTGTGTATGTCTTCCCTTCCCAGTGTGTGTGACCAATCAGTGCCCTCATCTACTTATGTTTCCCCAGGTGTGTCTTAGTGTTGGTGTATTTAGTCTGTTGTTTGTCCAGTCGCTGTGGGAGCGTTGTCGACGTTATGTGTGGGAGTGCGTTTTCCTCGTGGCGGCAAAGCTAAGCCCTCGTCACAATTAAGTGATTAATAATTAATTAATTAATTTCGTAAGAATAAAAAATACAAATACAGACATAGCGTGACAACACAGTGTAAACATTGACAATCTGTTTTTAAATAATTAAACAAGATTTTTTTTTTTTAATATGGAGCTTTCTTGATGTGATGTGATGTAATGATCTATAATGTGTTTTTCGGTACAATTAACTCATTCAAACCCAAAAACGTATAAATACTTTTTTAAAAATATTTGTCCTTCACTCCTAAAAAAACGTATGTATACGTTTTTTGCTCTATTTATGCTAGAGCATACAGAAGGCTTTGATGCTGCGTCTGACCTGAAAAGGTTGCTTAAAGCAATGGTAGTTATTACAAAAAATGGCCAGCAGATGGCAGCAGAGTATAAGAGATCAGCTAGGGCCATGTTACAACAAGCTTTTTTCCCCCAGAGTTTTCAACAAGTATTTGAATAATGATTAAACTTAGCTGTATTCTAATGCTATTTGCTGCAAAACAGAAACAGACACAAATTTACTTTTCTCCTGATGAAAGAAGAGACTGTAATCTTTCTTTTAGTAGGTTCTATTTTTTTTTATAGCAATAGAACACAATATTCTGGTGGCCTTGCCAAATCCGTAATACAGGCAGGAGTGAAGGGGGTTACTTCAGTGAAATGGCTGGGAGTGAATGAGTTAATAACCCATTCAAATTTATTCGGGATTTGGTGGTTAAATGGTAAACCAATATGAAAATGCAAATTTGGGGTAAGAGTCCAGGCACTAGAGTTGATTACGTTATCTATCGTACACTTAAATCTTTTACAAATTTGGCCATTTTTGTCATGCCATTTATTAGTACTCCTCTTACCTCGTTTCACCCAAGCCTTTCTTTTACTCTCTCGTCAGTTCTAATTGAAGATTTTTACCACGTAAATCCTCACCCTCTCTGCACACAGGCTTTAATGCCGGCTACATTCAGCCTGGCCGACCTGCGCGAGTGTGCCTGACACGCACACAATGACTGAATGAGCGTAAGGTAATTAGCCACAGCTCCCGCCAAGCAGAAAGGTCGCTGTGGGCAAATGTCACAATTGCGCCTCTCCATGGGGTGGTCCGGGGGCTTTTATATTTATTTTCCTCATAGCCAACAGCTGTGGCCTTGTGACCACCGCCGCCGCCACACATCGGCTTTGTGTAATAAACTCATATATTTCACTGTGAATGAAAAAGCAAATATTCCCCTGCCCGGCTGATTAGTGTGAATGCGACGACGGGCCTGGTCCCCCAGGAAATGGAGATATGTGTGTGATAATGGAGCGTCAGATAGCATGATATTGCATTTTCACACAATCGCCCTGGGAACTGGAAGACGGCACCGTCGCCAGACCTCATTGTTGAAAGCTGCTTTTATCTGCCAATACAATCGGCTTGTTGTGGGTAGAAAAGAGACAAGTGACCATCCGCGTGCCTCTTGTCTTCATATTGGCCAATCCGACTGCTTTCCACCCTATTCCCAGCCGATTTCTGCTCTCATTTCCTGTTTATCTCGAGGCGCTCCGCGGGAGATAACATCGCGTTTTGAAGCACCTGCGCCGTGCGACAAACACCGAGCGGCTTAGCATGCACGCTTGTACACTAGTTGTGCATAGATTGACTTTGCAGACTCAATACTGGGTAATCATGTTGTTGCTGACGTTTGAGGTTTGTTTTGGTTGGGGTGGCGGGGTTGTAATGGAGCATTCGCCTACCAAGTGTCAGCATCTTACAAAAAAAAAAAAGACAAAAGTAAGCACACTTTGTCTTCACGGCTGACATTTAATCAATTAAAGGTAGCAAATCTTGTTGGGAAAGCGTTCACTTTTCTGTGTCAAAATGTCTCATTTAGGAGTTTAAAGAGAAGAAGAAAAGTCAAATGATGGATGGAAGGCATTTAACCGTCCTTCAAAGAAAATCATGAAAAAAATGTGTCCGGAGTTTAATCATCAATGTGAAACTTCTAAACTTAAGCCTGTAACCTCAAACGTATCATATTAAATACAAGACATTTTGAGCACTCTATTTCATGAGTATATATATTTTAAAACCCTGATCTGAATATATATATATGATCTGAAACATGCATTGCACGGATAATCCGTTAGAGGGCAGTATCACCCACCTGATGGCTTTTCTAGCAACATTGCTAGATCGCCCTAATTGAAAACGGAAAGACACCTACACTTATTAACTCATTTGCTCCCAAAAACGTATAAATACGTTATATTTTAAACATTACCAGTGTCCCAAAGACATATTTGTTTTTTTTCTCTGTTTTTAATACTAGAGCATATAGAAGTGTTTGATGCAGCTTCTGATCTGAGAGGTCGCTTAAAGCAATGGTAGTTATTACAAAGAATGGCCAGCGGGTGACAGCAGAGTACAAGAGATCAGCCAGGGCCGTGTTGCAACAAGGTCTTTTCCCCCAGTGTTTTCAACAGGTTTGTAAATAATGGTGAAACTTT
Source organism: Vanacampus margaritifer (assembly GCF_051991255.1). Classification (NCBI taxonomy): domain Eukaryota; kingdom Metazoa; phylum Chordata; class Actinopteri; order Syngnathiformes; family Syngnathidae; genus Vanacampus; species Vanacampus margaritifer. The sequence goes on from NC_135433.1 coordinate 46,793,238, forward strand.
GCTATATTCTAATGCTAATTGTAGACGGGAGCAAAGGGGTTTGCTTCTGTAAAATGGCTGGAAGGGGAATGAATTAATAGTGGTAAATTTTCTTTTAATGTCTGTTTATTATTATATTTTTGACAGTTATAAATATACTTATTTAAAGCATTGTAACCGGATGTATCAAATATGACACAAATCAAAAGTCATATATGAAAGTTGATTTTCAACAACAACAATATATATATTGTTGTTGTTGAAAATCAACTTCCATATATGACTTTTATATATATATAATATATATATATATTTATTTTTCAAAAGGGCCAATAAATACTCTATTTACAAAGAATCAGAATTTTCTCTCATATATTTCATGGTTCGGGCTTTATAGGGTTAACTGATGAACCCATTTGAACTATGTCGCTAACCAAAACTGCAGCACCTACCAATTCATGTAAACACTCCCTTAAATTAATTGTAATGTAAGCAAGATTTGAGAAATATTTGACAAAAAGTAGCAATTCTCTATGGTTATCACATCGTAGTCCCACCAGTTGGCCTGGTGCACAACAAATTTGGAGTGTTCAATTTTGGTGTTAAATGTTTCAGAGTTCATTTCAACCCCCAAAGTGTATTTTTAACACTGATTTAAATGGAGGCCAGTTTTGCTATTGTTAAGGTCATTAAAGCTTATTTGTGACTATTCTTGCAATTAGTAAACATCAAATATAATAAATGGAATTATTTTAACACTTCTGGGAGTGAAACTAACCCTAACCAGGTTGTTAAATATATCTCAGCAGAGGTGCGAGTATGAGAAGTAACAACAGTCGGCGTTGTTTTATCACAACAAAGCAACAACAGTTTGATTTAGTACAACAAAGTGACAACAATAGTTCCTGGTTTATTAAAACAAAAACTCCAGAATTGTGTACAAATAAAGACCTTCATCTCAGTTGAGTAAATAAACATCCACTATTTACTTTCCCATCACTAACATCTCCACGTTTCCCTCGCTTTAGTGGCACCAGTGGGCGAATTCCCCATCTCTTCACCACCGCCCAGAACCACCACCGTCATGTCAGCCACAGATGCACCCACCGCAAAGGGTCAAAATGACCCAACAGCGGGCGGAGGAGCCGACCCCAGAGACGGCAGGGATCCGTTCGAAGACACGCGAGGCTCTGCGACTGCGCAGCCCACCTTGCCGGAGATGCCGCCCACGCCCAGACGCTTCTGCGAGGCGACCCAGCAGCGGGCCATCGACTGGCCCCAGACCCACACGGGATCCACCGTGGAGAGGCCCTGCCCCAAAGGCACCAGAGGTGAGTCTGCCATGTGTGTTTGTTTAACTAACTGTAGACTTGTAAAGGCTTGACTAGTCTCTGTGGGAGCTCTTCTCCCTTGTAGCTTACAAGTCTATTTTTGTGCCTTTTCTATTCATAGTGTAGTCTGAGCATTGGCACTCCCGAGACATTGTGTTACAATTTGAAAATTGATCAACATTTTCAGTAGAAAAATAACAATAATACACCTCTAAAGTCACCCCAAAAAACACCTCCTTTTTATCTCTGGCTATTTACGGCATTTTTGTAACGCGCTGCTAACGCGGTGCGAAGGCCAACTCACTTAACTCATTCTTACAAATTGGAAGTTGGATAATTGTAACACTGTAAGTTTAAATCGCTATCTTACACTCTTGCCACCAACATCAACACGTCAGTTTGAAATCATGTTCAATCATTAATTAAGGATGCTGAAAAAAGAAATGCTGGCATTGTAGATGTCGCAAGCTCCTAGCATTATCGGCTAGTAGCAAGAAACTAGCCGCTAAGCAATTGTACCATAGTTTAAATTGCTATCTTTAACTGTTGCCACAAACATCAACATAATGTCGTCTTGAAATCATGTTCAATCACTAATTAAGGATGCTGGGAAAAAAAAATACTGGCATTGTAAAATGTGTCGCAAGCTCCTAGCTTTATCGGCTAGTAGCAAGAAACTAGCCGCTAAGCAAATGTACCATAGTTTAAATTGCTATCTTTAACTGTTGCCACAAACATCAACATAATGTCGTCTTGAAATCATGTTCAATCACTAATTAAGGATGCTGGGAAAAAAAAATACTGGCATTGTAAAATGTGTCGCAAGCTCCTAGCTTTATCGGCTAGTAGCAAGAAACTAGCCGCTAAGCAATTGTACCATAGTTTAAATTACTATCTTAAACTGTTGCCACAAACATCAACATAATGTCATCCTGAAATTATGGTCAATCACTATTTAAGGATGCTAAAAAAAAGAAAAAAAGAATTAATTACAATGACATTGTAAAATGTGGCACATGTTTCCGGCGTTAGCGGCCAGTGCAAGCAGCTAGCCGCTAAGTGAGTATCCCATATAGGCCGTCAGGATGCGTCTGAACTCTTTTCAAAGGCAGTTTAATAGGTGAAAAAACGTATTTTTTTAAAATCCTATTTGTCTTTGGCTATTTGTGTATTTTTGCAACATATTGCCAATCTGGTGTAAAGGACTTGACTCATCTTCCCAGCTGAAAATTGGATAGTTTGAGCCCACTGTATAAATTGCCATCTCAAATTGCTGCTACCAACATCAACATGTCATCCTGAAATCCTTTTCAATCACTAATTAAAGGGATACTTGACTCACTGAGACATTTTCAGCAGTAAAAAGTTGTTTTTTTTGTTCAGAATGAATTTGATAACGTCTTTGTTTTTCTTGTACAATTAATAACTTTAAAAAATATTTTTCCCACTTGCTGTTGACTGAAGATGACATCTCCTGTGCTGAGGAAGTAGGTAACGACTAGAGGTGTGAATTGCCTAGTAGTTTGCGATTCGATCTGCATCACAATTCATAGGTCACGATTTGATTTGATTAATCCCGATACGAATCTATAAGTCAATTATTGCGATTATTTTTTATTTTTTTACTCAAATTTAGAAAATAGTAATCAGTAAACTTGTACATGTACACTGTAAGATTTGTATGAAAATATACTTCAGGCTTATAACTGTGAGCCACTGTATTAAACAAACAAGTTGCAATCTGTTACATGTTTAAACAGCATTGAAATAAAATTTTAAGGAATAATGTTCCATTAATATAACATTTTTTAATGCTTACTGACGTGTAGAATATAGCTTATGTTCCCAGCGTTAGTGGCTAGCAACTAGCCGTTAAGAGAGTGCCACATCCGTACACAGCCGGCAGGATCTGTCAGAGTTATTTTCAAAGGCAATTTAATAAGCAAAAAGGACTAATTCTGACAGCCTAACACAGTTGTAGTTCCTACTAATGCATTTTTAACAAACCAGGCTTAGTCAAATGTGAGGTTTTAACCGGCAAAATTGCTACTTTGGTTCTGACATCGCTTATTTAATCTCACTTACCTGGTACTAATGTTTCTCAAGAAGAAAATATAGTGTGTTATTTAAAAATTGCCTGCTCAGTTAATAAAGGCTTTATGATGGCGACAGTTCTGCCCAGTTAGAGTCCAGTTTTTCCTATGGGGAAAAATGTAAATCAGAACAACGCAACAGTGCATGAACAGTAAAGCAGCCGCCTCGTGATAAGCAGCATTAATTCTGCTATCTTGGAGTCGTAATTGTGTGAGTGTATCCGCACGGTCATATTAGATAAGAATTAGTTCCAGTTGCTAAAAGTGTCCCACATCAAAGCCGGCAGCGTTGGCACGCTGATGGCCATTATGCGGCTGTGCTGACAATCGTTAGCCACGTACAGAGTTACCTTAGCACCCCGTCTCACACACACTCTGACAGCACTGTCAAATTAAAAAGCGCAAGATCAAAGCCGGATTGAGACTTGTTTTGACTGATGAGGGTTAAAAAGGGAAAAGGACTACACGTGTTGTCATTGTTGTCAGAAAATAGCTATTCATTAGCTGTAATCTTGTGTTTTTTATTCCCAGGTCTAAAGTGTTTCAAATGTGTCTTCACAGGAAACTGTTGGTGTTTTCTCCCCCTGTTTCACTTTAAGCGGACTGTTTTCAAGAATCCCCCTCTATGATTATTTTTCCTTACCTTACAAAGCTGCCTAGGCTTAAGCAATGTTTGGAAATGAACATTTAGTTTCCTGCAGCGAAGTGTGAGTGTCTGTGAGTTTGTTTGCGTGTGAATGAAAGCCAAGCGAGAATTTCCGAGCACGGCTTTTTTGGCCTCCCTCCAACGTGTGTTTGCTCTGTGCTACCGCAGGCGTCGCCTCCTTCCTGTGCACGGCGGCAGGGAGCTGGTGCTCCAAAGGTCCGGACCTCAGCAACTGCACTTCCCACTGGGTGACTCAAGTGGCACAAAAGGTAAAAAAGGAAGGAAAAAAATGCTTGCTGCTAAAGATGTAAAAGAATAACATGTTTCACCGCTAAAAACAAACATACATGGAGGGATGTTTGGTGAAAAAAAGAAAACGTGGAAATTGCATCTGAACTTGCTTTTGTCTTATCCGGGTCGTTTTAAACCTTGGTAGGCAGGGTTCAAATTATTTATTGCTTAGACATGTTCAGATATTACAACAGGTTTAGGTATATTTATTTAAAATAAAAATACTGATCAGCCCTGGTTTATTAAAATAAAGCAACACAATTAGCCATAACGCAGTCTTTAGCAACAATCACACCTAGTGTTTTAAAACAAAGAAACACGAGTCAACTGTGGTCTATTAAAACAAAACAACACCAACTGACTGTGCTTTATTAAAACAAAGTAACAGTTTAGTTTATTAAAGCAAAGCAATGAAAATCTGCCCAGGTTTATTATAGCAAAGTAACAACATTAACCTCATTTATTTGACTCAATTCTTCACACGCACACAAAAATATATATATTTGGAGTGTAACAAAAAAGGTTTTGAAGATGATTTAAAAGATGCATCGAACCAAACTGAATTTGAAATATACATATCAAATTGTCTGTTCCATTGTCTCACTTTTGATCATCTGTCCCAGCCCATGTTACTGTTTCTATTGGCGTTAAAGGCATACTTGACTCATTGAGCCAGTTTCAGCAGTTAGAAGTCGATATTTTGTCCAGAATAAATTTGATAACGTCATTATTTTTCATGAACAATTAATACCCTTAAAAACACATTTTTCCACTTGCTAACGACTGAAGATGACATCACCTGTGCTGAGGAAGTAGGTAACGACCAATCATGGTTCACCTGTTTTCTGGGTTTGGTTGGGCAGCAAACTGAGCCATGATTGGTCGTTTCCTACCTCAGCACAGGTGATGTCATCCTCAGCCAACAACAAGTGAAAAATAAAGGTATTGATTCTACAGGAAAAATAATGAAGTTCTGGACAAAATATTAACTTTTTACTGCTAAAAATGGCTCAATAAGTCAAGTATTCCTTTTAAGTTTAAACGAGATTCTAAACTTACTTTGATACTTCATACTTTGGGATGCCAACACCAAAAATAGTATTTTTGACCCCTTAAGGCCACTATACTTACAAACATCTGAGGACAATAAATTAGCGCCCTCGCTAGCTACAAACGAGCGTGGCTGTCTAGAGTCGAGGCGGCAGTCGTTTGGCGGCGACAATCAAAGCCCGACAACTTATTTCTTCAGTGATTTGCCCGCTTTAATTTTTGACAAAACAATGCACAAAGCGCCACGCATCTGATGGAAGCCACGGTGGGAAAAACACCTCCCAAACGTAAGCGAGTTCAAACAGAGGACCTGGGTGCTGTCAGGAAACATTTCGGCAAACACATCAAATAGGAAGCGCGCTCCCGTCCCGTACTTTTTATCGGATTTAAAGAAAGTGAGAGGGGGGAAAATGTATTGTGCCTCATAAACATCAATTTGTATCTTTGAAACATTTCTGACTCCAGCTTCTTTTCATGTTACTGAGAGTTTAGCAGATGCAAAATAAATCGTGAAGCTGACGACAGCTTCAAAGCTCACTTGGAGCAACAACAAACACTTTTAATTGCCTGGGAAATTTAGTTTGTATTTCACTGGAGAAGACATATTTGCATGTGAAAAGCATCTTCGGATTCCTTTGCTGTAATAAACCAGGGCTGAGTGCTGATTGGAGTTACTTTATTGTTATGAACCAGGGCTGACCATTCTTACTTTGTTTTAATAAACTATGGACATTTTTTGTTACTTTGTTGTATTAAACTGCCACTTTGTTTGAATTAATGTTATTAAAAGTTAATTGTTAAAATTGAAGTTAAACAACAGTAAGCTCTTGTTGATTAGAACAAGTAACAAGTATTGGCCATGGTTTATTAAAACAAAGTAACAACAATTGGCTCTGGGTTGAGGTGATAAACCAAATAATAAATAAGGCCCAATTGGTGTTGCAGTGCACCATGGGATAGTGTTCACCTATTAGCTGATTCCCCCCCCCCCAAAAAAAAATATATATATATAATTTTTTTTGGTGTTTTTATTTAAATGGAGAAAAAAAAGGAAAATTCCACAAATAATTGACAGCCATTATAATTCCAGTATGGGGAATTTTTTGTTGTTGTTTTTCATGTCCACTGTACTTTGTTATAATGAATCAGAGCGAATTGGCCAACTACACACGTGGGTGACCTTTTATTTTTGGTACGCAAACATTCAGCGGCAACACAATGGAGCAACTCACTCGAGCGCCCCTGCTAATAGCATTAAACTCTGCCATCCCATCCAGATCCGAAGCGGCGAGAACGCGGCCAACCTCGCCAACGAGCTGGCATTCAACACGCGGGGCCCCGTGTTTGCTGGTGACGTCAGTTCCTCCGTGCGCCTGATGGAGCAGCTGGTGGACATCCTGGACGCTCAGCTGCAGGAGCTCAGGCCCAGCGAGAAGGACTCGGCAGGACGCAGCTTCAACAAGGTACTGTGACGTGTTATCCTTTTTATGGCCCATTGTGAGCATCTCGTCTTACCACAGCGGGGCTGAACGGCAGGACGCCGGGCGATAAATCCAAACACAAGGCGGCGCGTGCCCGTGTTTTACATACTAGCACACTCTTGAAGAAGAACAGCGTAGGGTGTGAGAGGCAGATCAAGGGATGCTGAGTCCTCTGCTGCTTAAGAGTGAAATTCATGACAAAAACGCATTATAAAGCATTAGAAGCGTGTTTGGTTGCATACAAGTGACTCAAAATGGACGGCACACTAAAACCAGAGTCATGTGATTTCTCGCCACCCTTTGTAGCTAGCACAAAAGACCATATCTGGTCATTTTAATCAAAATGGACACCAAATGGGTCACCATTAAAACCATGTGATTTTTTCCTAACCTTTTTATAATACAAGGAAAAGTGTGGAAATTGATGCAAAATGGGAGTCCAAATTCCTCACTATAAGGCCGTAGAACCAACTTGGTTGCATAAAAGTGAGCCAAAATGGATGGCGCACATTAACCCATTCAAACCCAAAAACGTTTCAATACGTTTTTTAATACTTTATCCTTCACTCCCAAAAACGTATTTTTTATGTTTTTTCATGTTGTTTTTTTGATGCTTCGTTTTCGCTTTGTTGCAGCTTCTGACCTAAAAGGTCGCTTAAAGCAATGTTAGTTATTACAAAAGACGGCCAGCGGTGTCAACATAGTATAAGAGATCAGCCAGGGCAATGTTGCAACAAGCTCTTTTCCCCAGTGTTTTCAACAGGTTTGTGAATAATGGTGAAACTTAGCTATATTTTAATGCTAATTGCTACAAAACGGAAACAGATACAAATATAAAATCAGTCAAAATTCAGTAATGCAGCCATGTGATTTCTTGTAGTTCTTTACGCATAAGGAACCATATCTGGTAAATTTAGTCAAACGCTATGTTTAAGGCATCACTGTAAGGCATTAGAGCCATGTGATATCTCTCAGCCTTTTTATTAGGATGATATTAGGTAAAAAATTGTCCCAAAATGGATTCCAGATGTCTCACTAAAGAATTGGAACCGTTTCATTGGCCCCAGCCGTTTGGGAATCAAATTTGGTTACTTAAGATTGAACCATAATGGACGCTGAAAGCCTGACTAGTAGGCAGTCTTTTATAATGCATGGAACCATATTTGGTTCCCGAGATTTGACTCAAAATGGACACCAATCGCCATGTGATTTCTCTCAGCCCAATTACGTAAAGTATTTTGCAACAGAGAATTGTGCCAAAGTGGACGCCAGTAGGTTTCACTGTTAGGCATTAGAGCTGTGTGATTGCAAGTAACCATATTTGGTTACCTAAATTTGACCCAAAATGGACACCAAAACCATGTTGGAACATATTTGGTTACATAAAATTGACACAAAATGAACGCCAACGGGGCTCACAATCACGAACCATATTTGGCTGATTGATTACACCAAAATGGACGCCCCGACGTCTTATTTAAGGCAGCAAAACCTTGTTTGGTGACATAAGTGACCCAAAACAGACGCCACATGAAAACGCAGTGAAGCCATGTAATTTATCCCAGCTCATTATAGTGCAAAGAACCACATTTTGTTACATGAAAGTGACCCAAAATGGACGCCCAAGGCATTAGAACCCACCCTAACTTCGATTGTATAGTGGGAGCAACCTTATTTGATTGCTTCTATTTGACCCAAAATAGATGCCTGTTGGTCTGCTGCTGTTCTGCTCAACCCTCTGGGAATATATACAACAAATCTCTACTTTAAAAACATCCACTGAATGAATGATGCCGAGCTGCAGACGTGCTTTGCATCAAACGTTCAGCGAGCGCCCGTCACGTTCCTCCGCCACATGGTGAGATGATTGACGGTTGTGAAGATGCGCATTGTTATTCAGACGGCGCTTAATCTGTAAACAAAATGTTTTGCACCCAGCGACGCCCATTTGTTTGTCGGATTGCAGCAAGTAAGCGTCTTCTAATTTTGTCACAAGAGCAGGTGGGATGCGCTTTAGTGCAAGGAACCGTATTGGTAACTCGAAATTGAATTATTAAAGGATATGAATACTAAAACAAATTTGTCTAAAAATTCACCTATTGTCCTAGTCCACAATGCAGAGAATGTGTGTCCTATTGTTTCGTCCCAACCCTTCAAACGGCCGTAGTATCCGTTTGGCACAGCTTGTTTTAGAAAAAAAATATTTATTTATTTTTTCAAAAGGTTACTTGGTTATGTTCAATAGATATTCATAAACTACAATGTGACAAAAAAACATTCCAACCTTTGAAAAACTAACCAGAAATATGTTTTAAGCGAGGGGTGTTTCGAAAGTTTCTATCTTGCTGGGAGCCCTACTTTAAGCGCATAATCCCCCCCAAAATAGTATTTAACTTTCTTTTTGTGCAAAACAAATGTACAAGTGTAAGAGAAGATTTAATGAGGTAAACAAATGTCTGAATTTTAAAGTTGGTGTGCCAAACGAATACAGTGGCCATTAAAGGGTTAAGTACTATGAAGTTGGTTCTTATTATTTGGTTGCTTTTAGCCAAATTTAAAACCATATTAAGTTCTATAAAAGTGACCTAAAATGGCCACCAAACAACTCAAAATGTGAAAAAGTGAGATGTGGAAAAAAAAAATGTATGTGAAGGGGGGGAAAAATGACCCAAAATGGCCACATTGCTTCACTACAACGCATTACAACATGTGATCTCGCTCAGCCAAGAAAATGTTTTTGTTTTAGTAAAATGAATAAAAAGTATACTGTTTATTGATGCTAATATATTATGATGAATTATCCAACTATATTAATATAAATTGTTAATTATTATTATTATTATTGTTTTCAAATAATCACAATTAAAAGTAAATATAATTTAGCTAACTAGTCAATTTTTGTTTCATTTTCAGTTTTCCCGTGTATTCTTAAACTATACCAACAGATTTTATTATTTATTTTTCTCTTAGTATTATTTTTTTTCTTTTTTTCTTTTAAATAAATTTTAGTGAGATTGTCTTTTAATAGATATATATTTTGTTAATGAGCTCTTAATAGTATAGCTGCATCTCACTGAAACCTTTTCCCCTGCCAAATAATATTCATACCCTTGAATTTGTAAACGGGCCTGAAAGGAGCAAACACCTACAAGTGGTTTATAAAAACAAGGCAGGTGACTCATACACAGTGTCATAAACAACTGGAAGTACCTAGTGAGATGAATTGTTATCATCTACCAACATGCATTTTTTTAGTAAACAGGTTTTGCTGCATTTTCATTTTCATTATTTAGGTTTATAGTAACCAGAATTTTCTTGGCAGATACTTACAACCATGATATATCGTCTTTATCCTACTTAAATGTTTCCACTTTTAAAACTATAGATAATCTGCATATTCATGGGCACTGAGACCAGGACATAATTCCTACATTTTGTTCTTCTTAGCTCTGTTAGCATATTCTCATTATGCTTAGAATATATTGCCCACGTTTTCCCCAGTTATGCTGATATTGCAGAATTCATAGTGTGCCAGTGTACTTTAAGACCTTCTAGTCAAAAAGAAGGTTCTTATCTTTTCTTATGTTTCCTCTTCCTGCGTGAGAGAGCAGTCGTATGTGATTTGAGCAAGGGATCCATTCAAGCGCCGAGAGAGCCACAAAGGAGTTTGTAGTGTATTATTCTCTCCTTGGCAGAAGGGACAAATGATCACATGGCACATTGTTTATCATCCCGTGGCTGGCGTATGCTAAAGCCCCCCAAACGGGGAGCGTCCCACATCCAAACCTCAGCGATTTTCCCCTCCTTTCTCACAATTTGGCGTGAAGAGGTGTCGCATCGTTTTCAGATGATCCCTTAAGACTTTCTTTTTCCTTCCCTCTTCTTCTCATTAGCACTTGTAATTTATGGTAAGTGGCCTGAATTGGCACTTCCTGTTTCTCACTGCCGTCTTTCTTTTGTTTGTGTGTGTGTGTTTGTGTGGGGTGGGGGGAAAAAAAGCTTCAAAAGCGAGAGAAGACATGCAGGGCGTACATGAAGGTACATTCAGAGAGCTTTTACTTGATTATATGTCTTTTTTTTTTTTTACATGATCCCTTACCGCTTGTTTAGCAGCATGAATCCAACATGTCTACTGTGTAATGTCCCTGATTGTTTTACACTCTGCGTGCTTGGCTGCCCCCCGTGAACTCTTTCCATCTACAAATGTCAATATCGTTCCATCTTTGTCCTCCTCTGCGCTATCACTACAGCTTTCTTTCATTTGTCCTCGCACACCCACACACACACACACACATATTCTAATAGATCCTTTCTCAGCGTCTTCTTCGCTCTCGACTCTATACGTCGTGTGAATAATTGCCTTCCCACGGTCGTAATTGCACCTCCCTGTCAGCCACAAGTGTGATCAAAGTGGCATTGTGCTTCACTTTTCACTTGCTTACATTATACAATTCATCTCATCTCACCCGTGCTTACCTTATAGCGTCAAATAAAATGGAAAAACTGTCCTCCTGTTCCAATGGTGTTTTATCTCTGGGATTAATTTCTGAGCTCATTAGCATGTTTCTGTTTAAAAAAAAAGAAAAAAGAAATGAATTCAAATTCAATTCAATTTCACTCACCTGACATTTAACTTTTTCTTCTTTTTTGGGGAAGCTCACAGGGATGGCACAACCGCTGTGTTGTAAAAGTTGTGCATCTACTGGAGGTGTTATTTTGCATGTAATGTTAAGGAATGCAAGTGCCTTGCCCTGGATCCGCAGATCTCCGCAAACAAATACAGCGCAGCTCAGCCTCTGGCTAGCAAACGTTGCAGCTAGTGGTATGCTTTTGGCGGTACGTCAAACTTGAGTGATTTGAAATCAGCAAATATGAACATCAGTGCAGCATGGAAGAAAAAAAACAAGAACGGTGATTACATAACTTCCAACGGCGTATAAGCAGCCTCTCGTGGGCTCTTCAAATGGAGCCAAGGCAATACAAAATTCCGTTTGTAGTGTATTTGATAGCATAACAGCTCAGTAAACACTTATATTTGCAGTTTTCTGCATGGTTTAGCGCCCTAAAAAGAAGACAAACTTTAGGAGTTCTTAGTCTATAATGGATTTCTGATTTTTTTACAGTGATAAAAGTCAAATGTTGACATAAACAAAAATACAATAACAAGGATAGTAAGTTCTTATGCCACTCGACCTTTTACTGTATTCTTATGCTGCTGTTCATAACCTTGAAATGTGAATTCAGAAAGGATTTACACTTTTTAATGTTTTTTAAGTAAAATATGGTTTCGCATTTTGCTCCCTTACTGGTACTCAATGTAAACAGAACAGTAACCTTAAAACCAAGCCATAGCAAACCATGATTTGCTTTTTTTAACTTTTTTTTTTTTATAGAGCATACAGAAGGCTTTGATGCAGCCTCTGACCTGAAGAGGTCGCTTAACGCAATGGTAGGTATTACAAAAAATGGCCAGCAGGTGGCAGCTGAGTATAAGAGATCAGCCAGGGCCATATTGCAAAAAGTACAAGTTGTGTTGTGAATATTGATAAAACTTAGCTATATTCTAATGCTAATAGCTGCAAAACGGAAACAGATACAAATATACTTTTTTTTTTTTTAATGAAAGAAGAAACTAATGTTTTCTTTTGGTAGGTTCCATGTTTTTATAGCAATTGAACACAATATTCTGTAGGCCTTGCAAGTCAGTCAAAATCCAGTGAAACAGCCGGGAGCAAAGGGGATTGCTGCCTGGGAGCGAATGAGTTAATCACCGTACACCCTTGTATCTACTTGAAAAGCAGCATACCTTGATGATACCATCCCTATGAGTACCTTTCACATTTGAACCAGTTCAGTTCCAATTCCCGGTACCTGGGAATTGTTTTGCAACGGTGCCAATTTTCAGTGAAGTTTTTCATGACTTTAAAACAAGCGAGCCAAAGAGGACGGGGTAAAAATAATCAAAGATATAACATTTTACAAGTAGTAAAGCATAAATAATACAAACAATAGATTACTAGAAAATACAATTTGGGAACCAAAGTTCTTTGCAATACATTGAATGAAGATAAATAATATTTGTTTTAGTGTTTATTTTCGTTCCGTTGCGGAACCGAAACATGGTATCCTTTGATTTCATGTTAAGCAGTGCTTGGTAGTACGGACCAGAATTGGTCCATATAAAAATAAATAAATAAATAAAATACCGACTTGTGAAACCTACTATAATATAATGCAGGGTTTCCCAAATTTAGGATTGGGCCTCAAATGGATCCCGGGTCAATTTATAATGGTCCGTAAAATGCTGTAAACTATTGTATTTATATATTTATATATTTTATATATATTTTATTCGTATGTGGTGTGTTCACTATAATTGCCTTTGCAAATTCTGTTTAAAAAGAAAGCTTCAGTTTCTCTTGAGGGTGGGTCATTACTAGAAGGGGGCACGCTGTAAATCCGCCTCGTTGTCTCTAACCCTGTAATCAACCCTGACTCCTCTACACACACACATACACAAACTCACACACACACACACAAGTACACACGATTAGCTCAGACAAGGTCATTCCAATCCTGAATATTGCGTTACAGTCGTAGTTAATCATTCATCATTAGCGCCGACTTTTGTTAGATGGGTCGCCTCATTATTCCGGGAAACGGATGCAACCGAAAGGATGCGACTGTCTGTGGTCATTTAAGTGTTTTGGATAATCACAGCAATGACTAATTGGCATTACGAGCAGGGGCTGGTTGCGGTTAATTACCATTATTGTGATGCGCACGCTGGGACTAATGGCACCTAAGGTTAAATTGCCGCTCGCCTTCATCGCGCCCTCCATGTTGGAATTTTTTGAAAGCGGCCTAATGCCATTGACGAGTATTAAATGCAATGTAGGCGTGTCATACAATCACTATAATATGAGCATACCTTCGAAATATGAATGTTTGACACGGCTTTTTTCCAGACCGATACAAGTACTCACCGATACGATGCAATGTACTGATACCACTCGTACTTATGATACGATAACATTTCAATTAGTATGAGAGTTAATTGTGAACAAAACCCTTTTTGTTTTTCTGACGCACATGATTGACTAATGTGTCAAAAAGCCACAGTGTTGCAAAGAAGACTTATCAGATGTCAGATTTTTTTGCCAAAAATTCCCGTGGCTGGTATCGCCATCCTTCACGAGTACCTTGAAATTGATACCTGGTATCAATGCTTGCTCACCCCTGCTTGAAAGTTATTCATAGTAACACTAAAAGCACAGATTAATAATAATATGGTAGAAATACATACAATGACAATAAATAATCTACACTCACTACATGCTTAATTGACATGGTGGCTCCTTTATCGATACATACATAATGACAAGAAATAATCCACAAAGAAGCCCATGGCACACTTGATTGCAGCATGTGATTTATAAATAATACAATCACTCCTGTTGACATTAATTCAAGATTACCGACACCTTGCACAATACCGATAAATTGAATGGCTAGAAATAATCCACAGTCAATAAAAAAAAGTCTTCAGCATGCTTGGTCTCATATATGGTGATGCTCAATGTTTATTTGATTGCGTCTCTTGACATTTAGTCATGATAATTTACATCTTGCACAATAGAAATAAATAGCTTTTAAAAATAATGCACATAATTACAAAAAAAGAGTCTACAGTGTGTCCGTTTGCAACGTATGCAATACTTTATAAAAACAATATTATCTCTTGTTTTGCCAGTTATTCATGATGATCGCCACCTTATAAATATACTGTATACTCAACAAGAAATAATCCACAAGGAAGTCCATGGCACGCTTGCTCACAATTTGTCATATAAACAATACAATCTCATTTTGACATTTAGTCAGGATTACTGACACTTTGCCAAATAGCAATAAACTGACTAGCTAGAAGTAATCCACAGAGTCAATTAAAAAGTGGATCCGCAATGTGCATGCCACCTTTATTTGATTTCTTCCAACACAGTTTTTCATGATAATTGACACCTTGCTTGCACGATAGAAATAAACATTTTAAAAATAATCCACAAAATTAAAAAAAAGTCCACGGTGTGCAATGTATGTGTTGCCAGTTACTCATGGTAAGCGTCACCTTGCATAATAGAAATGACTACAAATAATCCACAGAGTCAAACAAAAGTCTGCAGCGCCCTCGTCACACATAGGCTGTTTTATGATTATGTTATCACTCCTCTCACAAATTATTAATGGTACTGCTACCTTGCACAATAGAAAACAACAGAATGAGCAGTAATAATCCACAGTAAAAAAAAAAAAAAGAAAAAAAAAAGTTTGCACAGTTTGTGTTGTATAAACATGATCGTGCTTACTCCTGATAACTGCCACAATGTGCAATAGAATTAGAAATAATCCCCAAAAGTAAAAAAACAACAACAGTGCGCTCTATTACATCATATAAACTATGTGATTGATCTTATCACCTGTTATTCATGATAACCACCGCCTTGCACAATAGAAATAAACAATACAAATGGATAAAAAAATTTAAAAAAGGGAGTCCTGAACTAGATCTGCCTGGGTCAGCGTTGTTTTATCAACATATGATACTTGTGTGGAATGTTTATCTTACTTGCAGCTTATCACAAAGCAGGAAATGAAAGGATTGACATTGAAAACAAGCCGATTTCTTTCCACCGTTTTGCCTCAGACTGCAACTCCGGACACGGATTTGACGATAATGCCCATCTTCCTTGGGGGAGAAATAGCTTTCAAGGTCATGACGGGCACCAGAATATTGTTCACAGGGATTTTTGGACTAGTGTGGAAAAACATTTGGGGGTTGCTGTTCTCCTTCCAGCATTTTGCCATGATTATTATTCAATAAAGTAAAAGAGAGAGGGGAAAAAGACGCTTGCTTTTTGTTTTCTTTTTAGCGGAATGTTGAGCAGTTGAGTTGCCCTCCCCTGAACCGCCATCACGACTCGGGTCATAATTTTGTCGATATATCAGCTGTTGTCACTGTCGGCCATGCATGCCCTTTTTATCGTTCACCATTATCCTCCCTCCCTCCCTCCCTCCCTCCCTCGTTTTGTTATTAAATCCCGACACTGCGACGGCAGGAATGCGCGTGGCTGACATTTTCACGCGTCTCCATGGTTACAGGCCATCGTGGACACAGTGAACAATCTCCTGAAGCCCGAGGCTCTCAAGTCGTGGCGAGACATGAATTCCACAGAGCAGACGCACGTGGCCACCATGATGCTGGATACGCTGGAGGAAGGGGCCTTCGTCTTCGCCGAGAACCTCATCGAGCCATCCATCGTCAAAGTGCCCGCCGAGAACATCGGTAAGTGGCTCGCCAATCAACGAGACCGCCCGTCACTGGCAGCACTCGGCCTATTACTTCTCTTGCCGGCTGGCCGAGCGCCATGTTTAAGTGAAAGGAAATGTCTCTCGCCGCTTGGAGACGAGTGCAATCCTCCGCGGACGCTTTTCTTTCTTTTCTTTTCTTCCTAGGTGATATCAGTCAGGTAAGCCTTCTACCTCATTGATTTTCAATCAGGCAAGTCACCTCATTGAGCGCCGTGCAGCTGGATGAAGTGGGAACAGACTTCCCGGACCTGGAAACAAAGACGCCATTTGAAGAACATTGTTCCACTCGCTTCCCTCGCCTGCTCCCATAACTGCCAGTTACCCGAGCTGATCGCCGGCTTTGTCCTCGCCCGAGCTCTGATTAATACTTTTTTTTTTTTAATGAGCTGTGGGAACTTCTTAGGTTTCTCTGAAGTAATGAGGAACCTCAGTAGACAAAAGTTGAATTGCAGAGTCAAAGGCCTATTTTTCTCAAGCCTTAAAGGGGGCAGATTCACCAAAAATGCTTTTTAATTGCTTGTATACAAATAGTTTGGGTCCCTAGAGTGCCTGCCCACTTATCAAGTGTGAAATTATGCAACCAAGTACATTTGTTGTCTCTTGATGACGGTATTGCAACCAGAATTTGTTCCAAAGTCTGGAATAGTAGTATAACTACCAATGCTAGCGTACAGTAGATATTAATGGAGCAACGGATACAAAAAACTCACAGATGGATCACAGATTTGAGTCATGGACTGGATCGTTGTTTTTGGATCAGCAAAAAAAACAAAAACAGGATGAAAAGAAAAAAGTTAAATTACCAATGATGGTCACACCCACCTAAGTAGGGCGAAATTTGTTCTCCTTATTTGACCCAACCCCTGAGGGAGCGGTGAGCAGCAGCAGGAGCTGCGCTCTGGGTTCATTTAGTGATCGAACCCCCCAATTCCAACCCTTAATGCTGAGTCTCAAGCAGGGCGGCAATGGGTCCCTTTTTTTTAGTCTGGCCGGGGATTGAACCCACAACCTTGCAGTCACTGGACACTACCACTAGGCCATTGAGCTGGTTCATTGGGTTGAAAACATTCAACTCAAAATGTCAAGTATGGCCGTCCAAGATTTTAGGAACAAAACTTTAAAGTGCAATATAAGGAAGGATACACATGGACCGTAAATGACGCAGATCCCAACGTGGGCTGGGTCCGCACCTAATGACATCATAGAGTGAGCACCCACTCGTCGTCTCGGTTTGGGAGGGGCTGGTGCTTGGAGAGCAGAATGACCTAGAATTGCTCATAGAGGGGCGAATGGAGGAAAACACAATTTCGGTGATGTTTTTGGTGAGGAATTAGCATTTTAACGTGGCTAAAAACTCCAGAAAGTTAATTTTTCACGATACTGTCCCTTTAAATGTCTTGTCAAGTACTTGTTTGAGTCGCCAAAATGCAAATTTGTATCATCTTTACAGGCGCTTGCTTTTTTCCACTCTCTTCCCTCTGCTTCCGCCAGTGCAAGCCACAGAATTGACAAAAATAAACACAGTTGTTTTGATGCCCCCGGTGTCACCTCATATGAAAATACAGGAGACCCCTGTTGTCCTCCACTGGTGTTGTCTCGTTCCAACTGGCGTGTTGTTTTTTTTGGGTTAGGGTTCCGATTCGCGGTCAGTTCACTATATCCTCCCGTTTGTTTCTATCACTGGCAGACATCCATTCATTTCTATACGGCTTATCCTCATTAAATCGCACAACTGCTGTGATTATTTTTTTCAAGGCCCTTTTCTCATATTTTTAACACAAGCAATACATTAATCTATATTACATTCAGCAGTATCACTTCACAACATTGTATCAAAGAAATGTGGGATGAAGATATTTACTTAACGCTGCCATCGAGTTTGTTTCCTATTCCCAAGTGTCTCCCGGTGAGCCGAAGTGAACATATCATATCCGACCTCCTTTCACAGGGTGAAAAGAAGCCAGTACGGCTGCTCGTATCCAATTAGCAGGTGGCCCAAACAACACCTCCGGGCGAGCGTCAGTATCACTGGAGACTGGTTGCAAGTGCAGAGCTTGAAGTCCAAAAAATCAAGACAGACAGCGAAGGCCAGCGGAGGGCAATCCCTCATCTTTGTCTGTCAGGAGCCATCTATCTACGGAAAGCCAGGCCATTTTCTGGTGCGAGCGTCCTCCTGACCCCGTCGGTAATTTCGCACATCAAAGGCAGCGCCACCCGGCAGCTGGCGCGGCGGAGAGGAGGGGCTGCGGGAATTTGGAGGATTTTCAGAGAGATTTGCTCATGGAGCCCAGAGTTATCCAAAGCCACAGGGGGGGGTAGAGGACGTCAAAGTAAAAGCGCAATGATATTTTTGATCCTATGAATATTTGACATTCATGCGGCAGGAAGGCTGCACGCTCATCCTTTCGCAAGCACAACCCCTTGTTGTTATTTATTTGTTTTCTATCCAGCAGCCCACAAATACATTTAGCATTAAATAAATGGCGCCGCATGGGGTCTTGTTCTCTCGCTGGTACAATGAACCTCAACATTCACCTGACAGTTGTTTTTTTTTGCTCTATTAAACATTGTCTTGTTTTTTTTCTCCCGTGACTAATGCATCTCTCTCCATTCGCCCTTCTCAGTGATGGATGTGTACGTGGTGAGCACAGACGGCCAGGTGCAGGACTTCAGGTTCCCACAGACCAGCAGGGGCGGATCCACACTTCAGCTCTCCTCCAACACGGTCAAAGTCAACAGTAAAAATGGTGAGAGCACGCAATAGCCTTTGTTATTATGCGTTAAAGAAGATGTAAACATTTAAATAGATACTTTTGGGATGGACTTGTAGAGTCTTTGCTGTTTGCCCTGAAGCATTGTACAGACACAATATCAAGCATGTGCTGCGTATGGGATGCATTGTCCATGCATGCCAGTTGTCTGGTTGAAATATGGGTTCTTAATATGAAACCATAATTTGCATTAGTCCAGTTTACTTTAACTTTAACTTTTCATTTGCATTAGGATAAAAAAAAATGTGCGTCACCAGCAGTGTTGGGAACATTACTTTAAAAAAAGTAATTAGTTATAGTTACTCATTACTTGCTTAAAAAAACTGAGCTAATAATTGAATTACTTCATAAAAAAAGTAACTTGTTACCAGGCAAAATAACTATTTTCATTACTTAATTTTTTTTATTACATCAAATAATTGGGATTTTTAATATTTTTAAAATATATTATTATTATTATTATATTTTTATACAAGGAATTCAAATTAAGTCCAGCCTATGTAGGGTGTTTTCATGTATTTTTGCCTCACTCCATAATATGACACATTATACAATAATAATAATAATAATTCAATAAATTTGGATTGGTGATGTATGTTCTACCACTGCCAGTTACTACAGATATCAGAATAATAATACAAATAAAATAAATACTGGATAGATGGTGATTTGTGGCACATATGTCATCTATAGGTAATTTGTAGACAGTCCCTCCAGGATTTCCCGGGCATTTTTTATGATTGTTGCGGGCTGAAATAATCAATAATAGATATTTAAAAAAAATTGCCAATGCTATTAAAATATACAGTGCCTAGTGCTATCATGGCCAAAATCATAGTCATAACTACTACTATATTTACGCCGCAGAATCATCAACTTCCACTTAATCTCACTACACTCACTTTTAAATAAGAGAGTATGGTGATATATCTTCAGTTTATAATTTTACACATATAAAGACGCGTTTAATGAACTGCCCAACTCTAGGCTTAACATGCATCATTCACATACAAAAAAAAAAAAAGCTCATTGACATGGCTCAATGACATAAATACAATTTTATAACACTTAAAATGCATTCAACTAAAGACATTTATTTTAAGCAATTTATAAATGGTGTGTATTTTTTTCATATAGATTTGGTTGTAAATGGACAAATAAATCAATAAGCCTAATAAAAATAATGGAAACAAGGTGAAATAAGTAGTTAAATTAGACAATGAATAAAAATAATAATAATACATATACTGTAAACAAGATGATATATACATATATACCATTTTAACAATAAATATGATTTTAAAATATCTATTAAAATAAACACTATTTAATAACAAACACAACACATAAACACAAACAATAAAATTAATAATTAAATTAATAAACTACTTGAATGTAAACAAGAAGGTATATAAACACACTGAATACAATATGACTTTAAAAATAATAACTGCAACATAAAAAAAAACCCACATAAACATGATAAAATTAATAAAATAAAGATATTAAACAACGGTGTGTCCACTAATAGAAATACATGTCACACGTTAAATGCATTTTTTTTTAAATTATAGAAGCCCACGTAAACTATTAACTACCCCCACGCATGCAGAAAAAGCAAATCCCTGAAGTGTCATCTTTCTTTTGCTCGGAGGTTGATTTCATGCCTGCGTGTGTGTTCTCCTCCCCCGCCGCTTTCATGAGCGTGATGTGTTGCAGGTGTGGCCAAGCTGGTCTTCGTGCTGTACAAACACCTGGGTCAGTTCCTCAGCACGGAGAACGCCACGCTGCGGGGCTTTGGGGATGCCGGCAAACATAACCTCTCCCTCACGGTCAACTCCCACATCCTCTCCGCCTCCATCACCAAGGAGTCCAGCCGTGTGTTTGTGGCCGACCCCGTGATCTTCACGCTGGAGCACCTGGACGTAAGACACCCCCTCCACTTCGCCGCCCTCGCGAGACCGCAGCTGCGCGCGCCTGAATCCGGCGCCCCCCAACGAAAGCTATTTGAATAAAGAAGGAAAACATCAATGTTGTGCTTGTGTGCCACACGTAGCAATTATCAGAGATCAGAGGAACAGACGAGTGGAATCCGAGTCGACTTCCATCTGCGCATTACCATAGTAACCCTCGTTGCATCTTGTCTCGTCGACTTTCTTTTATTCCCTAATTTGGATCTCTTTCATGCGCTTCCTTCCCACCATGGCGCGCACTCAAAGAATATAAATTGACACTTATTTGTACAACACGCGCTCCCCTGCCCGCTGCACATCCTCCGGCGCAGTCAGAGGTTTGAAAATGTACAAGGTGCGGCCATGCATATTGCAGCGCGCCGCTCATGTATGATTAATTGCTTCTTCTTTTTTTCTTCTTCTTTTTTTCCCCCCGCAGAAGGAGCACTATTACAATCCCAACTGTTCCTTCTGGAATTATTCCGAGCGCAGCATGATGGGATATTGGTCCACTCAGGGCTGCAAACTGCTGGACACCAACAGGAGCCACACCACGTGCTCCTGCAATCACCTCACCAACTTCGCCATCCTCATGGCCCACCGGGGGAACGTGGTAAGCGCGCTCCTCTCGTACAACCGAGACCAGTGATTCTCAAAGTAAACATCAATAAGAAAAGTATAAAGTTAAAAAAAATAAAGGCCTCCTCTCAAATCAAATACGCGCTAGCACTTTCTGCAGTTGAGAAAACAAACGGCCCCAAGGCACTGTTTGAAGAAATACAGTATTTAAATGCAAAGTATTTTCCCATGCCCAAGCCCTTCACAAAAAGAAATCGCTTGTAATGAAGCTGGAATAAACCTTGACTTATTAACATTGTATTAGTACACAGTCAAGTTCTTAGAGTAAATTTTACTACATTCGGTCCCAGTCTAAACTAGAGTAAACGTTACACTTGGATGAGAGTCAAATATTTAAAAAAAAATCAATCACTCAAGGGTTTAGGAACGATCACAGAACCTTCAGGTTGGGAGATGGGCCAATCACAACCCACTGAGCCATGCTGGCTCTATTGTGTGTATATCACTGGTGTCAGGTGGAATCCTCAAACCATTTTTTTGGTCTCCTTTCACCAGAAATGTTAGGCATGGCATAGCTCAAGTGATAGAGTGGCCGTCATCCATGCTGAAGGTTGAGGGATTGTTGCTGAACCCTTTACCTTTACTGGACCTTTTTTTTAATTTAATTTAATTTTTTATTTTATATATATATATATATATATATATATATATATAATATTTTACTCTCTTCAGAGTGTAACATTTACTCTGTTTAGACTGGTACCGAATATAGTCTTTTTCAGAGTAAAATTTACTCTACGAAATTTACTATGTATACTCATACCTCAATGCCTCCTCCAATAATTGATCAAATATGTTTTTTAAGTCATTAGTCTACCCTTAGCAACTAAAAATAAAGTGGGTTACATAATGAATTCCCGGTAGAGTTGCCCACAAAGAAACACCTCCCCTCCAATAGACACCTCAAACAAATAACAGCAATCTAGCATGTCATCTGTAAAATTATCTGTGTCGGCCCGATACATTTGACACATCGGCAAATACTCATATGTGTCACAAATAAAGTTTATGTTTTACAATGTTTTCTCATTGTTTTAAAGGAAATTTTTATAGATCAAAAGTACAAGAGATATTGGTGAATACTCGGACAATATTCAGTCTAAAAAAAGTGGTATCGAACATCCTCAGTAAAAAATAAAGGCCTTCTCTCTGAATAATACTTACAGGAAATATGTTATTTTAGTCTATGCCCATGCCCCGCCCCTCAATAAAGTAGCTTTTGAATGATTGTGTGTCTCAAAATAAATACTTCCCCTCCAATAGATTCATTAACTAATCGTTCAATACCCCACCCTTAACAAAAATGGATTAAGTGGGCTTGTTAAATATTCAAGTCCATCAGTAAAAAACAAACAAAAACAAAAAAACAGTGCGCACAGTCAGTGTCAAGTTCCACAGGGAGAAAAAACAGCGACAAAAAAAGAGAGAGAGAAAGAAAAAACAACATCAACAACAAAAGGATAAAGTCCAATTCTGCCTGAAAGGGAATGGGACGAAGAAAATGTATTTACCACCCCCATCTCCCATTCAAAATTCCAAGCTACACTGCTACTTAACCTTAAGACTCAATAATAACAAGTACCCAGAGAGCAATAATTATTAAATAACCAAGGAAAAAATTGAGAATACAAATGATTTAGCATGGTGGCATTACCATAAGAAACAATAAGTGTTACGAGTTTAACAACACAAATACACAAATGTGGGAAGTAAACAATACTAACACGGGTAGGACAGTATATACCAGAAATGGTAATATACGATTTACCAACAATGATAATGAACAAAATACCGATAATGGTAAAGAAGAAGCAAGCACATTTTTACACAAACAGAAAGCACTGATGTCATCCTAACACAAGGAATTCTCAATATATTGTGACCAGACCATTCGTTTAAATAACAGTTTAAATCGATAAATGCTTTTACATAGTTTATGTTGTAAACGGAGATTATTCCATAATTTAACACCACATACAGACACACACAAACTTTTTCGAGTAGTTCTGATTTTCATTAGCGTGAAATCTCCATATCCTCTTGTGTATGAACACTAACTCTAATTGTGAAAAACGTTTGTACATTAGCCGGTAATGTTTTATTAAAAGCTTTGTATAAAATTATAGATGTATAGTATTTACAAATAATGCGTGTGCTCCAGAAAACCAACCTTCTGATGCACGTTTCTGTATTGTGACTAATGGATTAATTGCATTTTGGTATGCGTTTCCCCAAACTTCGATACAATATATGAGGTATGGAAGAACCAAGGTGCAGTGTAAAATACGAAGTGCATACTCATCAAGATATTGCTTTACTTTATTTAAAATGACTAGGGTTTTTGAGATTTTTGGTGTTGCATGTCTGACGTGGGGTTTCCAAGACAATTTACTATCAATTATTACTCCCAAGAATTTATTTTTAGTAACACTTTCAATTGGCGCACCATCAATATTTATTTGTAATTCAGAATCTAATTTTTGATTACCAAACAGCATTGGTTTAGTTTTGCTTATATTTAAGGATAATTTATTTATGTCCATCCATTTTTCAATATACATAACTCATGGTTCATTGTAGTTATGAGCTCATTATAATTATCACGACTATAAAAAATATTGGTATCATCAGCAAAAATAATACATTTTAGTACTTGGGATACATTAAAGATATCATTAACATACAAATGAAAGAGTTTTGGCCCCAGCACAGACCCCTGGGGGACCCCACAAGAAATATTAAGTTTATTCGATGTATATTGCCCCATTTTGACATATTGGGTCCTCTAAAGAGCTTTTAAGCCATCGTTCAGCCACTCCCCGAATTCCATATTTTTCAAGCTTATAGGATGAATGATTGATTTGAGCTTTTTTTCAAATCGACAAAAACACCAACAGCATATATTTTCCGATCCAAAGCATTTGTAATATCTTCCATTGCCCCGATTAATGCTGATGAAGTAGTTCTTTGACATCTAAAACCGTACTGACCTTCATTTTATATTTGATGCTTGTCCAGAAAGTTCTCAAGTCGAGAATTGAAAAGTTTTTCAAGAATTTTTGAAAACTGAGGCAATAGAGAAATTGGTCTATAGTTGGTTAAACTGTGTTGATTTTCATTCTTAAAAAGAGATATTACTTTTTCAATTTTCATATTCTTGGGAAAATGGTCAGACTGAAAGGATAAATTATAGATATATGTTAAGGGCTTAACAATATTAGCAATAACTTATGCCATATTGATATCATGAAAATATGTGGATAACTTACGCTTACATTTCATTATTATACTTATTACTTCTTGCTTATCCGTAGGTGAGAGAAAAAGTGACACTTAATTCAGTTTAATGGATGTATCACATTTTTCGGCTTTATGAGACGGAATTTTTGCAGCCAATTTAGGGCCAACATTTACAAAAAAATGTATTAAAACTCTTCACAATCTCATGCATGTTATAGATCTCACCTTTTTCATCAAGAAAATAATCAGGGTATGATTTAGGGTATGAAGGGTATATTATTTGCAAATAAAGGCCTCCTCTCAAAAAGACGCCACATAATCTCTGCTCCAATAGATGCTGTGTTTTCTAAAAATCACAAATGGGCATCCTCAAATAAATCGTTTTTTCTACCATGTCAAACTCCACCAATATTTGATAAAATCTGTTTTTTATACCAATTATCAGACACTCACATGTCTAGTCCGCAAGCGTATGTACAAATAATTAAAGCCTCCTCTGAATTAGATGCCAAGTACTCTCTGCAGGGGGGCTGCGGTCCGACCTACATGACGACGTCGAGCATGAGAATGGCGCGTCAGCGGGAGCTAATTCGATTATTTCCGGAGGAGGTGCGGAAATGAAGCAGGCCGTCACTTTAAAGGAGTGAAATGGCGACTCGCACCGAGGCGGTATTGCGCCATTATCGGAGCTAATTATATTTCACTGTGGTCACTGTCTAATATTTCATGCATACGTCGCGGAGAATTGCATTGAAAATGGGACGACCGCAAGGTTTAAACTTCCCTGTCGTCCCTCTTGTGAAGTGGTTGGCCCAGCATTTTGGTCACAAAATGCAATTACAATTTAATGACATGACGAATGGCAAATGTAGCAAGGACGGCGGCCGTCATAAATGCGGGGGATCAGTCTGTGGCTGATTTAATAATACGTCCCCCGCTCGTGAACCCTGTCCCCCGTCATCTGTCTTAACCTCAACCTTAACCGCAGCTTGAAACCAGAGCCCCCCGAGGCACGGCTTAGCCTCTCGCCAATTGCCTTCGCAGCACCTCCGCCACGGCCCTCGCCCTCAATAAAAGTGCAAATATCACAGGAGGATTTGCCCGACTTGCAGGAGTGATATTTTGTGCGCGGCGCTCTGCTTTTTACACATTTGTGTGGATACAGGCTTGCTTTTTAGATCTTTGACTTCAGAAAGATGAAACCACCACAAGTAGCTCTGTATTACAGCTCACTCCAAATGGCACTCGGTGGGCCGCAGACCTCCGGCAAGGCCAAACAAGCCTGACCAAATTGTGCAACTTCAGATAGAAACCTCCTGCACGTCGGCATTTTGTCAACAACATTCAGTCTACGATGAACACCTCCCCTTCAATAGATACTTTTAGCAATTAACAGACATAATTAGCTCCTCTGGTAAACGATCCATGACACATCCCGAACAAGTGGGAAAAACTGCTTCAACCATACACAGACATTTAACAAATGATAGATGCCATGCCTCAAATAATCAACAGGTGCATTACTTCTAACTCTACATGAAATATAAATACCTCCCTTCAACTGGACTTTTCTGTTGACCAAATAACAGCCATGTCAAACTTGACTGAATACATAAGCATTTCAAAAAAATAAAAATAAATGCCTCCTCTCAAATAGACGGTGTCTATGCTCTGTAGATAAATGCCCCCCCACACTCAATTTTTTTTTATTTGAGGAATCATACGCATTGACAAAGTATCAATGTACCTTCAGTAATGTATACAAGCAAGTCTAGCTCCACCCATACACTATAATTTTTATAAAAATAAATGCCTCTCCTCAAATAGATGCCTAGCATGCTCTACAACTGAGGAAATGCCTTCCCTGCCACTATTAAAGGAACTGTACGTGTTGACAAATGAAGGCACATTCACCAAGTAGGGGACACAAACTTGTCTAGCGCCACCTATACACAAACATTTGTTTAAAAAAAAAAATAAATAATAATAATAATAAAGACCTCCTCTCCAATGGATGCCTAGTACTCTCTGCAGTTGAATATATCAATGTCTCTCCTGCCCCAGACACTATTGAAGGAATTGCGCATGTTGAAAAATTAAGGTGCATTCACCAGCATTAACAACAGATAATTAATTAACGAATTTGTCTAGCACCACGCATACACAAGTTAAAATAAAGGCCTCTAAGATAGATGTCTGTTGACGAAATATATCAATAAATAAAATAAATGCCCCCCAGTAACTAAAATCAATCCTGCTTACAATGCCTTATGTCTTTCAGGATGTTAGCAAGAGTGGAGAAATGGTTTAAAAAAATAAATAGAAATAAACACCTAACCTCAAGTAGACATTTTCCATTCCTCTGTCAATTAAATCACGATGCATGTCTTGCTTGGCAGTTACACAAACATTTGTATAAATGAATACCTCCTCTCAAATACAGACTTGCTGCAAATGAATTAAAACAGCCTTTATTTGAAGAAAAATACCTGCCTGCCCATCCCACCCCTTGACAGAGTTGAGTGTAAATAGGGTTTGTAGTCCTTGTGTTGTTCTAATCCTGCATACAAAGAAACAAATGTCCTTGGCAGAGGTAATAATCTCTCTCATCTGAATAAGCAAGGTAAGGCATCTTTACTTATATAGCGCATTTCATATGCAATGTGCTTTACATCATTAAAAGTACATTTAAAAACAAAAGAGCTAAAGACATTAAAAAACAAGTATAAGCTTACTAAAAGTACAGTGCTAGAAGAGTATTTTAAATCGTATTCCATTTGTGTGCAGCACAACGGCTAAATGCTGCTTCACCATGCTTGCTTTCAACTCCACTCATTGACCCTACAAGGGTTATATTCGTTTAGCATTTCTTTAAAGTACTCACATTCCCAAATACTTGGAAATGTAACAGTAAAATGAAGTAGGCTGAAAAAGTTTTGTTCTTATCGTCATGACCTTTCCATCTCTCCCTACAGGGCAGGGGGAGCGTCCACGAGCTGCTCCTCACCGTCATCACCCGGATGGGCATCGCCGTGTCGTTGGTGTGCCTGGCCATCAGCTTGTACACCTTCTGCTTCTTCAAGGGCCTGCAGAGCGACCGCAACACCATTCACAAGAACCTCTGCCTCAACCTCTTCGTCGGCGAGCTGGTCTTCCTCGTGGGCATCAACATGACCGAACCCAAGGTAACCACAAACGAGTGGGAGGGATTAACGAATTGTCCATAGCTGCGAAAGTGTGATTCCACCGTAATTCTTCTCCTTCTCCTTTTCCCATCAGCTGGTGTGCTCCATCATCGCCGGCGTCCTCCACTTCTGCTTCCTGGCGGCCTTCGCCTGGATGTGTCTGGAGGGCGTGCAGCTGTACCTCATGCTGGTGGAGGTGTTCGAGAGCGAGTTCTCCCGCCGCAAGTACTACTACCTGGCCGGCTACCTCTTCCCGGCGGCGGTGGTGGGAATCTCGGCGGCCGTCGACTACCGCAGCTACGGCACGGCGCGAGCGTAAGTGGCGGTGATTCTTCCTCAACCCCCCCACCGCCTCGCCATTTGGTAATGATAGTGATACCACAAAGAGCAGTGTACCTCGCTCTGGCCGGCAGCAAATTTACACCCTGTCACTGGCTAGGAGTAAAGCCGCAACACTAATGAATGCGCCGACTTGCTACTCTGACCTACAGGGCTTTTTATTCTTTGCACACGGGTAATTGCCGACCTTGTCAGTTAAAAGTTTATGTGCTTCTTTTGTTGGCCAGTTAAAAGAAGAAGAAAAAAACATGAGTTGTAGCACTGCTGTGCTCTAATTTAGGTAATTATTTATTTCTTTTTTTTTTTCGTCTTCATTCCTACAGTTTTAGCACACATTTGTAATGCTGGGCACTTCCTCACTGAAAATTGGAATGGTGAGACCAGTTCCATTTGGGTTTGACAACATTAGATGAGTGTGAGACAAAAGACACATTTCAGCTTTTATTACATCTGGATCATATACCTTAGACATATACATATAACTTAGAAGACCTTTTGTTCAAGCGCACCTATTTTTCATGTGAGCAATGGCATATACGACCGCCCAGATGTGTCCATCCATCCATATTTTCCATTTCTTTCATCCGGGGTTAGGTTGCAGGGGCAGCTGCCTAAGCAGCGAAGCCTAGACTTTAATTTACCCAGCCACTTCGGCCAGTTCTTCCGGTGGGACCCCAAGGCCTTCCCGGGCCAGAGAGACTGTCTCCCAAGTATGACCTGGGTCACCCCGGGTTCTCCTCTTGGCCCATGCCCAGAACACTTCACCATCCTAAATAGATGCCCAAGCCACCACATCTGGTTCCTCACTTCGGCAAGCTCTTCCTCGGTGGATCCCAAGGCCTACCCAGGCCAACTGGGAGAAGGCCTGTCCATTATTCTCTGGGTCATCCCGGGGGTCACCATCCTAAACAGATGCCCAAGCCACCTCATCTAGTTCCTCACATTGGCCAACTCTTGCTGGGAGGGATCGCAAGGACTTCCCAGGCCAGCTGGGAGACGCAATCGCTCCAGTATTTCCTAGGTTCTCCCAGGGGTCTCCCCCTGGCACCTGCCCATAACAACTCACCGTCCTAAACAGATGCCCAACCCACCTCATCTGGTTCCTCGCTTCAGCCAGCTCTGCCTTCCTGGAGGAATCCCAAGGCCTTCCCGGGCCATCCTGGGGGTCTCCTCCTGACACATGTCCGGAACACTTCATCATCCTAAACAGATGCCCGTGCCACTTCACCCCGGTTCCTCTTAATGCAGAGGAAGAGCAGATCTACTCTGTACCCTTCCCGGATGACTGAACTTCTAAACCTCAGATGCGTCTTATTGCATTAAATATTCAAACAAGAACTGCTGCCCCACTTTCTCTTTTGTTTTGTTTTTGTTTTTATTTAACCTGTGAAGACTAGTTTGAGAGGTGTAACCAACAGGAAAACCTGTCTGTGTGTGGGTAAAAAAAAAAATCTAAATACAAATTAAATTGAAAACTGAGTATCCAGTTCGAGAAGAGCTGATCTCAATTAGTCCATAGTTACTCGTTTGTCCACCGTGAGCTGAGCGTAGGCACAACCACAACAAAAATCCATGGAGCCCCGATATCTCAATTAGTTGTTACTTTCTTCCCACTTTGAACTGGAGGTTCTCATGCGGCTGTTAAGTGAACATGAAAATATATTCCAAAGCAAAAAACAAAACTGCTGCAGCATCGAAGGACAGAGAAGCAGCGTGGGAGCAAAGTTTGAATGCATTCTACTTTTTGATGCACTGATTTTACATTTAGTCAGTCACTTTAAATCAACACATTTAAGTTGAAAAGCCATTTTAGTCAATACAATCTTATTCTCATTGAGGTGCAATCCGGCGTCTGAGACGCACACTTGGAAGCAGTTTAAAATGGAATATATAAAAAAAAAACATCCTTCACTTCACTTCACTTGACATTTGGCAGCTGCTTAAGTAAATATTCATTTATATTTAACACATCTTCATTTACCACATTTTTATTTATATATTTGTTTGATTGATTTGTATAGAAAAATGTGAGCGTCTATTTGAATTAATGACAAACATAAGATGGCCATTTCAGTTCCACTCACTTTAAGGGGATTTGTGTCCCATTCACACTACGTGTGGAAGCTAAAATGACATCCGCTATAATTAGACAGGGTGGGAAAACCTTTGGGCCCAAATGTGACATTAGATTTTTAAATGGACAGATGGGCGCAATCGTATTACATCATTAATGTTGTGTGGTCACTTGGACCACTGCGGCCTTTTACGCTGAGACGTAACCTTGCTTTGATATTGAGGTGATTTAATGAGCAACCCCTTTTTGTCATCGCCAGGTGCTGGCTGCGGGTGGATAACCATTTTATCTGGAGCTTCATCGGGCCGGTCACTTTTATCATCGTGGTAAGTTGAGTTTCTGCAAAGTAAAACACTGTATGAATTTTTTTTTGTTTGCTTTTTTTTTTTTTTTTTTGGAATGCCAAGCCGTCTGCGGATCAATTTGCATGAAAGCCAAGCGGCGCCATTAGCGCTGCTGACACGAGGACATCAGCGGCGTCCACTCGGCCATGAAAAATCCTCCGGAATCAGAAACAACTTAAAGGGTTGCGGTGAGGAGGAGGAGGAGGACGGTCTCATCAGGAGTCGTCTCGGGCGTGAAGGTCATTTGCTCGGTGGGAAAACAAGATGGAAGCGGCGAGTGGGTGGGCCGTACGACCTTTAGCGGAGGATCATGTCTCGTCCCCCTGCCAGATACACAATTTAGAAGGCCTTTTGTTTGAACCCACTCATTTTTCAGTTGAGCAAAAGTATCGGATACTGGGGGTTTATTGTCTGGGTGTGTCCACTGATCGTTCAAACAATACATAACACTGAATGTTTACACTGCATTTATACTAGTTAGCGGTAGGGATGCACCGATACTATGACACAAATACCACTTCACCAGCCTGACAACCATGTCAGCGACGGAGTCCCACAAGTTGTAAATAATATTTTGAGTGAAACATATGCCATGTTGAAGAAACATTCGTGTTTTGTCCTTAAACAATATTTAGTTAAAATAAAACACATTTTAATCACATTTGCAAAACACTATGGCATTATCTACAGTAGTATCGGCACTTGAAGTATTTGAAATTGGTCTAAAAAATAGTGGTATTATCTAGTTTGAGGCGTAACAAACAATAAATAGCAATGACTACATTGCATTTAAAATAACAAATTAAACTTTATACTAGGGGTGTCCGGCGATTAAAAAGTTTAATTGTAATTTATCGCATGACATCAATAGTTAATTTGTGATTAATCACAAATTTTAGATCTGTTCTAAATGTACAATAAAATATTTTTATCCTGAGTTTTCATACACTTAACATAAAAGTGGAAAAAATGCTAGAATAGAAATATGGCTGCATATTTTAGTCGTTGATACATTACATTTCAAAATAATTCATAAAATTGTGTTAAAATTAAAAAGATGTACTGTACTGTAAAAAAGTGTGATATTGATTTGTGTTAAAGTCATTTTTCTGCCACTAGTTGGCATAATTGCATTTCATCACCCTCTTAAGATAATTGCCTAAGTCATTTTTTGCAAAAAATATTATTTTTGCCTAATTCCTCTCCTCATGATGCAAATGGTTCAATTTTTTTGTGTTTCCTAAAGAATCTGAAAAATGACTTATTTTAAGGCATCGATTTGTAAGACATTGGTGACAGCGCAGGGAATTTTTCTTTTCATATTAAGAGCTATCTAAACTTTAACATGAAGTAACTTGCTAAATTTTTCACATTTCACATTAAAATTGTAAAATACAACTTGACCCCAGTCTCCACTATTTTTGACACCACTACTTTAAACAAACTTTTTAGGAAAACAGTAATTGCATTATTTGTAGCTATATATATATATGGTATATATATAGTATTTGTTTTCAATAAGTCCTCGGCAAATGGTATTGTGATATCTGCTAGAGCTTGTTGCTGATGTCACTAACAGTTGCTATATTGCGATATTGCAAGTGGGCGATGACACAGAGGAAACACGGACACGCATCCGTACACAAAACTGCCATGTCCGTCTGTCCATAGCTTGTAAATTCATGCGTAGCCTCAAAGCTCCATTTTGGCAGCGATGCTTGTTTTCACTTGAATTTGGCAGGTGAATAAGGAAGACCCTCAGAGCTTAAACGCCCCCTCCTGTCCGTTTTATCGGATGTTGTAGTCACCGCCTTAAATGCATCATGCAGACAAAAGTCAACCGTAGCGGAACCCCGAGACCAAACCATCCAGAATACGGTGTCCTCGCCTTCCGGTCGTTGACTTTCCTCGCACGCTTCCTTTTGTTTCTGCTGCAAACAACCTTTTCCGCTTCGCAATGCACTCCTACGGGAATATAGTGGAGGAGATTTCAGGGTACTCGGGAGTTCACTTTGAATGAGAAATCCGGCAAAGAAGAAAAGGCTTTATTCTACTTCCAGAGGTAGATTTTCTTTTTTCAGTGTACAGTTAATGGATGCTAGTATTTGGCCAATTGTGCAATATTGAGAGCTTATCAAGTCTAGCGGACAGTTTGATTGATTACGATTACAACTTCTTCTTTTTGTTTTGTTGTTTTGTTTGAAGGGGATGGGCCTTTTGGAGTGTGTTTGGTTTTGAAGAACCTCCCATCTACTACCATTGCGATGAGCAGAATTTCTATTTTCTCCTGATTTCCTGCATATTTCTCTTCTACACTACAAAATAGTATACCGTATTTCCTCAAATAATGGTTCCAACGCTAATGGATGCCATGTCTCGATTGGTTTCCAGTGTGTCATCTTCCTTAAACGCAGTAAATTCTTTAGAGTAAATTTTACTCAATCTGAGTCTATTTGGTCCCACTATAAATAGAGTCAAATTTACACTTGCAAGAGTCAAATATTAAGAAGAAATTTTATTCAAAGTATTTTTAGTGTCCTCGAAATAATTTGCCAATCACATGAAAAAAACTATTTACGATTTTTCACTCAGAAATTCAAAGTACATTTTGCAAGGAGAGTTTTTGACTAAATTTTACTAGTTTATTTAATAATAATAAAAAGTTACACAAGGGTTGAGGAGGAAACTCACGACCTTCACCTTGGAAGACTGCCACTCCTACTGTTTGCTTATATCCAACAGAAGTTACGAAGATTCCAGGTAACACGAGTGATATACTAACAAACAGTTGCGTGGCTCAGGGAGTAGATTGGCCATCTCCCAACCTGAAGTTGTGGGCTAGTTCCTCAACCCTTGAGTGACTTTTTTTTCTTTCTTTTTTTTTTTTAACTCTCTTTAGAGTGTAAGTTTACTCTATTTAGTGTGGGGCCAAATAGACTCAGTTTAGAGTAAATTTTACTCTACAGAATTCTACACATAGAACTTTAATTGCATCAGTTCAGAATAATGATGTTATCCACTAAATAAACACCTTACTCATATAAAATCCTTTTCTTTTCTTTTTGCTTACCTTAGTGAAAAAAATACTCCTCAAATAGTGGTCCTACTCTCATAGACACCATATTTCAATTAAATTAAACTAAATAAACACCTTCCTTCAAATAAGGCCTCCTTTTACAAATAGAATATTTCCCCCCTCAAGAAAGAAAAAAGAAATAACAGGTAGTATCTGTACTGACCTTGGTTAAAAAAAATACTGTATTTCCTCAAATAGTGGTCCGTACTGTAATAAACGCCATGTCTCAATTACTTGCTGCCATCTATGAAATGTGGCTCCTCAGGTGCTTCCTCTACTCACTCAATATCAATTATCTCACTTCAACAATATTTTTGTCTATGAACGGACATTTTAGTGGGAACCGCTCAGCCCACTTGAACTCCTTTGCAAACCAAAACAGCAGCACATGAAGAGTCCCTCAGTTGAATTAGAGTGCGGGGTCTCACCACGTTATAAACGGGATTCCTGGGCGGTATTAAACCAACCATAGGGTTTTGTTTTTTTTAGTTAAGAATTTTAAACAAAATCTTTAAAAAGGAAGATAAAGACCTCTACCCGAATAAATCCCCCCCACCCCCATTTAGATGTCGCGCCCCCATCCGTAGTTGCAAAAATAAACACCTCCTGCCACTGTAAGATGGAATACAGTCAGTAGAGTATATTCCTGTCACGCCAGGCAGTTCATCAGTTTTAAATTGGCAGGCACAGTTTCTTTTGTCTACTAGGAATTCATTTCAAAGGTGTTATGCGAAATTGAAGCCCGTCTCTTTCCCTTTCCCCACGCTGGCTCCGAGCCCTCCGGTGCTTCCCGAGACACACGTCCAGGAATGTTGGAAAACATTACGGGGTGAATGGCTCGAAAAATATGGCACCTCACCTTCATTCTTTTCCCCTCAAGTGCTTGTCTGGAGCCTTTTGTCTGTGCCTTACTGATCACATTTACTGCTGCATGTGTGTGCGCGCTCCAGATTAAGCATATTGTCATCTATGCTGAAGATCAGCGCCGCGGGAGGTCGAGCGCTCGCATTAACCTCTTGTTAACCCCCGCCGCTGTTGCTTTTCCACCCCCCGGAAATCTTAATGATCTGCTGAAGTATTTAATTTTCCGCTAGGTAAAGGTCCGCCGGCGTATAACGGTAGTCGTTTTAGCGATTGAGACAAAACGAATCTGGACGAGAGCCAGTCGATGACGGAATCCGACACCACTCTAAGTGCATCGCGTCACAGTCTTGACACGTGTTTGTTTTGACAGGTCAACGTCATCTTCCTGGTGGTGACCATGTACAAGATGGTGAAGCATTCCACCTCCATGAAACCCGACTCCTCCAGGCTGGGGGGTATCAGGTGAGGAGAGTCCCTCGGGGAGGATCAGGTGTTGTTCAGGTTAAAAACAGACAATAATACCGTACTGCTACCGAAAATCTAAAGATAAATTTCCATTTAAAAGATGTACAAGTTCGGCGTTACAGCCATTTTATGTCGAGGTTGTACAGAGTTGACGTATGGAATGCAACCTGGCAGGTTTTCTGACTAACATGGCAGCTCCTGGTAGGCTGTCAGATGTGCCGTGACCACAAATATACAATGGTTTACAGTTACTTGGAAGACGCAGCACAAAAGTTATGCGGGCAATGAGCCACATGCTGCTTCACCAAAGACATTATTATCCAGTCACACGTAACAGCCTGCTCTGGTCAATTTCCATTACAACCAGTGAAGACTTGGCGCGCGGGGCTTTAGGATTTCATACGCTAATAGATTTTCAAATTTTGGAACAGCTCACAGTCCAAAGCATACCACATCGCGTGCTGGAGTGCGTGAGGTGTGTACGTAATCAAATTCAAACTAATGCTACAAAAGGATGGCTGGTTATGTAAATTTAGTTAGTCATGACGTTTTCAAAACATGAAAATGGCATGTACTTCATTGAGCAAGTTGCATGACTCAAACCCAATAGAGCATGCTTTTAATTTAGTGAAGACAATAAAGAAAAAAATGCAACCAAGCAGTAACAAAAAGAACAAAATAGTTTTAATCCAAGTATTAAAAATTAGTACAGTGTTCCCTCACTACTTCGCAGCTCACTTATTTTCGATTCACTGTTTCGCAGAATTTTATTCATTATTTTTATGCTTCTACACAGTAAATTTATTGGTAAATTTTACTCTAAAAAAAGACTTTTATGTCCCACTCTAAACAGAGTAAACTTAACATTTGGAAGAGAGTAAAATACTTAAAGAAAACAACAACATAAAAAAAAAACCACTCAAGGATTGAGGAATGATCCCACAACCTTCAGCATGGAAGACAGCCACTCTACCACTTGAGTTATGCCAGACTGATTGTTAGTTAACATATTGCTGGTGTGTCCAAAAGGAGACCAAAAATGGAGGTACGAGGATTCCACCTGACACCTGCGATATATTGATACCGAGTAGGAGGGGCATGGGTCAGTTGTTGGGTTGGCTGTCTCCCCACCTGAAGTTCGGTGATTGTTCCTCAACTGTTTGCTTTTTTGGGGGGGGGGGGGGGGGGGGATATTTTACTCTCTTCCAAGTATAAAGTTGACTGGGACTGAATAGTCTTTTTTTTTTTCTTAGTCAAATTTACTCAACAAAATATATATATTATTTATATATGAGTAAATATAAACAGCTCTTTCTTTCATTACTCAAAATAAAAACAATTTGGTAAGTTTTTATGGGTGTTAAAAAAAATTTGTTGATTCGGCAATATATTGCGATATTACAGCGCACAATTCTCGTATTGATTCAATATGCAGCGGAATCAATTTTTAAAGATATATTTTTGATGGAAATATTCAACAAAAAATCTTAATCCGAGTTAGGGTTCACACTTTAAGCATGGAAGAATGTTATATTAACGGAACATTAAGCCTTAAAATTGGATTTGTTTGTTTGTTAAATACGGTGGACCACGGTTTATAAGTCTGAAGTACATTTTCATACAAATCTTACAGTATACATGTACAAGTTTATTGAGTATTTTCTAAATTTGAGTAAAAAAAAAAAATCACAATAATTGACTTATAGATTCGTATCAGGATTATCGAATCGAATCATGACCTATGAATTGTGATACAGATCGAATCGCAAGCTACTAGGCAATTCACACCCCTATAAGTTAGGAAATATGTATCATGATTACTTCATTACTTCTTTTTTCATTCTTCTTAGCAAGTCAATAGTTTACATGGAGACTTTTTAGTCATTCCGATTGAAATCATTCCCAATGAAGATCTTTGGCCACCTGTTTACATGTGACGTGATCCATTCTGACCCGCTCCCCCGTTTAATCGGATCAGCCGCGGGACGCACGGACATCGATCACGTGATTCATAAAGATGGAGTTCATTCGTCATTTAGCACAGTAGTTGTGATAGTGTTAACACTTTTATTGAAGCAACAACTTGATAAAAAAACAAGTTCTCCCCTCGCAGACAAGCTCTGGGGAGACGCCGCCATTTTAGTGGGTGGAAACGATGACGTCAAGACATAGCATGCGCATGCCGGATGAAGCCTCACCATTCCGAATGAAATGTATACATGACGCTCGTTCAGATTGACGAAAGGAATATACCACCCCTGTGATTCCGAATGAAATTCTATTCGGATTCAGCCTTTTCATTCCGATTGAGGTGTTTATATGGAGCATTTTCATTCTGTTAGAACGTTCAAAGTCATTCTAATCGGAATACATGACTGCGTGTCTCATTCCTCCAAACCCCCCACCCCATTCTTGTGTACACGTGTATTTGCAATTGAAGTTATATGAAAGCAAATCCCTTTTTTTTTTACAACCACTACTTTGTGGAAATTCACCTATCGCAGGAGGGCATGGAACGTGTCACCCGCCAAAAGTGAGGCAACACTGTAATTGTCTATATACTTTTGGCCCCTGGAAAAGGAATCCAAAGCATAACATGGTGGAGGCAGTTTTTGCTAACAATGACGCCATTGTAATGATTTTGCCTTTTGCATACCACTGCACTGGAGTTGAAATCATGCAGAAGGAAAAGAAATAGCTCATCGTCCAAAGCATACCACATCACATGGTAGATTATAGTACACCAGATGAATGCTGAATGTGTATAATGTAGATGTCCGGATTCAACCTAATGCTGCATAGTTGATAGGTTAGATGTATGATTTAGTAAGTGCAGACATTTCCAAGCCAAATAAATTGAATATTCTTAAATGGAAAAGCCATTTGCTTGACTTGAACCCAATAGAGCATCCAAACAGCAAGTGAAGGATTTTCTGTCCGCAGGTTGTAGTTTATAACCTCAGTCGTCTTCACTATACTGGGTCATATATTGCGAGTTATTTTTGTTTCTTCATGACATCACTAGACCTTTTGGCGTCTTTTTTTTCTCAGTGAACGGGTTCAATCGCACACATCGTAGAAGCCGGCATGATTAATGTCTCAATTTCTCTCATTTTTCACATTTTCCTTTTTATAGATTTCCTAATCAAAACTTGTTTAGCTCACATTTGACTCCTCATCCCCAGCTGTCACATCTCATTAACTGCCTCTAATTCG
This sequence comes from Vanacampus margaritifer, assembly GCF_051991255.1. Classification (NCBI taxonomy): domain Eukaryota; kingdom Metazoa; phylum Chordata; class Actinopteri; order Syngnathiformes; family Syngnathidae; genus Vanacampus; species Vanacampus margaritifer. The sequence continues at coordinate 46,831,643 of NC_135433.1, forward strand.
GGCTCTAACTCAAATCAGCCGTGCGTGTACAAAAGTTAAACGGAAGGTTACATCCTGTGTGATTATGAGCGAAAATGCGGTCCCGCGCCTGCCCGCGCGCGCATTCGGCTGTCTTTCTCCATACCGGGTCTCATTTTTCCTGCTAAGGTTTCTCGGATTCGCGCGATCTCTCTGGGGGCATCTCACTTTGTCGACAGTGTATCCATAAGGAGAAGCAGTCGTCATTGAAACTGACTGCCAAGCGATCGCGTTTCCTCCAGGCTTTTCCTGGAAGCAGCCGAGGCAAAACAGGCTACCTTTGCGGTCTCGGGACTCAAAAGCACAATAGCTTGTATCATTGGTTATTCTGCATTCCTCTGCAAGCTTGTTCGCCGTAGAAGATGATCTCTAAAAAACGTTTTGTTTTTTCTCTCAGGTCGTGGGTGTTGGGAGCGTTTGCCCTGCTTTGTCTTTTGGGCCTCACATGGTCCTTTGGCCTGTTCTTCCTCAATGAATCCTCCGTTGTGATGGCGTACCTTTTTACCATCTTTAACACCCTTCAAGGAATGTTCATCTTCATCTTCCACTGCCTCCTGCAGAAGAAGGTAAGGCTTTGATGCTAAACAAACACTCGCTAAGCCACACACTCAGTGGAAACGCACAGAGCTCTCTGTCAAATATTTGCGTTTTTTTTATATATATATATATATATATATATATATATATATACGTATGTTTTCCCCTTGCTACTTTGCTGTTTGTCACTTTATCGCAGGTTTTTACTTGTGACCATAACCGAATCTATTTCCATTTTAACTTACTGCTTTGTGGCTTTTCATGCTATATTTCTTTCTTCTAAGTCGTGAAAAAATAATAATAATTTTACCAAGACCAGTAACAAGTTATATTAGAACATTGTCCGCCCCTTAAATCCCCGTTCCCTCACCGTGGGTGCATTTGTAAATACGCTGCAGGCGCACCGCTTCACTCAGACCGTTCGGAAACTCGGTGTTGTTATAAGTTTGCCGTTCGGGTATTCACGATTACCCAGTACTGAAAGCCAGTGCGTCCGGCAGTAGTAAACAGTTGAAGCGCGAGCTGCTGATTATAGGCTGCGTTGAGAAATAACGAGGGGACGATGAAACGTTCCGTTAAATGCTAAGTTACAGTTTCTCTTTTTAGTTGAAAATGTCTTGTTACGTTGAATCCTGGTGGGCGAATGCGCGCCTTCTTCATCATTAAACTTCCGCTGGAAGTACAAGGATTTACAGCACCAGTGTTTATTCTTCATTTTTCATTTTAAAAGTTACATTTATTAAGTGTAGCAAATATTTAGGAGGATATGTATGCGAACCGTCTGCAAGACTGAATTTCTACTGCCGCCACAAATGTCAACTTTATGCTTCATGTTTCAAGTGATTATTATAAATTACAATAAAAAGTTAACACTGTTACTCAAAACAGCTTTGTATATATTCACAGACGTGTCAATAGTCTCCCTTCCAAGCACTCTCTCCCGCCCGCGCACAGCGCATATCAAGCTTTTGATGACGTATGACTTGGATGCGTGCGGATGAGGGTTCACAGTGCAGTCGCATCGCGTACATATCCGATTTATATCCACATACGAAAGAGGCCCAGGTCGGGTGTAAAAAAATCGGAATTGTTCCGTTCACACTGCATGAAAAAATCAGATACTTTTGAAAAAATCTGAATTGAGCTGCAGTGTGAATGCAGCCAGTTGTTTGACTCTGTCTCACCTTTTTCTGCTCTAGTGGCGCTCTAGTAGTTTGTTTTTTTTTCATGCTGGTTCCAACCTAAACCCAGTTGAATGGATTTAAGTATGCGGTTATTCTGCACATCGTTTCTCCTAAATAGTGTGTGTGTGGGGGGTGGGGGGGGGGTCTGCATTTCCCAAACAAACCCAGTTAAAGCTGGATTAAGTTAAGTGGAATCAGTCGCAAAGCAACAGGCACAGCTTTGCTTGCTCCAACAGGTTGAAGGTTTTTTTGTTTTGTTTTTAATTACTTCATTTCCCGCCCAAAAAACTAACCTAGATCAAACTGTGATTGTTCGGCACTGTGATTTTCGTCCATCAAAAATCAACTTGCGCACCTTTGTCTGCCCCAAGAGGTTAAAGGAAAAAAAAACTCCAAAAAAGGCTGGATAAAGCTTTGCCGCTGTCCACCTGGTCATTTGAATCAGTGAAAAATCAACCTTTGTCTCTTTCAAAAAGCTTGACGAGAATTTTTTTTGTTCTGTTTCCAAAACTCAAAACTATGCCAGATGGATTCAGCTCTGTGTGAATGTGTCCTTTTAGTCATTTTGTCATACAGGCCCACCTTGTACTTGTATTATCTGTGAAATTATTGATGGATGTGGCCTTCAAATGCACAGCACATCCTGCACACTCTTCCATCTAAATACTTTTTAAAATAAAAAAATTGGATCATTCTGTATCCCCTACGTTTTCAATATTCCATCATTTTATACTTGCTCCTCTACGTGTGGCTTTTAGGGAGCTGTCAGCTGTCGGTGACATCCGATCACAAAAGATTCCGAACATGCACCTTTTTTTGTGTTTTGTCTTGCTCCGTACTTGACCTGTCCTTTTTCCTGCGTAGGTCCGCAAAGAGTACAGCAAATGTTTCCGCCAGTCAAAGTGCCGCGGCACCCTGCCGCCCGAGGGCTCCCACGGCTCGGTAAAGACTGCCACCTCTCGTACCACGGCGCGCTACTCTTCTGCTACCCAGGTCGGTAATAGCAACCACCAAAAAAAAAAAAAACGGACAAAATAACATCATTTGTTTCCCTCCCCATTGTGAATGCCCACTCTGACGTGTAACCATGCCAACATGGCCTCACAAGTAGAGTAAAGTTTAGATGCCGCCGCTTGACAAGTCTTTACCGCCGTGTTCATCCACGCTCCCCGCGGCGCTCGCCCGATTGATGGTTCCTCAGAGTGAGGCATGTCGACGCCGCGTGAATCAGTCATCTCAGCGGCGTTGCTGCTCTCAAAGGTCTGCATTCAGGCGCAGGCCTCCGAGCACAAAAGTACTAAAACTGTTCAATAAGACAAAGTGGTAAGGAGATTAAAGAGACAGTTGTGTGGGTTGGGAGAAGAAGAAGAGAGCGTCTTCTGATGCCTCTTCCCGTCTTCAGGGGATGCTTGGTGTGAAAGGTCCCGGCACGGAATGGGGTGTCAAGGGGAGTATCTGAGGTGGGGCAGAAAGGGGTTGTGAAGTTTAACACCTGCAATATTGCAGCTTCAGAGCCATAGACCAGCATCAAGTAGACTAGTGGGAAAACACGTGCTCAAGGGTCAAATATGTTGTCGTTTTTTTAAGTCCATACTTATACAGACGCAACACAGAGTCCTGCTTTCAGATAATGGACTGTAGAACAACAGCAGTGCCAGGATCTGGCGTGAGATATAAAATACCTACTTGTCGGATAGCAATAATTGCAGGGGGGTCGCAAGCCAGTGGAACAATAATCTAAAGAAAAAGTATTTATTTCCAAAAAAAAGGAAAACAAGGTACATGGTAGAATGAAAAATGCTAAATTAAGGAGTTAATCCCCCCCAAAAAATTCTTGACAATATGTCCTATGCAGCCACACTAGTCTAAATACGGTATTTTGGTTAATATTGCGTTATTGGAATAGGAGTTAAGCAGCAAAACCTGTTGACTGAAGATGACATCAATGTTGCTCAGGTTTCAGGTAACAGCCAATCATAGTTCAGCTTCAGAAAACAGGTGAGCTGTGATTGGTCGTTGCCTGAGCCCTGAGCAGGTGTGATGTCATCTTCAGTCGACAGCAAGTGGCAAAATGGCCGCACCCTAAGATGGATAAAAACATCTGGATTTTGCTTCATAACTCATATTCCACAAATGTAATATTAATCAGAATGCCATGTTTAGAATAGTGAAGTCAAGAAATGTTTAAGATTGACTTTCCCTTTCACCACAGTCTTACATACTACAAACGGACACAGACTGAAAGAAACCAAGAAACAAAGTACAACTGACAAGATCATGAGGCACATCGGCACGTGTGACAGGAGAAAGATGATTGGTTGACAAACAAGACAAAGACATTAGCAAACAAAACTAAATCTAATCAAAGCAATTCTAATGTCAACAAAAACACAGGTCATGATAAAGAGAAATATTGTTAAACATAACACAGCTGTTCTGCCTTTCCGGCATTCCCTACATGTTAGTCATCCATCCCTGCCTTTGCTAAAGCCTTCCTCCAAATATGGAAAGTTAGGAAGTCAGTATGTGGTTATTAAACACTGAAACATGGAGGTAAATATTACAAACTGGAGCCATTACGGAAGTGGAGTGGAAATGTGAAGTAAACACTTTTGACTGTGCCAGCTCGTTAGAACGTACTGCAAAGTCGTTCGAACGTGTTGATACAGTTGTTCTAACGTATTCCAAAGTCTTTGAACATCTTGATAAAAAAAAAAAGAATTTTTTTATACTGAAATAATGATGCTTTTAGTCTCAATTTGCTCACAATTTACTCGCTTGGTCTGAAATGTGGGCTTGTTTAATCGACCAGAAAGTTATTATTCTGTTGTGTGAATAGCAACAAGTGGAAACACGTGTTGGTTGTGCCTTTTGCCATTAGATGTAAGAGCATTTAATTGCTATGCCTGTCACTATACATCGCTGGAATTGATAGTTACACAGAAGTAAATGTGTAATCATTTTTAGACCAATTAAGAGAAATTGGATAATTTCCCACAACACACTTGAGGTTGCAAATCACTTTTATGAAATCATTGTAAAGATTTCTTATGGGAGTTGTTTGCCTGCTAAAAGAGTGCCACAGAGTGCTAAAATCTTTCAATTATCCATTTTTAGATCAGTCGTGTCACGCTTTGCGAAGCCAGGTTGAAGACGGTAAGCCACTTAAACGCTGGCGGCGACAGCCTGTTGATCCGTGTCTCTCTGCCTGTGCACGCAGAGCCGCATCAGGCGCATGTGGAACGACACGGTGCGGAAGCAGTCGGAGTCCTCTTTCATCTCGGGAGACATAAACAGCACCTCCACGCTCAACCAGGGTAAGCAAGCCGCCAGGCGTTATTCGCTTTGAGACCGAGCTCGCTGTTTGTCTCTTCAATGGAGGCGGCGGTGGAAAAGATGCAGACTTTAATGCTGTTTTTTGTTTTGTTTTGTTTTTCTCCCCCTCTCTCTTCGCATTAGGTGTTTAAAAATAGTACACAATAACATATTGCAAGTCCGAAGCTGTTTGCCTCTCGCTCATGCTGTTTTTTGGATCATCTTTAAAAAAGAAAAAAAGTTGTGAGATTTCAGGCCTGACGGGTTGAAATGGCGGCACTGGTGACAGGGGCGGCCTCTCCTGACTCATCTGCAGCCTGCAGAGCTTGTCAGAAGGAAGGAGGGGAGGGATGAGCGAGTCAGGCGGAGGTCAGGGCATGTTTTGGGATGGATCCCGACACTGGCAAAGCTCCCCGCTGCGCCGCTGCAGATTTAGAACGTAATTAGAAATCTCAAGCTTTTTCTTTTTCCTTTCTAAAAAAGCATGCCAGTGCATAGAAAGAGAGAGCTTGTCGACCTAAATCTAAATGGGCGAAATGACTCGTTATATTCTTTACACAAACAGCGTGCGGCGGGTGATAAGAGCGCCGTGTTTTGTCTTGCGTCTCGAATGGATGCTTTTGTATGGCGGAATTTGTTTCGCATAAATGCTGCGGATGATCGCGTTGTCAACATTTGTCGCACTAATATTGTTTGACTGCTTGTTTGGATGTGTCGCGCAGGGCAATGTCTTTATGCTTCCCGAGTGTGTGATTTGTATTTATTTTTTCCCGAGTAAGTAGTGTCAGGGTGCGTCAACTTTGGTGTATTGAAGGGCATGTGCTGCATTCAGAATTTACATCAATTCAATATGTAGTAGCTAGAAGCTAAAAGGGCTTTATGTTGATTTATGCTAGTTTTTCAGTGTTCTGAATGGCCTGCCTTATGTAACTTAAGGTACTGGAGTAGAAATCACTTAATCATCCCACACCCGCTAATGTGGTGGGTATAGCCAGCTGGGGCTGCAACAGGTTAAGCTAATTAGCCTAATGCTAACTTAATTCATTCCTCAGTGTTTTGCATGTTATGTGTTTGTTCAGGAAGTAAACGTGTCAACAAAAGTCACACCTCATGTCAATTATTTCACCAGAGACCAGGAGATGTGAGCTCTACACCAACAATAAGAGTTTCATTTATGCTTTGGGAGGGGCTTTTACACCGCGTACGATCAACATAGCTACACGCTAACGGGGATTCATAAAGACCCTTCTAGTGTGACGTCACGTCTGTGTGCCGCCCATGCTGAAGGACAGGCCGCCAACGCGAGTGAATGAGAAATCAGTGAGACGTAAAAAATATGTGAAACAGTTTCTAAATCAAATTCAAATTCAGCGGTATGGTTAGAGTTATAGAGATAGGAAATCGTTCTTTCGGCTACCGGAAGTCATTTTAAAACGAGGAGGAAAAGTTTACTAAAAAATTGAAAAACTGTGGGACATGTTATTTTCAGTAATCTGACGCAAAACATGTACCCAATGTTGGAATATTCATCACTTATTTATAATTTAAAAAAATTCACATTGATTTAATAGCATAGAATTTTTTTTTCATAGGTCTTGCAAACATTTTCACATGATAATCATAGTTTACTTGCCAACATTGGGTTGTGAAAAAGTTTGTTTGCACTTAGCAAACTAAGATAGCTTGAAAGCCTTCGACGTACAGCAAGACGAGTTTATCCGGACACAAACGATTTAATGAATGATGTTTTACACCAGTAACCCGTGTCAACCAAAAGATAAATAGAACGAGACCAACCGTGCCGTGTTGAATGCAGCCAATATCCTTCACCCATCCAGACAAAGTAATTGTATGACAGCAGGCTCTCGATAGCATCAAAGTCCTCCCAAGTGTAGGCGCTCTTCTTTACATTCAAGTAATTTAAAATCTTGTGTTAGCTCACTTGGGTGAACGTAGTGGCTTCCTTTGGTGAACGTCCATACATAGGGATCTTGCCCTCCAACCAACTCCGGTTTTTGGAGATAGCGGCTCAGAACGGCTGGTTTCAATGAGACTTTCCTACTAGGAATGTTTTTTTGCTACATTTGTCATATTTTCCCACCATTTAAACGAAACGCTAAGCGAAAACATTGCTCGCTCTGTGTATTTCTATTGATTGTTTGCAGGGTAAGCGGAAGCTAAGCATTCTGGGTAAAGTGACATCAGCGAGAAGGGTCTATTGGTTTTAGGTGGTTGGTCAGGGTAAAGTTTTGGAAAGTCTCTTCTAAAGTGTAAGCTCAATGTAGCTAGATGCTAAAATGAGATTTGTTTGGATTTTTGAGGTGGGAATTGGGATGGCTGTGCTAATAAGGTGCTAACAAGGTGTTTGGCTTACAAAGTAGGCTAGTAAGGCTTTTCCTGATGTTTTTTGCTAGCTGACTGTTATTTGGAAGTGTTCATAATTCCCTCCACCTTGACGCAGGGCCCAAGTTCCAGCTAAGGGGGGGGGAACAAAAACAACGCACGATGCTGCTAGCACCATGCTCCTCTGTAGGTATGGTGTTTTTTCGGTGATGAGCAAGTGTTGTGTTGGGGCCAAACAAACAATTTGCAGCCATCCTACCCCATACAAGCATACGGTATAGAGAAAATGGGAGATTGATATTTATTTGTGATATCAATATTTACTCAAGTGCCAATACTTGCCAGATATTCTTGCAGCTTTTTTGTGTGTGTCTTTTCGTCAGTTTTGAAGGTGCATTCAATTCTTGCTAATGTCACAGTTTTGCCTTATTTTCGCCACTTGATGATGACTGTGACGGTCTACACTCGCTGACTGATAACTTTGAACAATGACATCCCTCTTATACTGTGTGAGTTCTCTTGAGGACCTTGGCTTTTACTTGTAAGCTAATACTACAAAAATGTCAGGAAAAGCCTACCAGAACATCTGAGCTTTAATCAGAGTTAATCAGAGGCACTTTAAATGTTGGCAGGTGTGTTTTGAGTCCCATTTGTGAAAACAGTCACATCCCCCGTTATAAGAGTGATAACCCTGACATTTGAATGGGGTATGTGGACTTTTTATTTAGATTTGGCTGCTTTGAGATCCTGGAGGTACAACATTATCGGGGTGTTGAAAGGTGTACGTGTGAAACTTTGGAAACAAGGCCGTTCTATGTCAAATCAATCAACGCGCTTTGTGTCTTAACAGTTTGTTTTGGATATTTTGTGGGGTTGAGGGTGTTGTGATGGCGATAGAGGTGCGCCAATTTCGTCAGGGTGCCTTTTTTCACTTTTCCGTGCTGATATTGCTTTCTCTTTTTCTTCTTGTGTTATTTCAGGCATGACGGGCAACTACCTCCTCACTAACCCCCTCCTCCGCACCCACGACACTAACCCTTATAACAACCTGCTGGCTGAGACGGTGGTGTGCAACACGCCCTCTCCGCCGACCTTTCACTCTCCAGGTGTGCACGTCCTGCCTCCGCCGTCTGCCTGCGCTTTTGATTTGTCTGCAAGCTTAACATGTTGAGAGATGTTTGGGAGGAAGGCGAAAAGACCGACTTATTGGAACGGAAGCCAGCAGAATGTTCGCTTTCATCTAAAATAAATAAGTGACTATGTACAATTACAACAAAGTCAATTAATTATATAGTATAATATGGTTGTTTATTAAATTATTATATTCACATTCCAGTATTGGAACCACAATAATAAAAAAAAGGAAACACAAAAAAAAAAAAAAAATTTAACTAACAAAAGAAGAACTCTAATATAAAAAGTCGGATTCTGGCCTATAATTTTATTTTTCAAGGAAAAAGTTGCAAAAATAATATCTAATTTTTTTAGAGAAAAAATAATAATTTATAAGGAGAAAAATATTGAAAAAAAAATTGACGTTAAAATGCTAAAAAGTAATATTGTTAAATATTTGTAAATTCATCAGAATCCTTTTTATGTGTCACAAATTGATTTATTCTAATTTATTATATTTTTCATTCTTTTAAAATGGCATTTTTCCTTTTAATTGCGTCTTTATTTTGTAATTTTATGGTTTTATTTTTGGATTTTGAATTTCCGTTTGTTCCTAATCCACATTCAATCTCGCCTGTGGCACTGAAAAGAAAACCCGTTTTCATCTTTCTGACTTATATCAGTCTTTCAGTTTTGACATACAGAGAATCAAGTAACAATGGAAATGTAAGAGATAAAAGCACAGTCGAGCCTTTGTGCTGGATTTAAGCCAACAAAGCCTTTACCTGCGGGAATAAGACACTAACAGCTTAGCTCGCCGCTCGTTAGTGGAGCAAAAGAGGAGAGCGAAATCTCATTTTCTACTATTGCCATTCAGGATCATTGCAATGTCTTTAGCACTCATAGCCGGCTAACCGAGCGAAGTGACACATTTGGCGTTGAACATGAGCTAAAGGTAGCTTGCTATAGGAGAGAGCTTCATAGCATTACAGGGCGGGTGGAGAAAAAAAAAAAGTCCCAAGTTGCATCCAAAATGTAGTATAATGCTAATTACAGGTGGTCCTCAGTTTAATTATGTTTTGAGGTTACTCATTCTTTTATCATTTACCATTTCACTGACTTTAATTTGCTTCTTTCATATTAGAGTTTTTCTTATAAATGTTTACAATAATCAGGACTTTTCTACAGTATAACATACTAATTTGTATATTTAACGGCCTCAAAATCCTGCCAATGACTTTACAGGAAGTAGAAACTTCAACAGAAACCCTCATTACAGCAATTGGAATAACGCATGCAGACTGAGTTCATGGAATCATGGTTTAAATGTCTTACAAGCTATTTGATTTTTACGGCGCTTAAGCTTTGGTGATTAAGGTTGCAGGTGAGCCGGACGGAATCTGTCCCAGCTCATTTTAGGCGAAAAGTCAAGTAAACCTGACAAATTTTGAGTCGAACATGCACGTTTTATGCAATGCGGGAGAAAGAAAGCCGCAGCACCTGGAGAAAACTCACACAAGAACATGTAAACATAATTGAATAATTCATTATTACCAACACTCAATATCGAAAACAAGAAGAGAGAACGAATGGTCATGTGAAAAAGTGTGATGTCACTGATTTTCGGTCAGCGGCGAGAAACACTTTGTACCAGTTATCTTTTATTTAGTCGATGTTTACTTGTGTCTGCAGTGACCTAATTCCACGCCGGCGCAGCCAAAGGGGGGGAATAAAAGCCAATCAAAGGGAAGAAAAGACGTGCGTGATGCAGCGCGGGTACACGGTGGTAGCCTTCAGATATTCTCCCCATTTGATGATAAAAGAGAATGAAGAAAAGCAACAGCAGCATGATGAAAGGCCAACAGTGGAACCAATACAAAAAGTTCAACTTAACACAACCTTAACTTTCATCCACTGTTTGGTCAGTCGCTTGCTATGCAATGAAGGCAAAAAGCTAAAAAAAAATTAATAAAATTTAAAGGCAGAATCGGAAATCAAACACATTGTTCAAAACATCATACAAAATATATCACATATCCAGTCAGTGAATCCTCTTTGAACAAAATATTAGCATTTTGACGTGCTCGTATAGCAGCAGTGTCGTCGCTCAAACTGCAGTTGAGCAGCTTCTTCATAGACGTTTTCAGAATTTTCAGAATTGTATTTTTGTATTTATTTTTCAGAATTCTAGTGTTGCAATTTGTTTTAGGATTTGTCTGAAGAATGTTGTTATTTTTAATGTTTTCTTTCTTTATTTATTTAGGGGAAAAATAGTATTTTTTTTTTTTTGCTTTGCATATTGAAACGTTTGTACTAAATAAGATCAAATCAGGCCAAGAAACAGTCAAAATGCTACAATACCGACCTGGCTGATGTCCCAACACTGCCTCCTAATATTTACTTCAAAATGCACATTTTGCAACTTTTTGAGAGAAAGTTAGCATTAATTATTGTTTGGGAAAAAAATAAAACATTTTCTAGCTTTTTTTCTTTCTTTTTAGAAATTAGTATTTTGACTTTTCATTTTTTAAAAAGTTAGAACAGGGGTGTCAAAATGATTTGTCGCTTCCCTCATTGAGCTGTTATGACGTGGAAACCAAATAATTGTTTAATTGTCATAAATTGTTAATTACGTTCTGTTCAAGTTCATTTAAAAAGGGTGACCAAAAAAATCTCATTGTTATTTATTACATATGACAATTACATTTTTTGGGTAGAGATATTAGCAAAAGTCATGGAAGTTGACACACATAATTAGCTTTCGAGGGCCACATAAAATGACGTGGTGGCCCGATTCTGGACCCAGAGCCTTGAGTTTGGCATCTGTAGATTAGGGTTGTTGTTTTTTATTTCATGTGTATGGTAAAAGATGTGTATTATTTTTGAAAGGTTAAAGCCCAAGTGAGGCTCTGAAAAACACAAATACTACATTGCTACAATCATGTCCCGCCGATCTTGTTCCTTTTCGGGCTAATTTTGGAATTTCCAGGAGGTTCACTACTGATGTGCCATATGAAGTTTGTTCCGGCGCAAATTTTCAACAACTGTAGCATATTAGAGTCCTGCTGGAACAGATTAGCGTTCAGCGTTACAAATTGTTGCCAAAAACGTAAAATATTAGCTTAGTTAGCTTCACACGATTACTGCTAACATTGACCGCCATTTTGTTTGCTGAAGGAAGCGATATAATGGTACACTGCAAAAAGGACAGCAGAAAATGTAAGGGAAAAAAAAAAGTAAAATAAGAAATTTATTACTTCAAATTAGCAAAACTATCTGCCAACAGAACTTTCTTGTTCAGGGAGGTACCAGGTCCCAATTTTTATTGTCTTCTATATGACCCAGCCAAGGCTCGAACCCATAACCTTTAAGTCTGGGGGTAGGCACTCTGCCACTAGACCACACAACTGGTACTGGAACAAGAAAAAATGAGCTTAGTGAATAACGAAACGAACCACTGATTTGTCATACTTGTATTTTTCCATTTATCTTATTACTAGATAATGCAAAATCTTAAAACAAAATAAAAAATCAACCAGTTCAGTTGTTGGCTAGTTGTCATCTTAAAATTCGTAAAATGCTTGTTTTAAGCCTCACAGTACTTCAAACTGGCTGTTAACACTCAAGGCCAAGACAGCTTGGCCAAATAAGATAATTAAGTAATAAGTATCTTAAAATAAGCGCGATGATCTTGATTTTATTTTAAGTAGACATAACTTGTCAAAGCACATTTAGGTTCAATTTAAGAAATCATATCTTACTTAAGATTTCAGTTTTTGCAGTGTTAGAATTTGGAATGTAAAGTAGTCGATCACTAACGCTGTAGTAAAGTCATAAATACAAGCATGTCTTCTTTTGCTGGGCCCCTGATGTATTTAATTAAATTATGTACGTTTAAAAGGCAAAAGTTGATATAGATCAAACATGTCTTGTGTTATCCGTGGCTCCGTCCTGCCTCTAGAGGAACGGCAGCCACATTTACGGCCGCATTTATGAGTCGATCAAGAAGCAATCTAACATATGGAGCGCCGTTTTCCTGGAAGCCCAATGACGGATTCCCAAGTAGGAAAGTCGCGGCGGGAGACGCGAGCTTCTTTTCACATTTGGCCTGCTATAATCGTTACATTTGGCGCCTTGGGGAGTCAAAAACAGAAAAAAAGCCACATCGTCATGTCTTATGAGTGTATTAATACTAAGTAAATGCACGGCAGATGTTCCTCCTCGCGCCGTACAAGCATCGCAAACATCTTGGATGAATTTTTCCTCTGGATGGATTCCCAGAGTGCAGCTGTCACGGCGTCCACTCGGATTCACTTCCCATCTTTCCCAGCCTCTCCTCCCTCCGTCGGCAAATCTCCCAGTCGACAATACCTGTCTGTGCATAAACACATGCAAATTTAAGAGATGTCCAATAATCACCTGACCTCTCTGCTTTCCAAGAAATCTCTTTCATGTTGGCTAGCTGACATCTTTTTTTTTATTTGATTCATTTAATTTTTTCCCCCCCCGTCGAGCTACGCGCCACTAAAATGTCAGCTCGCCGCAAGAAGCCTCGGCGCGTCGCCGCCTCATGAAATCCCCTCGTGAAATCAAAGTACATCAAACGAGAGCGAGCGCATGAAGGTTAGCGCGAGTGCTCGGGAAAACAACAGCAGCGACAAACAAAACACTCAAGCTGCCGTCTCAAGGTCGGAAAAAGTGCTGCAAGCCTTTTTTCCTTTGTGTGTCACTTACACGGCTCACTGAACAGTCGTTACCAACACGCCATCGCCAAATCAACACTTGACGCAAAGAACAACTTGGTTTGTAACATTGGTTGCATTTAGTTATTTATTGTTGGAATTGCGAAACATTTATGTTCTATTTAAGGGTGTCAAAATTAATGCGCCCTTATATGGAAATACCAGTCGCAACGCAGCAGATACATCCGCATCAAAATTTAGTACACTCTAAAAACATTTGGGTCAAAAGTAACCCGATGATGGATCAAAAATGGACATGATTAGATAGCTCTTAATATGGAAAGAAAAGTCACCAAGGTCTTACAAATGCAATGATGCCATCTAGTGGCAGAAAAATGACCTCAAAACAAATCAATATCACACTCATTTTTTTACAGTACAGTACATCTTTTTAATTGAACTCAATTTGATGAATTATTATGAAACAGTGACTAAAAGATGCAGCCATATTTCTAATAGTTTAACATTTTTGTTACCAAGAGAGACATTTAGAACAGACATAAAATTTGTGATTAATCATGTGTTAACTAATGAAGTCATGCGATTAATTACGATTTAAAATTTTAATTAATCACCTGACCACCCCTATTATTTTGTAATTTTATTTTACTGTATAAGAATTATTTGTTAATGATAGTAAAATTATATCATAATATTGCTTAATAATAATAACTTAAGAAAAGTTGTAATGTGTACAAAAAAAATTATTTGTCTATTATGGAAATACATTTTTCAATTAGCGCTACCATCCTTTATCGCTTTTAAAATAAACTTTTAAAAAGTTATTTTCTATTTAATCAAGCTAACCACCACAGGCGGGTCCTAAAAGCACAAAATGTTGTCCATTTATACTAACACTGATGTTTTTATAGCTCCAATTAGGTAAATATGTTTTTCTATACAGTTGTGTAAAAACAAGATGTGGTGTTAATGATATTCCACCAAAAATAAAGTGTCAAATATTAGAATACTCTTCATCATGTGACATAACAACAGTTGTTGTTTTATGTCAAAATGATTGGCCAGCAAAATGATTGGCTTTTTGCTGTATAAATATGCAGCTGCAAAAGCGTTCAAAATGGATGTCGAAAGTGCTTCAATTTGACTTTGGAAAAGGCGCGTGAACTCCGCGTGTGCGCATGTGTGTCTTTTACAAAGAAAGTAAAAAGAAAAAAAAAAGAAAAGAAAAAGTCATGTGTCAGTCAAAAGTAAGGGTTGGGAGGTTGGAATAATTGACGTGTGCTTGCCGCTGAGCCTTTTCCTGCACCTGCTGAGTCCAGGATTCAGTCGTCCTTGCTTTTGTCCTCCTCCAAAAGTGTCCAACACACACACACACACACACACACACACCATATATGTGCATTCTATTATCTTGTATTGGAAGGACACGAGCCGACTGAATCCAGCGCACTTTCCACTTTTCTTGCTTTTTTTTGTGTGTGTGTGATTTGAGTGATTTTGTGGTTTCTGCTGCAATTTTGAAAACGGCCGTCTTTGTTTTCCCACTTTTTTTGCACATCAGCTGTGCTCAGGCCAGATAGCCTGAGCAGACACACTTGATGTGAGTGGTGGCGAAGTGAGTCATTGCACCGTGCCTGTGCGTGCGTGTCGTACCATGTGTGTGTTTGTTGTGGAGGGGGGGCCATCCGTGTTTCACACCGATCTTTTTTGGGGTCTTTTTGAAGGGGAAGGGGGGGGTTATGTCCACCACGCTTGTGCTTTTCCTTTTCTTTTTTCAGTCCGTCTGGCTGCTTTGTGTGCTGCACCGTTGTTGTTCACATACGGCCGCTCATGCTTTACTGTATGATCCGTTTTGTTTGTTCATTTCCATCTTCATTGCCATCTTTCCTCATGGCGCAGATATTGTTCGGGATCAACTCTTAGGCCGTGTCCACAAATACATGGGTATTTTTTTTATGGAATTCAATTTTTGGGGGGGGATAATTTTTTTTTAGGATTTTTATTTGTATTATATTACATAATTTGTATGGATTAAGTTGTATGATGTTCACATTTGTCATTATTAACTTTACTGTTACTTACACTTTTTGTGTATTTTTGTATGTATATTTTAATTGTACATATACAGTATAAACATGCTTTATATTATTATAGTTGCCGATTATGTAGATTTTTGTACCAAGTAATAACTTGCTACTTAACTTGTACAGGATATATTTTGAATTATGCTATTTTTTTATAGTATTTTATATTTTCAGTATATTACTATTAACATCTGCATGTTATTCATTTCGACTGTGATATATTATTATATTATTTTATTTACATTTGATTTATTTTATTATTTTATTTAAGGATGTTCGATACCGAGTATTCAACTCTTCAGTAATTGCTAACGATACCAAGTACTGATACCACGTGTACATTTGTTTTACAAAATCACTTCCCCACTCAAAATTTGAATAAAATAAAATAAAAACACTGACAGATCATTTTAAAGAAAACCCTATTCATCCCATTATAGTATTTTCCTTGAAATTGTATTAAATTAATGGCAATTTTCTATTCTTCTCATTTCTAGTAAAATAACCACAGAGGTTCACAAGGACCGATACTTAGAAATAATGTTACCGACCCGATCCCAGTACTCTCCCATTCCTTTTTTTAATATATTTTAGCAAATTTTTACTATTCTGCTTACATTTTTGTTCATCCTTATAATAAAATGTATTAAAAACGGTACGATACTACGCAAAAGCCGTCGGGCCAACCCTACATTTGCTGTTTTCACAGCACTCATATTGTCATATTTTATTTTTCATTTATGCCTTTAATTTTATGTATTAGATTTTTGTGTATTATTACTTGATTAATTTGTTTCACTTTGTATTTGTATATGTATTTATTTATGCTTTAAAAATTATTAATTCAAATTTTTTTTCATAAACTTTTACGTTTGTAGTTAGCGCTTCCCACAGAGGGTCTTTGTGAAATGTTTGATCGTCCAATCGTATTATTACATAATATACAACAACGAGATGGATTACTAGTTTTGACATCAGAAGTCAAGGACAATAGTTTGTTCAATTATTGTTTAATTTAATTTTACTTTTTTAAGTCACAAAGAAATGAAATGCACAATCTCAACATTTTAAGACATTTTGAAATTTTGAGTTTCACACCCTGTGGCATCGGTCAAGGAAGACTTCCATGTGATGATCACTCAAGTGGGATTTGAATTTTTTAAGTCTTTGGTTCTTTTCTGGATTTCTTTGTGATTTTCTGTGGCGCGTTGTTTATAGATGAACGAGCCTTCTCCTTTTTTTTTTTTATGTATGTATACAGCATACTTTATTTTAAAAGTACTTTTCAAAAATACCCCTATTTTTGTGGACGTAGCATTCGATTGGCTCGAGCCATAGACGGTGTAGAATGACGAGAAGAAGCATCCTGAGCAGTATCAAGTCCATGAGGATGTCGTATTTATCAACTAGGGTTGGGTCATAAGGCAGAAAATGTCATCTGACGTGTTGCGTCTGTCATTTGTTGCAGGACAGCAGTCTCTGAGCAACAGCAGGGACATCAGCGCCATGGACACCCTCCCCCTCAACGGCAACTTCAACAACAGCTACTCCCTGCGAGACGACGACTATGAAGCCGTCGGCGTGCGCGCCCCCCCGCCCGACATGGCGGGCCTCAACCTGGACGACGTCGCCTTTGAGAAGATGATCATATCCGAGATCGTGCACAACAACCTGCGGCCCCGCGCCGCCCCGAGAGGCCGCGGCGACGCCCGGCGGGGGAGGGACCCGCCGGTGGCCCCGAGGACGACGACGGCAGCGGCCGACCGGGGCGGCGGCGGAAGCGGCAGCGAGGACGACGCCATCGAGGCGGATCACGTCGAGGCGTCGTCCCCGCAGAGAGGAAACGGGCGAGAAGGACACGCGCCCCTGGAGTTGCTCCTGCACCCCCACCACAAGGAGGCGCTGGAGGCCCCGCTCCTGCCCCAGAGGACTCACTCCCTGCTCTACAACGCTCAAAAGGCTCCCAGGCAGCTGGAGGAGGGGACGGCGACGCCGGGGGAGGACGCCAGCAACAACAACAGAGACTCGCTCTACACCAGCATGCCCAACCTGAGGGACTCGCCCCCCGCTTCACCGTACCCCCCCGAGGAAGAAGAAGAGGACGAGCTCTCCCCTTCAACCCGGAGCGACAGCGAGGACGCGTGCCATAAAAGCATGCCCGAGCTCGGGGATGCGCCCCCGCTGTCCTACTACCACATAAACCGAGTGCCCGGCGACGGCGGCGTCCCCCCCCAAGAGGGGGACGCCCCCGCCGACGGACAGATGCAGATCATCACCAGCCTCTGAGCTCGAACCCGAGCGGGCGGATGTTGTCAGTTGATGTCAAATGAGCCGCTGAGCCCGGCTCTGCACTCCACAAGCGCCCCAGAAAGTTGCGGCGTTGTTGGGTGGGTAAAGGAATGAATCAGTGACTTTTTTTTTTTTGCTTTGCACACGGAACTCGTTGACACTCGTTGAAACATGTTTTTCTGAGGCCTGAATGTGGACTTGGGGACACCCTGCTGTCAGACTGTGTAAGGCCCAGGACACGCATCAGGTTTGGTCAAATCTTAAAAGATTGTTTGTTACAGATCATGCACATAAAGAAAACAATTTAACAGTTTTGTTCATATTGTTCGTGATGTGTGCCGATAATCATCGACACCGAACAGCACACACATAAAGCTTCGGTTCTCATCCTGAATCCAGTCCAGTCCTCCAAGATGGAAATCTCGCACGATCAACTGTGATCGAACAAAAACAATGGAGAAACACAACCGGATATGTTGCATTGATGTTTCCTGAGTTGAGAGTGTTGTCGAATGGTGATGTTGTCAATAAAGATTTGCGTTGGAAACTTCTCGCCGTCTGGCCAACCCGTTTATACAAAATCTGGTTGGTCTTTTTTTTTTTTGTCAACCCACCAAAAAATATTTTCTATGCAGCCAAACTAGTCTAAATACAGTATTCTGGTTAGTCGATTATGAGTTAATCATCAAAATCCAACTGTTTTTATCAATATAAGAAGGCGGCCATTTTGCCACTTGCTGTCGAGTGATAATGACATCACAGTTGCTCAGGTCTCAGGTAACAACCAATCATAGCTCATCTTCAGAAAAAAGGTGAGCTGTGATTGGTCGTCGCCTGAGCAACTGTGATGTCATCTACAGTCGACAATAAGTGGCAATGAAACGGATAAAAATCGGCGGGATTTTGCCCGCTACCTCATATTCCACAAATGTAATATTAATCACAATGTCATGTTTAATCTAGTGAGGTCACATATAACATATTATTGTCAAGGAATGTTCAAGGTTGACTTGCCCTTTAAATTTATAGACGCTTCATTGTTTCTCAGTGACTACATTTACATGAAGTCAATATTCGGGTAAAGGTCAAAATTACGATTTCTGAAACATTCGGGAAAACTCCCGTGTGCATATTGCAATCGAAACCGCAACGCACGGACAACGTCATTATGCAACTAGACGTCATTTTTTATTTTAACTTTAACAGGTCAATAAAATACATTATATTCACGTCACTCACCACAATAATGAAGAAGTCTGTTTCCTCCTCGCTCCAAAAATGGTTCTGTCCTTCGTTGCCATGTTACGCCATTTTTGTTTTATACTTAATAAAGCACACACGCATGTGTGCATACACTCCGTGGCATTTTCACCATAGAAACTGAAAATAATGTGAAAATGCCGCAGAGAAATCAATGTATTCAAGTTAGGGTTGTTTAGCGATTGGCAACGTAAGATGGCCGCCGTGCATACTCACCAAATTCAGGCACTTCGATAAGCTTTTCACTCATTCAACTGCCATAAATTCATTAAAAATGAAAAATAAAAGCTTTTTAAAAATTAGGGGCGACAGGAGAATATTTTTTTTAATTGTAATAAATCGCATGATTTCAATAGTTAATTCACGATTAATCACAAATTTTATATCTGTTCTAAATGTACAATAAAAAAATATTGGTTTTCATACTCTTGTTAACAAAAGTGGAAAAACAAATGTTAAATAGAAAAAGTTTAAATTAATTTTTGACGTTTATAGCCGCCAATGGCAGTGAATGAATAAAATAAAAGAACAGTTAAAAGCCATATCATAATTAATTGCATGACTTCACTAGTTAACTCACAATTAATCACACATTTTATATCTGTTCTAAATGGACAATAAAAAATTCTAGGTTTTCATACTTTTGTTAACAAAAATTATTATTTTTCAAACTAATAGAAATAGTTAAAATTAATTTTTGACGTCTATAGCCGTCAATGGCAGTGAATGAGTTTAAGGACCACATATTAGGTTAGAGAAGGGTAACACAGGGGTCTTGTTTGTTTTTAAACCTAAATAAGAGCATACTCAGATTTATTAAAAAATATATATATTATGATAAAACAGCTGAAATTTGAGTAGGAAGTGGGAGAAAGAAAGAGCCGCCCAGTTCAGTAATCGAACCTCAGCTCATGGTGCAGGTGCTCTCCCACTGGGCTAAAAAACGGCCCCATATTTTGTCTTTTGCACAGTTTTAGATGGCCTTTCAAAACCCAAATAATGTCAATATGTGTATTTTGACATTTGACATTGACTGCATGTATATATAGTCACTCCGGGTACTTCTTGATTGGCTGAATTCCGTTCCACGTCACAGTTCACAATCATGACTCGGAAGTAGTCGGCTTTCACCACACACCAAGGTTTTTCTTCTTGATTATTGTTTAACACTTAAGATTGTTGGGCTCAACCTGTTTTGGACCCTGTTATTGGGACAAATTCACTCTTAACGTAACAAACCACAGGACCACCTTATGGGACGGACAATCTTATAAGACATACAGTAAGCTAGTCTGGTGCTTTGGGAAGGAGCAAATTTAGGACCAAACCAGCCTGATTATCTTTGTGTGTACTAAATCTCAAGGATGAAAATATTTTCAATACCCCAATAAGGAGGTCCTGACACCCTCCTGTGGGGATCTGGTTGGTGTGGCTCTTTCGAGACCAACTCCAGTAGGCTCCACAATCGCAATTGTAAAGTATTGAAACCACTTAAGTCAGACTCAGGCCTTATATTTTCGCTATTGCACAATTAACTGTTGTCAAAGTAACAGCTAAAGAATTTATATTTTGCTGTACCACTAGTGTAAAAAAAAACAACTGAAAAACTGTTTAAAATATATAAATTAAAAAATGTGACCAAAAAAAAAACAAAATGGCAACCATTCAGTAATTAATCCCTTCTTCCATGTTAATAGAACTCTTTATGTGAGGTTAAAAATGCAGGAAATGTGCTTTTGTTTCCTCTCACACTTGTTGTATAATCAAATATGTTTTTTAAAAAAAGAAAAAAAACTGCATTCGGAGAGAGATATGAATCCATACGCTCACGCCTCTGCTTGTGAAGTGCTTTTGCTTTCATGAACAACTCTTGGAAGGAAATGTGTCACCGGGACTTTTTGTTTGCAGACACGTTTCTTTCTTTTCCGCTTTTTAATTTATTAAAAGAACTATTCCGTAAAAAAAATAAAAAATAAACAGTGCAAAGGTTGTTGCGGCACTGATTACGTTCATGTTATTTCTTTTGTAAGAGCCCACTGTCAGCTGATATTTAATTCAACTCCTGTTTGATATCAATTAAATGTGAATTTTTTTTCTTGTTCACAAATGTCCCAGTGATTATTTTGTCAACAAGTTGTGCCTTGTGTTTATCTGTAAATGCCAAAAGAAAGACATTTGAATTTTTATTGTGCATCTTACACAGGTTTGTGGGATCCTACAGAAGTTACTAGGCCTCTGTGCCATACAAGATGGTGGCGGAGTTGCAAAACTTTTCTCAGGAATGTGTCCCACACCAATTGGGTATTGGATTGTGCTGGGAGGGCGATATCAGATGGAGGGGCGTTGATTGGTGAAGAGATTTACAAAACATTACTGATCAGAGGTGTCAAATCCAGAAAGTAAAAACCCTGCCATTTCCCCTAAAAGAGAATTGTTGAACCAACTTAATTGAATTGCTTCAAGAAGCTGAGGACGTTTAACGGTTGTAATGTGTATGCCAAGTCTGGAGTGGCGCTGTAGCGCAGCCACGGGGAGTTAACGGAAAGCGTAGAAGAAGAATCAGCGAAGAAGACGAACCACTGATCTCACTGACCTGAATATATGGCTGGTTAGCTGATAGCCCGTACACACCCACGCAAGCCGTTGAAGCCACAGGGCAGCCATCTTGCTCCTCCCACCTCACAAACAGACTACTGTATAAACTCTACGGTATAGGTACAGATGAGACATATTCAGCTCGTAGGCAGTTAGTATAAGACACTACATACTCGCACCCGTCAACGGGAACGCGCAACCGGGGGGGCACAAAGGCGGAAGCGCAAGAACTGGGAGGCGAACAGGACACGGAAACAAAGCTGGTGTGTAAAAACCAGGAAGTCGGAAGTCCCGCCTCCTCCGTGGCATATATCCCTAGGATCGTATTCCGAGAAACGTTTCTTAGGAGGAGTAATATGGCGGCCTTGCGGCTTCAAAAGTCTTGGCCTATCTGCTATCCAGTAATTAGGCCGTTTGTCAATATCAACAACACAGAGTACGTTCTTGTGACGCAACGAGTCGGGTCTTGGTAAGTCGTACTTCCCAAGCACGCATATCTCGCTGGCCTATTTCCGTAATTCATCACCGTTTTATCATGTGACGAGCTTTCAATGAATTTGTACTACTATGATGATGTTTCAAAATGTGTTTGAACAAAATACATCGCTAAAAAAAACTTTACTTGCGTCCTTGTGATTACGTGAGACGTCATCTGGCGCCCCAAGTCCTGTTCCAATCGGAGTATGCATAAGCCAAAACCACACGCAATTCCCGGATGTCGTTCTTTTTTGCTATCTTAAACCAAGGATCCATCGGTTGTTGCTTGGTGAAGGCTTGGCTGAGAAAATATCCCAAGATGCATTTTGTGCTTCAAGGAACAAATGGCAGTGGAGAGGCATCACATTTGTTCTTCTTCTTTCTTCTTCTTTCATTTCCGGCAGACTAGGCACGGCATGTACGTTGCTGCCCCCACCAGCATCACGTTTGTAAGTGCAGTATTCCTCTCCCTTTTATAATAATAAATATTGAACGTGGAAAGTACCACTTTTTTACATCTAGTCCTTTATTACACAATTTAGTTTAACACGGGCAATTTACAATATTATATATAAATATATTCATATATATTAAACATGATTTACTATATATTCAAAGATATTTTTTTTATGTATGTACCCCAATTTCAGGAGAATCAGATCAAAACCTGCAACTCACATCGGTGTCTTTCCAGAACTTTTTTATTTCCCAATATAATCCTAAATTGGATAAATCCCATGTATAATTTCAAATCATACTTCTTTACCTCATTCACTGCCATTGATGGCTATAGACGTCAAATATTCATTTGAACTATTTCTATTAGTTTAACTTATTTTTTTTCCACTTTTGCTAACAAGAGTATGAAAACCTAGAAAAAAAATATTGTACATTTAGAACAGTTATCAAATTTGGGATTAATCGTTAGTTAACTAGTGAAGCCATGTGATAATTTACAATTAAAAAAATTATGTAGTGGCGTCCGTATGTCCAGGGAACGAAAGAGTAGGGCATTACCCACAATGCACTCTGAATAGTAGTGAACATCGATGTTCACTCAACCGGGGTTAGGGTTATGACAAAACATGGTTATGTCGTGAATGAGGGGTTAGGAGACAAGGGTGGACTTTCGGACACAGCCAATCTTTTTCGCTGATTCTTCTTCTACGCTTTCCGTTAACTCACTCCAGCATTTACAATACAGCCGTTAAACGTCCTCAGCGTCTTCTTTTGGACACTCGCATATTTTGAAACGTTTTTGTCTGTACAAGATTTTTTTGAGGAACGAAGCCGGCTTTACCGTGTAAACAGGGCCTTAAAACCCCGCCACTGTTCTTTAGTCACAGGTGTTTCTACTCAACTGGCAGTTAAACCAGCTCATCCTCACCTATTGACCAGAAACACAAACTGTTTCAGGGTTTTTACTTCCTGGAACTGGATTCCCCAACTCTTCTGGTTAAAGATACATTTAACTAGCTAGTTTTGCCGATAATGCTAGTTTTGCCGATTTTTGTCAAATCCATCCTAATTTTGCTCTTAGATTGATATTTACGGAAGCAATCTGTGTCACTGATGCCTTGGAGAAACTGTCCTGGGATTCGGACTGTCTTGGAATGTAAGTATTCTGGTTTAAATCAGACTTTGACTTTGCTGATGATGGACGTCCTGGTTTCACCGGAGAACTGATCTCTGCTATCAGACGGTTTTGGTTAAATATATGAACAGATCTCAACTTTTCAGCCGATGCTGTGATATTTGTGAGAATCATTGGATGTTCGTGGTTTGCGCAACATGTCAAAATATGAATTATGACTTTCCTAAGTTTAAACCATTTACCGTTTTGCTCTTTAGCTTTAGCTGGGCACTTAACTGTACCTTACGTTAGCTAGCCATTATTAGCTGGCCAGCTGTTAACTTCCGTCACTACTTGATATATACTGAAGAGGGTCTTCTGCCCAGATTTAGTCATAACTGTTTTAATTTATGTATTTCCTCAGTAGAACTTTTATCTGTGGATGTGTCTTTGTGAGTGTTGTCGCAATTTCTTTATCTCGGATGCCTCCTCTATTTCCACAACAATAGACCATTTGTCTGTGGTCGAAGTCAATGTGTATTGAATGATGTCTGTAAAAGTTTTATCTCATGTCTGGTGAACTCCGGGTGGGCTGAGGGCTTGGGGGTTTTGTGGTACCGCCCTTCAAGATAGTATAAGAATGTTGTGAGTCCGCTGTAACTTCGCACTAGTGAGAGGCTGCCATTTTCTGGGAACTCACTTGTGCTCGGAATATTCTGTAGAAATAAAAGCTTCGAAGTGACTGTTTATCCATCTCCAGCCTGCATTCGGATAACCAACATTCTCACTACCCGAAAGAAAACGAACACGCGGAAGAAAAACATTATTTTCTTCAACAATACCTTTGTCTGAGTCTTCTTCAGAGATTTTCGCCTCAACTTTTACCGGTGTCACCTCACGTGGATCCCCGTCTGCGTGTTGAATTTGTACTGGAAGCTGACTTCGTCGATGTCGCTAAAGCACACTGCGCAGGGTTGCCACTGCAGGATCACCCTGGCATTCAGATGCATGATTGACACAATAAAGCGCATCCCGACCAAACCGAAATTTGTCTCATCTTTTGTGGCCAGATGTGCACAGCAGAGCCAATTTGTGAATCCCCTCCAAAGGCGTCTTCTAGCAGTTTGATTAATGAAGCATCCAGCAGACACGGAACTGCATTACAGTATCATTTATTTGTTTCTGTCCAACAACATAAATCCCACAGTCATTTGTTTTACCTATCAAACCCCGGAGGGAAATATGTGTCTCTTTATGGGCTAAGTGCTCAGCTGTGTTCATTGGCATTCGTTAACTAGGTCTCTTTATTCGGCTTTATACAGCTAGTTACACGGCATATTGTTAGCCTTTTTTTTCTTTCTTGAGAAAACACAAGAGACACGCCAAGAATGGTCCGAAATAGTAATGATACTGTGGGAGCCCTAAACAATGAACTGAAACTTGGAAGTAATTTCCCACAGGATGAACGAGGAAAAATGTAGCAGACAACTGATTAGCAGCCAAGAAAATTGCTTTAAGACAGTGGAGTGCTAGCAAGAACATGGATCAAAAATGACCCCAAATGCATCGTAGACTACATTTGAAAATCATTAGAATGCAGAATTTTTGTTTGTTTAATTTTAATTTTATTTTTAATTCTTATATTGTGGTTCGCAGGCTAGTCACTAGTTGCCCATCCCTGATCTCCAAATACACTTAACTCTTTCACTGCCAGACGTTTTCAGAAACGGGTTGTCCCCACTGCCAGCCGATTTAAGCATTTTGAGTGATCTTTCAAGGTCCACAGAAAATGTTGTGTTTGGACTATGGAAACACACATACTACCAAATGAAAGATTGGACTCTCAGCTTTCATCAGAAAAAAAAAGTTTGTTTCTACCTTATTCCGTTCTTCAGTAATCAACAATAGAAAATGGTTACTTTCACCGAAATGCTCTCTTTTGAAACAAAAAACGGAGAAAAAGAGCTTTTTGTGAAACGATGTTATTTCATGCACTCTAGTGAATTGTACACTTCTTTTTGTCCATGAATGATGCCACAAACACCTAAATAGTGCTTTACTTCTGTAAAACGCTTTCACCAACAATGAAAAAGTGTTTTTTGATTGCAAAATACGTTTATTTCCATTCAACAGTGTAACAATTTGACAAAACAATTTCGCAAACTATTTCCAAATGTGTGCAACTGTGGTACTACTTACAATTATGTGGATGTTTCAAATACAGTTTTTCCTTTTGTAACGCTCCCCTGCGTGCAAGGAGACGCCGCTGGACTCGCACAACAGTTTACTTTCACTTTCACATTGGTCCGTTTTGCGTGCAAACGTTACACTTTCTTGACGGCCTTTTTTTCCGGGGAATAAAAAGCAAGTAGCAGACTGTACACACTCCTCCGATGAATATGCATTGGACTCGGGGCACTCTCCGTCGTCCGATCGAACGTCCGCCTGTGCGTGCTCGGTTGCGCTCCGCGTTACGACACCGTAATAGCCGCCGCGTCAGCGGTTCCAATTTCGCCGTCAAGCTCGGATTCACCTTCATCATCATCGAGTATGATCACCGTCGTCATCAATGCACTATTTTAGCGTTGGTCGATGCCTTTCGTCTTGTAAGTGTAGAGCTGCTTGCAAACGCTCGCCATTGCCTGTTCCCTCCTCCATCTAGCTCCATCTAACGTCTTCTACTGCCGCGTCAATGCTTTCCAACCACGGAGTCACCCTCATCTTCATCATCTATGATGATCATCGTCAACAATGTGCTTTTTCAGCGATGCTTTTGGTCTTTGAAAAAAACGTCTCGGGTGTGAGCTCCTCGCGACCGGCCGCCATTTTTCCTTTGTCTTCCATTCTCATCTCCTGCTTGACGCTCTAGCTCCGCCTCTACTGACGCCCACCCGATCTTGTCAAAAGAGAGTCATCGCTGCCCTCTAGGGGCCAAAAATAGTCCTTAGGCACAACAGACAGACTTGAAACTTTGACCAGACATGCGGGAGGGTTTCCTCTACCCGTTTCAAAAAAAAAAAAAAAAATCATTGGATGACGTCTTTTGACGTCATTGGCAGTGAAGCGTAGGTTTTTACTTGACGTCTTTAAACGTCAGTGGCAGTGAAAGAGTTAATAGGCAGTAAAGCAAGCCTAGTGAAGGTAAATAACAGATGGCTACCAGCTTCTATATTTAGTGAGCATTGCTGATTATAAAATCACTCTTTACATTCTAGCATATTCAGCTGAGTATAAGAAAAACTTTAGGGGGGTGGGGTGGGGGAAATCACTTACAGTCAGAAAGACATGGTAGCCTTAATTATTTGCCTTAAGAGATAATTCAATAAAAATATTCAGTTAAATTAAATAAATGGATCATGGCACAGTGGTTTAAAATTACTATAATACTGTATCTATAGTTTAGCCAGGTTTGCACTGGTTTATGGTTAAGTAAGTAAGTGATGGTAATATGAACTAGCTAGGCTAGGTACCGATAAGTAGGCGGCGGCGGCGCTTGCAAGTTACACTTTACAGATTCGTAGCACAAGAAACTGTTTATGTTTTTACTGTAAAAAGATGCATATTCTGTAGCTAGCTTTTGTTTTGTTTAGTTTAGTTAGCGAGCTAAGACATCTAGTTTGCTCGTTGAATTACTTACAGATTTAGTAAGCTAACAATGGTACTTCTTGGGTACCCAACTTCTTGGGTAATTGTGTTTTATTGTTGTTTTCTTTTACTGGAACTAAAGTAACTTATTTGGCTAACACCAGCGGCGGTAAGTGTATTATATTATTGATTCTTTGTACAAGGGCTAGTACTTTTTTTTTATTGCTTGATTTAACAAATTGAAATCAAAAGCCAAAACATGGTAAACAATAAGGAAAAAATCATCATCACAGTAAACTTACAAGTCATTCACAACAATCTCACAATAATAGTAAAGGAAAAGGGGGGAAATAATAATAGTAAAAACAAAATGCCAGGTGTTTTAAACTAAGAAATGTTAAAAACAGCAGAATGAAAACACAATATTAAGGTCTTGACAGCCTTCTTATATTTGGAAGTAGAGATGGACTGTAAATATTAGGGGTGTGCGAAAAAATAGATTTTCAGAAGAATCACGATTCTCATTTAGTACGATTCAGGATCGATTTTAAATGCCCCAAAATCGATTTTATTTAAATTATTTCATACTGTCTTCGCTCTGTTTGTGTGTGCCTTTATTGGGAGCGCTGTTCATGTTGTCCCCGGTTTGGCCACTGAGGGGCAGTGTAGTTCCAGGCGGTCTGATACACTGTTAAGTTGTAGCCACATTAGAGAGTAGAAGGAAAAAGTCACAATCAAGTTAGGCCAATAAAAGTTTGGGTTTTTTTCAGCGTGGAGCCATTCTTTTGAGTGATAAAAGTGCCGCGAGTAGCGCACTAATTAGCATTAGCGAGTCAGACTGGAGTAGATCTGATCAAAAATCTGAATCGAATCGAATCATGAGATTACCCCTAGTAAATATAAGTCTATCTCTTTCAAAAACAGAATTAAAATAGGTTTAGACTTTACAAATTTACACTTATGAATGTAAAACTTAGCAATATATATTAAAAGACTAATTAAATGATATTTTTTTCAAATAAATTGTCATTGTTCAAAAAAAAAAAAAAAAAAAACATTTGGTAAGGAAAGCTCAAAATTACAAAAGATATTGTCCAAAATAAATTTGCAAACGTCTTGCCATAGCTAGCGAGCATAAGAACATTTCCAAAACATGCACAAGAGTCTCTGATTGGGAGCCACACAAGTAGCAGTTCAGATCTATATCATAACCAAATTTGACAAAGATGGATTTCACAGGATAACAAAGATGAATAATTTTGAAAGACACTTTCTTCACCTTGTTCACTAAGAAGAATTTCTGAGGCATGGTCCACATTTCTTTCCAACATAAATTCTTTACACAACAGTTCCAGTATGATATTGCAGGTGTCACAGACACAATATCAGATTGGAAAAGAGCACGGATTTTGCGATTGTTTTTACAACGGGATAGAATGAAGCATAGTCTACCAATTGGTGATTCAGTGATCTGCAATAGGAATGTACAAGGGCTAATACTGTGCCTGGCTAAACTAGCTAGCTTGCTTCTTAAGTGCTGTTACAGTATTTCGTAGTAGTTTTCCCTGCCTTACACAGAGGCACATACTTTGGCCCTTAAACAAACACACAACATTAACAAGCTAATAAAAACGTTTTAAAATGAATGTGACTTTGCAGTTTGTCAGTACGCTATGAGCGAGCAGCGGACGGTTAGCGCGATAGCCTATCTTTCAGCTGCTGCGGCTCAAAACGACCACACGCGAGCTCAGCGGGAGCTCTTGCAATGTGCGCATGTTTGCGGGCGGCTCATTTTATGAGTTTGATGTCAAGAGACCCGCGTGGAGGCCAAAGATGCAGACACGCGAGTCGTCCGTGGCTCCCTGCGCTTCATTCCTTTATAAATCACGTTAGAAGCACCAAGAAAGAGACCTTGTTCTGAAGTATAAAGATCCCTAAAAAAAAAAGGGTATTGTGTTGTGTGATGTCATTTTCATAAAGGCTGAGGACAGCGTTTGTTTGATGCATATATATTGGTTCATTATCACTCAAGTCACCTGTGCTCCGTATTATCTCCTAAAGCACATTGAATTGTGAAAAAGGAACAATATAATATACATAGACAGATGATTACGTCCTTTCCTCAATGTGATGAAGGGCTGGTTGATTTGCAAGTTTGTTTTTTATTTCATGTTATTCACATTGGAGATATAAAGGGGAAAGAAAAAAAAACTCTCCCAAATGACGCTATTAACTTTTTCATTAATGTTTTAAGTGGCATTTGTGAAAATGTGTGTTCATAATACTGTACATAGGTGTTTATTGTTGTATGTTAGCATCTGCTATTCACGTTAGCATCTGCAATGTAACTGATATAAATTTTTTACTGTATGGCCCTTATTGAGGACACGGAAAATCAAACAAGAAAATGGTTGAAAATATTGTTACCTAAGAAAGTATCATCAAATTTATTTATTTATTTATTTTGCAAAACTTGGCGCAACAAAATCAATACAAAATCTGATTTAAAATAAATTACGCTAAGGAATCGATTTATAAAATTGTGAACCCCAAAACCCTCCTCCCTAAAAGAAGTTTGAAAAAAAATATATATATATTTTTCAGTTTACACGATTTTTTTGTGCTCATCCGCGTCGACGCATTATTCCATGCCACGCCCAGATTGCATTCGAAAAAGTACACACACAAAAACGACACTGTTTTTCCAAAAGATGAAAGCACGTCTTCTCCCTCCTCTTTGGCGGCAAATTAAAGAGCTGATGGACGCCAGAGAGGACATTAGCAGCTTTTCACTTGGACGCCTTTGATGTTGCAGCCGCCGGAGAGTTTAGACATCATTTCACGTCCACGCTGGTAAAATAAATATTCAAAAAAAACACACATCAAACAACACACTGAATTCAAAATCACATCACACATAGACAAGGCCCAAAAACAGCTGATTATACCATACATTGCGTAGAATTGCAATTCTGCCTGCGAATGATTACATACCAATAAATGTGTTTACATTTGAGGCCTCCGGACTAACTGTAATTTATTAATACGATAGTTTACCATGACTTATTTATAAACTTGTCCGACTTTTTGGGGTCTGAATTTCAGTTTGTTAGTTTTTTGTCAGTATTTTTAGTGACAAATTGCAAATTTTTGGGGGTGACTTTCATGTTCCAAGTTTTGGTATTTCTCCTAGTGAAAGAATGTTACATGTCAGATTCATATTATTGAAAGAGTATACATATCATAACAAAACGGAAAAAAAAGCTAAAGTCTTCAAATGACTGCAATTTTTTTCATCGTATTCATCTTGAAGTGGTTATCTTATTTTTGCATCGTATGACAGCAAAGAATGTTGAAGGTTTTCTTTTGCCATTATTTCCTATGGGAGGTGTATCGTCCTGAGAAGGAATTATGTTTAATTTAAGAGATTCTGCAGTACTCCTTTTTGTTTACTTTTTGACCTTCTCCACCAAGGTCTTGCTGGGAAAAATAATATTAACATTATTATTAAAGTAAAAAGGTGGCGTTCTTGCAGACATTATATTGGCGGATAGGAATCTTTCCTTTCGCCTGAGCAGGAACTACGCATAATTACATTAGGACAAGCACAATGCAGAAGGGCTATTCTATTTCCTCCGGGCCTGTGTAAATGTACAGCTTACATTCCTCCACGTTTCACTCTGCACAAACAAGATAAAGACGCTCTGACGCTCGCTCGCCGCCATCCCACAGCGCAACGCTGAAGTCGGCGGCTCACTTGGCTGCTCTGTTTCGAATTTGCAGCTCAAGTCAAAACAGCCCGCGAGCACTAATCTTTCATACCTGGGGCGTATCCCTCTCGGTTGGGTTTATGGAATATCGACTCTGCAAGTGGATGTAGTTTACAGTAAATATACATTTGAAAGTATGGTGAAAATTTGTATTAAATGACCTCTATAGGATGTAAGGAATTGTCATTTATAATGTTGCATTTGCTAAGTAAAGCAATGGTATGGGATCATTTATCCTTACATAATACTTGGACCAGCCAGCCAGGGCACAGCTGTATCCAGAATGCTATTTAAAACCCTGGAGAGCCCACGGGTCAAATTTGGCCCGTATAAATTCTGCTACTCAAATTACA
Organism: Vanacampus margaritifer; assembly: GCF_051991255.1. Taxonomy (NCBI): domain Eukaryota; kingdom Metazoa; phylum Chordata; class Actinopteri; order Syngnathiformes; family Syngnathidae; genus Vanacampus; species Vanacampus margaritifer. The sequence continues at coordinate 46,862,842 of NC_135433.1, forward strand.
AAGACCTTTTTTTTTTCAAATTTAACTTCAAAAGTCCAAAGTGCCACTTCTGACCCCTGCATGGGGCCATCTAGTGGATGAATATTGCACTTACATGAGCCAGAGTGGTGGTGACAAGATGGCTGGCAACATGCTGTTTTGTTGAGCTGGAAATCAATCCAAACAAAACCATCTTCTCAGCAAACAATCAGATGGTAAAATTGTGTTTTTGTTTGTTCATCTATTTCATATCATGTTGCAGAATGCCTAGGAGTATGTTATATATATATATTTTGATAAATTAGCAACTCTGAGCTAGTTAAAAAAAAAAAGGGTTAAAATTGAAAAAACATATATTTTGGTGTTCAGTGAACTTATAGCAGTCATTTAATGTATAATTCATAATTTTCCAAAGAAGAAAAGGGTTCTTGGGTTCTCCAGGGTTAAAGCACAATTACTGTACAGGTATGTAAGAAACTAAGAATATCATGTTAAGAAATCTAATGTTGATGTACACTAGCTTTTAACTAGAAAAATATCTGTGATGGGAACTTAGTCTGTAGGTGGACGAGCCAAGACACTTCTCAGGTTGTGTTGGCAAATGCGCCAGGTCTAATGCAGCGATCCTCAGTTTTGCTGTACATATAAAACAAGACATAATGTCATAAAATAAGATGAGTTGTGTTAGCTTAAAGCATTGTTAGCATTTCTAGATTGACAACTTTCTTAAAGTCAGACCTTTAAGATTCCATTTCTTTGAGCTCAAATTGATAAACATTTTTTTCCCCAGTTTCCTAAAGGTTTTTGTTTTGTTTGTTTTTTAAAATTTACATTTTATTACTATAATTATTTTTATGCAATGGAAAAATCATGTTTTTTATGTGCTTTAACTCCGTTTAGATAATATTTTTTTGCTAGCACTTGCGTCATTGTCAATTCTAATGTTAGCGTTTACTTTCTTAGCATCTTTAGTTTCTGATTATTTATTTCTTTTAAATTCTGATTTCAATCTTGAGACAAAAAGAACTCCAGATCATCTACTTTAATAGCTTACAATATGGATGGACCAGAAACCACCTTGTTTCACCAGCACTAACTAATGTCACTGTCCTGATTTTTATTGTACAAACAATACAATGTCAAGTCAACTTCATTTATATAGCACCTTACCATATACAGAAAAAACTCAAAGTTCTTTATAACATTAAAAAAATAATAATAATGAAAAATAAATGTTTATAAAGTCATTTAACAATTGAAGTTCTGTTAGCATGTAGCCCAGTTAGCATATACTAGCTTAGCAAAACCTCATTACTGTTTTATTGTAACTTTTTTTTTTCATTCATGCTGCAAATCTCTAGTCAAGTCATGCACTTAAAAAGGATGATCATCGAGCAAATGCCATTGTTGTTTGTTTTTGCTAGTTTGAGTCTGATTACACCAGTTGGCGGGCAAACAGAGGTAACACTGTCTCCGCCATTATACAGTAAACACACACTGAGGCTGTGTTTTTGTTGGGTTCTCGCCGCTGAAATAATAGCAATACATTCCCCTCCTTCCCCTCCTGTGACACAACATATGACTGCCATTAGTCCTAAAGCTCCGGGGAGGAAGAATTTTCCGATATTTAAGCAATTGTTCCCACAGTTCGTGGCCGTTTGGGAGCAGACGTAATGATTGTAATTTTTTTAACGTGCAGCAGAGGGATTGAGAAAAAAAAAGGCAATATCTGAGTACTCTGCGTGACTCCCTGTCAAGCATAAGCAGCACTTCAAACTCGTAAAATTAAATATGAGTATTTTATTTTCCTGTGCTTGTCACTTCAAAGTGCCTTTTGATATGTCAATTTGCAAAGATGTTGTTGTCAGAAAACAGTCATTACAGAGCTCTATTTACTACATATTGAATAATGCATAACTGAATTTTGATGTTGTGTTTTTTTTTTATTTAAATGTAATTTAAATTGTTGGATGAATGGCACAAGCGTCGGGATAAAAACGATGAGAGTGGAATTAATTTCGTATTTCGCTGTTTAAATGATTCCCCTGAGTTCCAGAATAAAAATGGTGGAGTCACAATCGGACAGGAAAAAAAAAATTCAATTTTGTTCGAGTAATTTCTTTAAATTGCTGTCCCGCCCTTGAATCCATAAATGATATGTGGCTCTATCACCTTACATGATCCAGAAGTGGTTTGCTATAATAAACTCAAAGCAAATCCTAATCATTAATACAAGGCGTGCCCATTTTTAAGTAATCTTCCAAGTATGGCTTTAATTTGATCTGCTGCCATATTTGCAAAACAAAATATTTTGTGGTTTTGCTGCATGGATTTGGGCTGTAGATATTTCCAGATAAAATATACCAAGAAAAGTCAGATACCATGAAGAGATGCTTAAGTGTGTGTGGTAGTTTCCATCTCAATGCAATAATTTTGTTTTCGTTGCTGTTTGGCCAGCCAGTAATACTTTACTCGTCTTTGACATTGTTATGCGTTAATTGTGGATAACTTACTTAGAATAGGTTTTGGGGGGATTTTCAGGATTTTTTGTTTTTTTTGCTGTTGAGTACAGTGCCAAAAGTTGGCAACAATTTTACATTCCCAAACCATATGCATAAAAGTTCCTGATTTATTCAGAGGTCATGGTGTACATAACGAGTTATCAAAGATCTTCAAAGTTAGTCATGTATGTTTTCTTTTTGCCATTTGAGTCTTGATGAAAATGATGACCCGACCCCAAAAACAAAATAGTAGCCCGTTGTCTTACATAACCAGAAAGTAGAATGATAATTAAAAGAAACAAAAAAAACGTAATTCATTTTTTATAAAAAAGAAAAAAAATCAAGATCAAGAATCAAAAATGTTATGGCACGTTAATACCAAAAAACTAAATACTAAAACCTCATCTTAGGGCAGCCGCTGTGAACCAGGAAGTCGCCTGCTTACTAATAAACAGATGAAGAAACAAAAAACTTTCAGTCCTGAACTGCTTTTACAACAACTGCAGGGTTTCCCCCAACGTTTATAAGCCTGGCGGCCCACTAGGCTTTATAGCTAAAAGTAAGTAGAGTAGAAAAAAATTGTACTCAAGTAAGAGTAGCATTACTTCAATGCCGTGCCCCGTTCTGCTGCGTTGGGCTTGAAGCGTGGGCCGTGTTGGGGTGGGGGTGCTCCTGGCTCCTGGGTTTGCTCTCCAGCTGGTAGCGCCTGCGGGGTCCGGGGTTTGTGCCTTGGCGCTACCGCGGCCTGGGGTACCCTGGGGGGTTGTGCTTGCTCTGTCCTGGCCGAGGTCGACAACTCCCCTCTTTGGTTTTTCATGCATGCCAGATCCACCACAGCAGCATCTACCGAAATTCAAACACAATCTGCTTCTTCCTCTGGTCGTTGAATCGGTGGAGGCTGATGTCTGTGGATCTCACTCTGCTTCATCTATCCTTCCTTCTTTTCCTCAGTCTTTCCTTTGGTCTTTGGGTCTTTTGGTCCTTTGGAATGATTCTGGTTGGTAACCCGGGGGCTAGAAGGTGATGTCTGGTCGGTGCTGCATTTCACTTTCCTTTCTTTTCTTTGATCCTTCCTCGGTTCTCCTGACAACCTCACGACTCTAACTGGATTCTGAAGTATTCGGTTTAGGTGAACGGTACGGGATTTTGAATAGGTTTTAGGTAAATTAATAAGCACACACTCACACGCACGCACATATGCACACACACACACACGCACATACAGCAAAAAAGAAAAAGGAGAGAAAAAAAAGAGAGAGCAATGATGATGACATGTCGAATCGGTAAGATTACTGAATGAACAATACTGAGCTCTCTCAGGAAAAAAAAAAAAAGAACCATTCACCTCTGGAAAAATACTTCTTCTGGAATAATTGAATAAATAATTGAATCAGATTTTTTTTAGATATATCTAATAATCATGATTTTTTTTTTTTGATAGGAAGCCAAGGAGATGCTTAAGCTAGTCTCGATTATCGTTTTGTGTGTACCCTGCTACGCATAAGGCCAGACACGAATACAGTCCTCGTTTTCTTCCCTCGAGTCTGCGCTCCATTGAGTGCTATTCATGTTTTCATTTGCCATCCATTACCAACAGGAGAGATAAGTGACATATTAAGGGCAACATCCTTTAGAATCAAACACTTAAATAGAAAGCTATAATGTGATAAAGCAGCGCCGTAGTCAGCCTGCCGTATATTGCCGCCGACTTCCCAGTGTGAGTATTACAAAGCGGGGGCGGGGGGTGCCTCTGATCGATGCTGTATTTAAAAGTTTAATTCACAGCTAATGTACTTACACTATATCAGCAGCGAACGCACCCCAGTGGCGTTGGGCCGGCCTCATTTTTGCAACGAGAAGTGTAGCATGTGGAGATAATTAGGAGGAAAATCAATGTCACGCTCGCGCAGAAAGCAAACGTTTTTCCGCGCCGCCGCTTTGAAAATAAAAGTTACATGCGGGAAAAATGTTGAACCTGCGCACACGGTGACACGTCTTATTTTCGGGCCTTCTCGCAGGCGCTTTAATGACCCTTTTATGACAGACTGCGTCAACAAGGGATCCGATTTCACTTAAATATTTAGCTTAGAAGCATCGAAATCTCAGACGAAACCACGCCAACATGTAACTAGAACTAGAAAATAAATGTTTCATTGTGGCCTTTGTTTGGGGAAAGATCCCGCTGTAAACTTCCTGGGAACATGTGGACATAAATACTGTAAGACTTCTCTTACAAATTGTTATTAACAAGAACTTCTTCGTAGGAAGGAATAACACATTTTGTCATCACTTTTATTGGAGATGGGAATTTTACAGAGCGGTAGTTTCAACTTTCCACCATGAAACCGAGAATAAAAGTAACTGCAGGAGAGCCAAGAAAACCATGATCATTTTCTGAAAACTTTTTTTATAATGTTCTTCTGTAGGAGATCAGTCTTCAAATTTAAGTTTTCAGGAGAGCGAGTCAAGCTGCGCTTATTCCCATTGCAAGCACATTGTTTCACTTTCACTGCAACTTCCTGAAAAAGTGCATCTAAAATGTCTTCAGAAAGTCACATTCAGAAACAAAAAGAGCTTTTTGGTATTAGAATTGGGTTTCGAGCGACATGGACAAAAGTCTCGAGAATGCTGTTATTTCTTGTGGTACAATATTGAGAGGCTAGTGCTAAATATCAATATTTTGGCCTGATGGTGGCAGTAGTGAGACACAAGTAGAGTTCATGCGAAATAGACCAATTCAGTGTTGCCAACTTGGCGTCTTTCTCGCTAAATCTGGCGACTTTCCAAAGCTTCTTGGTGACTTTTTTTTTCCGTCAAAAGTGACTAGCAACAAATTTAGCAACTTTTTTCTTGTGTTGTTTAGGGTCGTTTTTTTACTTACTTTTTGCCTCTCCCACAACGTTATTCCTCTCTCCCACAACGTTACATTACTATTACATGCAAGCTGGCAAGTGTATATATTAAGTTTAAGTAATTATGAGTTGTGGTTGGACATTTTTGGGTGCTTTAACATTTGGGGCCCTAATGGGTATACGTAGAACAGACGTCACATTTGGCTGCAGATTGCAATATCAGATTACATCATTTCCTCAACGTCATTTCAACGTAAATTAGTGATATATATAAAACGTCTGCAAAGTTGAAATCAGGTTCAAAACAGGTCATGTGGACGTCCTTTTAGCACTTTATATAGACCAAATTGTAGGCCTATACTCATCATTTAAACTGACTAAAATAATGGTGTGAAATCATGCATGAAATTGCTCAATAAGAAATAAAAATATAGCGTGCTAATTCAGTTTGTTACAATTGGTTTATTGTTTTAAAGCCATATGTGCGCTTTGCTACATATGAAAAGGAGAACATATGATGAGATGAATGATTACAAAGCATCTTAAAACATGTCAACAGTGGCAACGAACATCGGCGGTGGTGCGCGGCTAGCTATAGCTCCTAGCACCTAGCATAGCACCCAGCCTAAATGTGTAGCATTTTTCATCCGCAAGGCTAAAAAGAACGCAGCTCAGCCGGTCCTCCTGCTATTGATAACGCTTGTGACAGATCACAATACAGCATTGAAACGAAAAGTATAAAAGTGGCTATTAGCAAATAAATGGGGCAGCGTAATGCAATTTACCTTGAGCAGGTGGAGCCTAAATCTGTATACCACACGCAGGATAGAATGAATTTCCACATATGCATCAAAACATAAATTTTCGAGTCCAAAAAATAACAATAAAATACAAATTTGTAAATGTTTTTTTATTAACTAAATATAATAAAAATAAAAACACATATTTTTTGTGCTCATGTACAAAGTACAAACATGGTGAGTAGTGGGACGTCATATCAACGTCCATATTAAGGCCATGGCTAAACGTCATATGTCAACCTATTTTTGCGGTCATATAACGTAGAAATACGGTCCATGAGCGGCCGACGTGATACGGACATGATCTGGAGGTCCACTGGATGTCGGATGTTTAGCGGGGTGCCTGTGCGCTTGTCTTAAAAACGGCCAGATCTTCATTTTCGTGCCGTAGCAAGTCTAGTTTAGCGTGCTTGTGAGGGTTCCGGCTGACGCTCCCCCAGCACATCTCAGAATTTGGTGGCAAGAAGTAGACTTGATTTTAGACTTGGTAAAAGCACGTCTAAATGTTGGCACGCACTTTGGTGGATTTGATTGGCATGAAGGCAAGCGCCACCTTACGCCCAATCCTACCTGTGCAAAGTCTAGGAAATTCCAAAAGAAAAAAAGTGCAGACACTTTGAGCGAGACTTCCGCTAGGCACGAAAATAGGGCCCTTGATGTTTCATCCTTCTTTGTTTGTTTGTGTATGTCACAACTGGGAGTGACAAAATAGCTTGAAGCAAGAAGACTTTGCTTCTAATTTGTTAGCTTTGTGAGGTTTCTGCTGAACTAAACGGTGCATGTTCGAGGAGGGCAGAGTAGCTAAGTTTTCCAAATCAAAAGATCCTTTGATAAGGTGTTTATATACATCAGAGGAGGCAGTACAAAAACCAAGCAAGTCTTCACTAATATTTTGTCATCATTTAAAAGTGGCTTTTACATAATATTTAGAGCAATAACTCCATAGTAGACATAATTTATGTTTCAAAATCCTCTGTGAGTCGCGTTTCAAATTAAGTATGTAAACTAAAAATCGTCCTAATGGGTTTGATGATGTATTTCCTATGTCCGCGTTGATGATTCAAATTGATGCACAGGTTTCCTTCTCAAGCAGACACGTATGACATGTGCTATCACGTCCAAGGACAAGTAAGATTTAATTCTCGTGATATACACATTATGGCCGAGTGGAATATGAAGACTCGACCGGGCTGTATATCCTATTTATGTTGACGATGGCTTCTCTGTGGTGATTTGTCATCCCTGCGGGAATGGCGCACAATATATGGGACAAAGCCCCTCTTCACCCCTGCGGAAATGAGCGAACACAGAAAAGCTTCGTCCATGCCGATTTTCCACGGGCGCCCTGAAGGTCTCGCCGCCGTATCTCAGGCGAGCCGGCTTCAATTTTGAATTATGCTGATTAGAATTCTACTGTGGTCAGAAGATTGCTCTCTCCAAATCAATGTCTGATGAGCTTGGCCTTTAAAAAAACAGAGAGAAATTCAATTAAAATTGAAGATTGACGTGATGGGTTTGGTAATGGCGGATTGAGGGACTGTTTCCTGGTGTGCGTGAGCTGGTCAGCTCTGGATTTGGGCTTTAGGGGCTTTGTGAGCTTGTTAAAAATTGCTCCTGTTCACTTTTCCAGCTGTAGCCTTTTCAACGGTGCATTAAACAAACCATACCCTTGAAAAGACACAACCGGGGAAAACAAGACATACTGCTTACTCATTTTATCCTGTGATGACATTAGGATTGGTAAAGAGATGGTAAAAAGATAAAAGCAGTTCATTATACTGTACAGTATTGTGCTTTTTTCCCCTCGTTATATACAAAACAAAATTTCTGAATATATATATATATATATATATATATATATATATATATATATATATATATATATATATATATATTCTTTAACATGAAGTAAGTTGTGAAATTCTTCACATTTTTAAAATTGTAAAATACAACTTGACCCCAGTCTCCACAATTGTAAGCATCATTATTAAATTTATTATTGCAAAATTTTGACGTGGATGTGATTGCTGCGTTGCAACTGGAATTCTTCCAGTACAGGCTTTCCAAGTAAGGGGTGGGCATTAATCGCGTGTTAAAAAAAATGTGTAGCCTTAAAGGAACTTTCAATAAACTCAAAATTAATTAACTAATTTTGACATATATATATATATAGAGAGAGAGAGAGACGCACCTCTCTCTCTCTCTCTCTCTCTCTCTCTCTCTTTCTTTCTCTCTCTCTATATAAATAGAGAAAGAGAAAGAAAAATCACATCCACGTCAAAATTTAGCAGTAAGGAATTTAATAATGTTGCTTACAATTGTGGAGACTGGGGTCAAGTTGTATTTTGCTATTTTAAAAATGTGCAGAATTTCACAAGTTACTTCATGTTAAAGTGTTAAAGAATATATATATATATATAGATAGATAGATAGATAGATAGATAGATAGATAGATAGATAGATAGATAGATAGATAGATAGATAGATAGATAGATAGATAGATAGATAGATAGATAGATGGATAAAGAGAGAGAGAATTGTGGGCGAACTGGGGCCAATTCCATCTGAGCATCTGAGAAAATCTACACAAGCACAGGGAGAGAACATGCAAGTTCAAGAGATTTGAACCCTGAACCTCAGAACTGTGAGGCAGACAAGCTAATTACATTACATACACATATTTATATCGATATATTGGTTTCACAGGAACAAAAAGCTAGGTTGCCGAATTCCATTCCAGCCCTAAAATGTCCCTACTGTGTGTTTTCCATCACTTGCTCACATTTACTCTGTCATTCTGTCTGGAAATGTACAAACCCTGGACAAATAAAAAGAGGTTTTGGATTTCAGCGTCACCTTTTACATTCACGACCTACATATGAATCAAGCACGACTTGGATGCTTCACAAGCGCCACATCCATCGTCTCCGACGTTGTCCGGGCAAGACAGGAGAGGAACTTTGGCCATCAGCTCTCCTCTCTGGACCTGTCCATCACTGTCAGTGTGGATCAGCCGTGCAGAACTCCTCCTTCCTCTCAAGACTAGACGAGCTCAGTCTCATGACAGACTGATGTTGCATCTGATTGCGAGCAATGTGGGCCATGGTAGTGGGTGGCCACGGAAGAGGGTGCAATGACAGAGTAAAAAAATAAAAATAAAAAAGGGGGATGGCGGTCAGGACAAATTTGCACAAATCCCTCAGGTCAGGTGGGAGCCCCTCAAACTAGACAGGGTGTCACTACAGTGCGTGTGCAGGCCCACACTCTTGCTCTTACTGTCTGCACCACATGTGCGAATTCTATCATGAAGAGCTGAGCTTTCCACAGGACTCTTTCAAATAAACCACAACAGGCAGCAAAGCCGACTTCGCAACCTCCCACAGAGACACGACGGAGGGGGACAGTCTGTGGAGAAGTGAGAGCGGGGGATTGGAATTTAATTAAAGCCTTAAAGCCCCCCCGAGTCAAATATGAGACAAAGGGATGAGGCGCAAATGGAAAAGGGGTGCCTTTTTTTTGTCCGGTGGCTACCACCAGAAAATCATTGGCGGAGACGTCTGTGCAAGAGCCAGTTGAAAGTTTTTGATGGATGAACAACTGACTGAGGCAGCGGCTCTTTCATCCCAGCTTCTTTTAATTATGTATGGAAAGCTTGGCCTTCAATAAGAGGCTGCAAGCAACACTGACAAATATAGACGCGTTGACACGTCCCGGGCGCCGTCCCAATCGATACATAGGCGGGTGACAAATTAAAAGAAAAAACAAAACAACAACCTTTAATCTGGCAAGGAGAAAGATGTGATCACTTAAAGAGAACTGTGTGATCGTTCTACCAGCCAATCAGTGAGAAAAGAAAGGATGTTTGACAACAACAAAAAATGAAACGACAAGCTGGTATTCCTTGGAGTTGTTACAAATTGACTCAGGAAAAGCCTGAAAAGTTAGCACAGAATGAGTGTGCCACACAGACGCTTAAAAAAATACTGACAGCAGACAAAAGCATGGGGAAAAACACACAGCGTGAGCATGAAGCGCAACAGCTGCAGTAGCTAGCATGCTAACTAACAAACGGAGGATGAAACAAAAACGGTCACTCTCATGTTCTTATTTGGACTAGTTCATATTTAACGCTACCACTTCTCTTTTTCAATCTGCGGCAGCCTCACGGTGTTATATAACATCACATAAGAAATCCTTGATAGACAATGACAAGTGAAAGTAGGTTAGCAACATCCGAGTCGACCTGTTTTGTTCAAAATCGATAGCTGTTATGCTTCACGAAAGAAGGAAGCCGGTGAGCCACAAAGCTAAGTTGAATAATCTTATTGTTATTTGCGTAGCTCTTAGACATGTGAAATTGAATTTAATATTTATGTAACCACAGTCTGACTATTGGGACCTTTTCTCTTGTTGGGGGGCTAGCGCAACCGCAGACTGACGGGTAATGCTAGTGGCTATGGAGGACCAAAACTGCCAAAATTCAAAATAAATAAATGACTAAATAAATATAGATAAATGACTACAAGTGAAAATAAAAACGGATGTAAAAAAATATAATTCAAAATAAAAATAATTGGAAATAAAATCAACAAAAATATACATACATTAATAAATGCATTTGTATTTCATTATATTTTTTATATCAATTTTTATTTTCACTTTTTTAGTCATTTATTTATTTTGAATTTTGGCAGTTTTGGTCCGGGAAGCACGGTGGCTGACTGGTTAGCACGTCCGCCTCCCAGTGCAGAGGACGTGAGATCGAGTCCGGGCTTCAGCCTTCCTGGGTGGAGTTTGCATGTTCTCCCCGTGCTTGCGTGGGTTTTCACCGGGTACTCCGGTTTCCTCCCACATTCCAAAGACATGCATGGCAGGTTAATTGAACACTCCAAATTGTCCATAGGTGTGATTGTGAGTATGGTTGTCCGTCTCTGTGTGCCCTGTGATTGGCTGGCAACCAGTTCAGGGTGTACCCCGCCTACTGCCCGAAGCCAGCTGGGATAGGCTCCAGCACCCCCGTGACCCTTGTGAGGAAAAGCAGTCAAGAAAATGGATGGATGGATGGCAGTTTTGGTCCTCCATAAGTGGCGGCAGTCTGTGTCGGTAACATTCTAATCAATGACAGCATAGTCCAATTAGCAACTTTTTGGTGAATTATATTAACGATTGTACATAATTTTTTGGAATGGGTTGTTTTCCTAACCCAGTTGTTGGTTAGCTGGGGATTTTGAACAAATCTGGTTACTTTTAACCAAGGTTGGGCTAGAGGTGCATGAGCACTTCCGTCGTGATGTGAAGCCTTGAAAAAATACACAGACTGAGAAGAACCGTCTGTACTGACCCGGATCGACGGAAGTAAACCTGTTTCCGTCGGCGGGTGACGTGGGTGGCAATTGATTTGATAGTTTGACCAATTTGGGTTACTTTTAAACCAGCAGTTATAAGAGTGTGAGTTTGCTATCTAAAAAGTGTTCCACCTCCACTTTTTTTTTTTTTTTGCAATACGAGTGGATCATTTGAGTCACTTCCCAAAAATCCATCTGTGTGTTTTCACATTACCAACCATAAACGCAATTGTGCAATTCCCTATATACAAAGTATATGGCCTTGTGATGGCATTCAAAGCTGCTTTTGGTTCTCAAACATCAAGGGAATTTTGTGGGGGGGAATCTGCAGAGTGAGTTAAGAGTCGTAGGCCTGCTCCCCATCCATTGTATTCCAGTCAAGGTGGGGCACCCGGGATGGAAAGCAGATTCAACGCTCCGCTTACTTTTCCACCTACAGCAAGGACACGTTTAATGCCCTCAGGACATTTTGCTGCTCATTTGTAAAAACGAAACTACTTTAGCAGGAAGTTTTTCAGATGAAACCCGGACTTTGCATTCACGGTACCCTGGGAAAGAGCGGGAACGTATCGGCTTGTGGCTTCACAAGAGACTTGTCGAGGGGGTGAGGGGGTGGGGCAGCCTCGAGTACACAAATCCAGATGTGGGTCAATGCCAAAAAAATTCCACAATCTCCACTCGCCGAGCCGGGAGGGAGGGAGGCAGCAAAACCATGGCCGTGTAAATAACGTCAGTGAATCACACACACACACACTGCAATCCTTTTCCATGAAGAAACTGGAGCCATTTCAGGCCGGGAGTGCAAACCGCATGTCAGGGAAATACTTTGACAGCAACAAGAACGCGGGGCATCGTCCGCGTCAGCCGTGATTGTTTTGGGCATCCGCATGATGCTAATAAAGCGTTTCCAAATTGTTTGGGAGCTCTGCAAATTGTTCCATAATGACGCAGTCAAAAAGTCAAGACGTCTAGAACGGACCCACTTTTAAGCTGTAACTGACACTGTGTCCGGGTAAACACAAAGGTCTCAATCTTCTCTACGGCGTGGGAAAAAGACAAATGTGTTCATCACGCCTCGGATTCTCCTCCCAAAAATGTGAGCGGGGAAACACCCTGCTCATAAAAAAATAACCTTTGTCAGTCTCACTCGCAACAAACGTGATGACTTTACTCCCGGCGGGAAGCGGCGAGGTGTTAGCCCCCTCCAGATGTTTCATACTTCTACGGTCATCTAATAAGAGATGATGCATCCCTCAAAGGGCGTCCTGTTTGGGGAGAGCAGATTTGAGCACAAACTGCGGCGGGTGGTGGTGGGAAATGTGAGCCGCATAAATGTTAATGTCGCACTGTGGACTTCATATCTGGCCGCCACCCTGAAGCTTGGCGTTTTTCGCTTCGTAAAATAGCAGGAGGGCGACATCTGGACTCTTTGTAGAAGCATTATGAAATGGATCTACCAAAGACTGAATAATAAGTAATAATTACAGTTAGGTCTGGAAAAATGTGTCTTTAAACTTGGTGGTTGATGGTCAACAGTTGGGCAAGTCGCTTCCAAAATGTTACATATTACATACTGTATGACAAGTTCATGTCACTTTAAACATATTTAGTGTGTTATACACACACTATAAAATGTGAGTGTTTTCTCGCCGTCGTGATCAAATTCAGTAAAAGCCTCTAAAACATTATCCTGTGGTGTGGGATAAAAATGGTGTGTATTCCGCTTCAACTAATTGTTACAATGTTACAGACTCCATACATGACGTGTTAATTGTGTGTGTTGTACTCAAGATGGCTAACACAGCAAATCACACTTACATAACGTTATCTCTGTTTAATCACGTGCCTCCTCCCCCAAACCAGATGCTTATTGTCATACCAACATTGACCTTCAAGAGGCAGCAGAGTGCCAAAGGGCATCCAGACTGGCAGAAAATAACAAAGAAGAAAGAGTTGGAGAAGAAGTAATAGAAAAAGCTAGGCTAACTGTTAGCTTAACTAAAACAAGCTAGGCTAAGTGTAAGCTTAACTTAATTGCGGTTGCAAACTCTTTTCTTCGTCTTTTTCCGGCAATCTTTCTGTTTCATGTCACAATTCTAGAGTTGGCAGCTTGGCTCGACCTTGTGTTGTCCAGACACAGAAGGATTTGCCATTAGAAATATTGAACAGGTTTAGCCTTTACAATTGTCAACCATGAAGAACATTTTCTGATCCGTTCGGAGAGGAAAAATCACTCATTAAGCCCGTATCTCAGTGAGTGCTGAAGGCTTGCGAGGGTTTGCGAACGTTGCAAATGTTTATCGTCGGGATTTGACGAAAAACCAACATTCGCTACTTTCGCAAACACTTAAATACTACCTTTAATACACCACAAAGCACAAATAAGTGCTCAGGATCATTTATAGAGACATCCTGATAATTGGGCCTTGCGTTAACTTTGTCAGAAGGAGAGAAAATTGCTCAATATTGGGCCGCTTATTTTTTATTTGGTTGTATATAGTATTATTAAGTTATAGTTTATTAAAATGACACGCTCCAGTCCAAAGTAGCGGGTGGCCAATGTGGTGCCCGGGGATAACCGGCAACTTCGCAACAGAAATCAGTACAACTTCAAGGCACAAATTAGGAAACCATAATGTTATTTATTTTAACCTGCGTGAGGATGAGAGCATATGGGGGGGGGGGGGGGGGTGTTATCGTTTAGTTGTGTTTTTGAAAAAAATCTGCAAACACACGTCATGGAGCTTTTGGTCATAGTAAACGTACATTTCACTGATCCTTATCTTAAGTAGCACACATGCAACAACATTTTCTAAAACTTCCACATTTACAAAAATATATATATTTTAAAGGGGCCCCTTGTAAATGTCTTATATGTCACCGTCAGTGTCAAGTTATGAACTGATGGACCCCAAAATGAATGAATTGACTTTACATTATTTCCTATGGGACAAATTGTTTTGAATTCATAAGTAATTAGATGTCCTCCAGTTCCCAAACGGGATTACGCTTTCACTGAGGCCGCATCCATTTTCCTTATCAGCGTTCTCATTAAATGGGCTATTTGACATACTCTACATCCAATTAATTTGTCGTTTTTCACACTTGAGAGAATTATATGTTGATGTTTGAAAGTCCTCACTCCAAAACTATGCAATATTTCACCTCGTTACACCCCAACATGACGGAACGCATACTTTTTCTGTTACTCCTTCACATTCGTTGGAGCCAAACTGTCCCAAAGAGCAGTTTGCAGATGTTGGAACGTTCAGATTAAAATCAGAGCCAAGAGTTTAGGTATTACTTTATGAGATTTTTTTTTTTTAAATAAATGTTTTTTTTGTTAAATCGTCGTCACCAGTAAAAATTTATATAGCCAGAACAAGGCATGTGTTATGTCCTCAGCCAACAATAGATGTTGTTTTAAAAATGGCCATATAGAAATATTTTTAGTAGAGCTGTGAAATGACTAAAAAATGTTTTATCAGATTAAGCAAATTTTATAATTAATCGGGATTAATCTTGTATTTTAAAAGGCTTTTTATGAACATTTTTTGCCCGCCAAATTGGAAGAGCACCTGGTATGTGTTCATTATTTCGACATTCAATGTTATGAGGACGTCTTCAGCATTTTTTTTTAAATCCACTGCACACTCTCATCCTCCTCTTTTTTTAATAAGTTAATTACCTGCATAATTTAAAATAAAATTAAAAAAAGACTTGACATGAACAAATATTCTGAATGTCATATGCAAACTTTTATTATTAGTATCATTAGTTAGGGCTTTAACAAAAAAAAAATCTTCTTTTTTTTATTTAAAAGGTGCAAGTGAATCCAAATCAAATCATTCCACTTTGAAATATATTGATACCTTTCAAATATTATTTTTTATTGGAGAGAAATTACAAGAAAATGTCACATTTACAGTAATGACAAGTTTATTGAAATGTATGTAAAATGACAACAAAAAAGTAATCGCATCATAACCTCTCAAACTGAGCCATATCCAATTGAATTGTAATCCCACTTCGTCGAACCAAATCGAATTGCTCCGCTTTCAAATCGAACCGTCCTTGAATCATTTCCCTTCCGACGTATTGAAAACCATATAGAATTGACGTTTTTTGTGGAAAGATGTACAAACCTAGAGTATTAGTATACTTTGTGCTGTAAATATACAAGTTTAAACAAAAATAATGTAAAATTGTTGGAAGGACTCCTGTTGGGTTATTACAGTCGTGAAACCAGCTTTATGGGTCGACAAATCTATAATCAGTTATAATAATAATAATAATCTGTTTAATTACCTTACGGTACTGCCACATGTATGTGATGATCTGAGCGGACTTTTGTGATTTCTAAATTTTGTGTATCCATCACTGTCTAAACCAAATGCACTTCTGATGGAATATTTTGTCGTTTTTAGCCGCAAGCTTCCTCGTATAATCGGGCCCGACGTGCAAAAAAATGTGACATTGACCAAACATTAGGTTATATATTGTTTCATTGTTTTGTTTTTTAATAAAAAATACACTTTTGTGATACCGCTTAACAAGAAAATATTTATTAAAATACGTTTCTAAAAGTCAAGGTCATTGTACAAACAAGTCCAGCAAATTAAAAGTTGCAATGAACTGAAGGACTGAGAAAATTACAAATAAAATGAAATGAACTGCAAATGAAACTGGTAGTAAAATCACAAAGCCATCAGGAAGCTGCCGCTCCAAAAACTAATGGAATAGATCCTTAATGTGTTAAACTCTCCTTTGTTTAGCATAATAAACACAGACAATTTAGTCGTCACTGAACCCAACACGCATGTTTATGGAATGCGGGAGGACGTATGCAGAGAAGTATCCAGGTAGGAAGTTTCCATGCTCCCATCATCAGACTACACAAACGCCACTTTCATAAAGTGCTTCAGAGTTAATTACAGGCCGCCATAGCTATGGAGCCTTTTTGACGCAAATAGCTGCTGAATTGAGACCTAAACAAAGTGTAAAGCCTGGCAGGCGCACATGTGACATGTATGAAGTGTGACATGTCAACATGACTGCTTGTGTTCACCCCCATCTCTCTCCCACCGCAGGTTGGGCCAGTCGGCGAGGTTGATGAACTTCTCTAAAAAGTCTTGCCGCCCCTGCCAAGTTTGTGTCACCTTCAGGTACGTCTCCATTTAACATGCCGTGCTCCTAAGTGGAGCTGGCTGCCACGCGCTGCCTTCACCGATGTGTGGAATTAGTAAGACAGGAGACGGAATGCAGTCAATGCGGGCATGAAGAATCAGGGGACGAAAAATGCCAGCCTGGGCCCCTGCTCTGTTTTTGCATTAGCCACGTAATTGCATGTTACTTATGTGATTGCTTCCCATTCAAATATTTATAACTTTAGACACAAACACTGGAATTGTAATGACTTGAAAGCGTTTCATACATGCATGGCCGCTATACAGGATGTTTACAAGGTGGCGTACATCCACAAGTGGAGCACAAATCATTTTTTTCCCCCATAGAATATAATAATAATAAAAATGAGGATGATGGTGATAATAATAATAGTAAAAATGAGGATGATGATAATTGTAGGTGGGAATCTTTGAATGTCTCACGATTCGATTTGTTTCCAATTTTTGGGTCTGCGATTTGATTCAGAATCAATTTTCGATTGAGAACAATTTTTGATTCAAAATGATTTGATTGACAATGATTTTTGCTTCAATCTATAGATGTGCAAGGAATTGTAATGATTTACTCCGGTCTGACTCGCTAATGCTAATTACTCAAAAGAACGGCTCCACACTGCAAAAAAACAACTTTTATTGGAATAACTTGATCGTGACTTTTTCTTTCTACTCCCTAATGTGGCTACAACTTAACAGTGTATTAGACCGCGTGGAACCACACTGCCTCTAAGTGGCCAAATCGGGTACAAAATGAGCAGCATTCCAAATAAAGGCACACACAATCAAAGGGAAGGCAGTATAAAATAATTTAAATAAAATCAATTTTTGGGACATTTAAAATCGATTCTGAATCGTACTAAATGAGAATTGCGATTCTTATGAGAATCGATTTTTTGGCACACCCCTACTTATAATAATAATAATAATAATAATAATAACAATAATAATAATAATAATAATAATAATAATAATAATAATAATAATAATAATGAAGGAAATTGATCTTTTCCAGAGTCAAACTTGATCATGAAACCTTTTCACATAGAGGTGTACTCACTTTTGTTGCCAGGGGCTTAGCTATGCATGGGTGCATTTTGGATCAATAAATGTATGCTGTTGTGTAAGCTGTACACTGACTCATTGTGTCAAAGTCTATATTCTTAATGAAAAGATAATTTTTAATAATTATTTATTAAATATCTGCAGAGATGTGAGGGATGCTTCTATGGTTATAATTAGGGATGTTCAATACCACTTACTACTACAAGTACTCAACTCTTGAGTAGTCACCAATACAAAGTACCAATAGATACCACTAGTACTTTTGATACATATTTCCCCAAAAAGATAATAGCTCAGATCATTTTATATAATAAAGACCAATATATCCCAATACAACATTTACCTTAAAATTTAATGAAATTAATGACAAATTTCTCCTAATTTCTAGTTCCTCATCATTAAAGGGGAAGTCAACCTTAAACATTTCTTGACAATAATATGTTATATGTGACCTCACTAGTCTAAACATGACATTCTGATTAATATACAGGTATTATATTTGTGGAATATGAGTTATGAAGCAAAATCCAGCCATTTTTATCCATCTCAGTGGGCGGCCATTTTGCCACTTGCTGTTGACTGAAGATGACATCACAGTTGCTCAAGGCTCAGGCAACAACCAATCACAGCTCACCTGTTTTCTGAAGCTGCGCTGTGATTGATTGACCTGAGCAACATTCATGTATTTTTCAGTCAACATTTTCAGTCAACAGCAAGTGGCAAAATGGCCGCCCTCTGAAGTGGATAAAAATGGTTGGATTTTGCTGCTTAAATCATATTCCACTAACGCAATATTAACCAGAATACCATATTTAGACTTGTGGGGCAAAACATATTATTGCCCCAAAAATTTTTGGGGTTGACTTCCCCTTCAAATCGGCCACACAAGGGCTGCCGAATTATTTTGAAATAAGGCCGGATATCAATACTCACTCATCCCTAATTATAATCAATGTTCCATGTGGCATCAAATTTTTTTTAAAGTGGAAGTCAAACCCCCCAAAATATTCTTACAATGTGTTAATATGAGCCCCCACTACTCTAAACACCGCATTCTGATTAATATTGCATTTGTGGAATATAAGTTAAAACAGCAAAATCCACCTGTTTTATCCATCTCCGGGGGCGGCCATTTTGCCACTCGCTGTCATATTCAAAAAGAAAAGAAAAAGTTTACACAGGCTGTCATCCCTTCTGAGGTCTTATTTAAAGTTTCCTAGTGGGAAGGAAACATCAAGATCTCTTTAATTATTGCTGTAGGCTCCCATAGAGTGTCAAAGATCAAACACAATAAACCAGCTATTAAAATCTCTTTGGCGTCACTAGTCTACCGTATTTGTTTTGCACATCACTACAATCAAATACTGCATGTCACATATCGCCGCATCCTGCTCGGTCTTGATGTCATGTTGTTGTTGCCGCTCGGTTATTGCGGCGCAGTAATCAAAGTTATGGGTTGGGGCGGGCAATTGGGGGGGGGGGGGAGATATGGCAGCCAAAGGTTCTTGTGCGAGTCACTCGATTGCCACTCCAGAGCCAAAATACATCAATGTGTCAAAGCTGTCAAATCCGTCAGCATACGCACAGCCGTGCCGCACCGTCGTTCGTTCATCAGTTCAGCATTAGGTGACGAGCAGGCGGAAGACTGTGACATGAAAGCTGACAGCTGTCTAACATAATTGTAGTGTATATGTGTAGTGGAACCTCAAATTACAAACTTAATTGGTCCTGTGAGCCAACCTGAAATGTTTCTAAATTGAGGTCATGTTTCTCACTGAAATGAATGGAAATGCAGTTAATCCATTTCAGCCCCAAAATGAAATTATAATTTACCTTCTTTTTTTTTTAAAAGAAGTCAACCCTTTTTTCTTTTTCTTTTTTTACAATAATATGTTCTATGCAGCCCCACTAGTCTAAATATGTAGTATTCTGGTTAATAAAGCGTTAGTGGAATATGAGTTACTGTTTTATCCATCTGAGGGGGCGGCCATTTTGCCACAAGATGACATCAATGTTGCTCAGGTCTCAGCGAACGACCAATCACAGCGCAGCTTCAGAAAACAGGTGAGCTGTGATTGGTCGTTGCCTGAGCCCTGAGTAACTATGATGTCATCTTCAGTCCACAACAAGTGTCAAAATGGCCGCCCCCTGAGATGGATAAGTCATATTCTACAGATATATATAAATATATATAAATAATATTAATCATCAATGTCATGTTTAGACTAGTGAGGTCAAATATAACACATTATTGTCAAGAAATGTTTAAGGTTGACTTCCACTTTAAACCATTTTGCGGTTTAATATCATTAGAATGCAATGAAACACACTATTATAAATAAATAAAACACATTAAAAACATTACTACTGTTTGAGGATGTTTGTTTGCAATCACATGGGAATCGCAAAATAAAATCACAACTTTAAAAAACAGGGTAGAGATGCTATCCACGTCTTCCTTTATATGAAAACATTCAAACAAAGAAAGGATCATGTTTTGCGAAAACCACCATTTCCTGGAAATGACGCCAACAACCATAAACAACAAATCAGCTTACAATCCAAAACTAATAAAAACATTTCTTTTGTGCTTTCCTGTGAAACGATTTAATACGTATTAAATATCTGAGTGTGCATGAGGTGTTATTTAGTCAGGGGGGTCCATATAAATTCTGGAACTGGATTTTTTTTCTTCTTTCTAATAAAACATTGTTCTCGGTGACTGCTCGCCGAGGCGTTAGTTACCCCAACCGCAGAGCCATAAATAATATTTTACGGAGCGTATCTGCCTCTATCTGATATATCTACCCTTGTTAATTCTCCCAGCAAAATCCCATATCTGCATGATCCTGCAGACGCAAGCCAAGTGGGGAGAATACAGATGAGACGAATAGCGCCTCGCTTTGCTGCCAGGACCTCCTCGAACAACATGGAAACACGCAGTGACCTTGGCTGATTAAACATTCTGAGAGAATGTACACAAAGCGTCCACAAAGGTGCTGCACCGTGAAAGGAGATTTATTTTTTTATTAAATAAAAATTTCCATTCTTTGTAGAGTGATATGTATGCATACGATGTGTAGGATTTATAGATCAATGCGGTTTCATTTTATGTCGCCCGTGAGATTTAATGTCATTCATTTTAATGGTGGGGTGCAAAGATCAGGAGTGGAGTGCGAAGACTACCACCACATGGTTTGCTCAGGGACGGCAAGCAAATTCCGCACGGTTAAAGCGAGCGTCATGTTGACAAAAATAGACGTGAAACAGTTTCACCTTAATCGCACCTGAGACATTTTACTCCATCTGAGGTGCGCTCCATGACTTCACGGTGACATTTTGCAGTTTTAATCAGACCTGATTTTGAAATATTTATTGAGGTTTGTTTTTTTTTGGGGGGGCGGGGGGTTAAACCAAGAACATGTTCTACAAGAAGCTGTTTTTTGACAACATAGATGCTTCCTCATCACCCTAAAGATCGCTCTTCCCAATTGTCTCACTTGACTTCACATTTTGGGCCTGTTAAAAGTTGGAGTTCTATTATCCGATATAAAACTGCACGATAGTGTGAAATCCTTTCACTTGGTGCATGGTTAGGAAACGATGCGAGAGATTTTTTTTATTTTTTGGGGGGGCTAATGTGGGGAAGTGACTGCACTGGGAACGTGTTTCATGCGAAGAGGAAAAAGTGGTGTTTCTTGGGATGACTGGAAAATTAATGAGATCGGAATCAAAAGCTGTACAATTTGCTTTTAAGTAGTAATGAAGTCTAAAGTAAAAATGTAGGTCCAACTTTTCATGATGGATCAGACGCGTTCTCATAATCTCATCACCCTAAACCAGGGGTCACCAACCTGTTGGCCTGTTAAAACAGTAGCTCACCAATGGTGTGGAATTGTGATTTTCTAGGAAATTTGTAAATTTCAGAATTGATTATCATATCGATTAAGTGGTAATCACTAGCGTGTTAATGCTAATCGCAATTGCTAAATGTTTAGCATAGGCTTATTTTGTTGGTATTTAATCATGCATATGTAGAGACGATAATAAATTATGAGTACCCATATCCACTCAATTTAACTAACGTCCAAATTTAAGGGATTAAAAAAAATGTGGGGGGAAAAAATATATATATATATATATATATATTATGGGTAGGGTGGCGATTAAGTGGTGATCCCTAGCATGCTAGCATAGGCTAATTTTGTTGGTATTTAATCATGCATACGTATAGAATATAATAAATTATCAGTACAATCCACTCAATTCAACTAACGTCCAATTTAAGGGGATAAAAATAAATTGTGAATTTTTTATTTATTTTTTTTATTTAGGAGTGGGGTGGGGCGATTAAGTGGTAATCTGTAGCGTGCTAATGCTAATCACGATTGCTAACCGTTAAGCATAGGCTAATTTTGTTGGTGTTTAATAATCTATATGTATAGAAGATAATAAATTATGAGTACCTATATCCACTCAATTCAACTAACGTCCAAATTTAAGGGATTAAAAAAAATGTGTGTGTGGGGTGGGGGGATAACGGTGGGAGGGCAATTAATCGATGGAAGAGTTACAAGGATGGAACCACTTGGCTTGGACTGATCCCTGGTTTCATTTCATATCAGATTGTTGTCCCTTTTGAAGCCTCACTTACCACATGGTGGCAGTGGAAATAGACTCTGTTAATACCTGGAATATTTACCCGCCGTGGCTGCTCGGGGCTCCTGCAGCCCATCAGCGAGATTGGTGAGGAACAAAGAACGAAGTGTGTAAGCGAGCTGGTGCCTGGCATACGTCTCTATTCAGCAGGGCTTTATGAGGCTTTCATCCGACTCCGCTCTGATCCTTCTTGGCCTTAATTGCGATGGCGGGGGACACAGGACGCTCAGCTATGAGGAGAGTAAAAATAAATGACACTCGTATTTTTGAGATTTTGTCATAAGTTAAGGACGGTGTGCAGACCACCACCCCCTGCTAACTAGTAATCTCTCACATCCACGGGAGGCGTGTTAAGCACAGTTGAAAAGTGCAATAACGCCAATGCAGTCGCAGTCACATCTTGTTAGAAGTGCACACAAGCGTCTGTGGATAAATATTTAGAGCAGAGGCGTTTCAGTCGCTTGTTACGGGCGACCGCAGGCTGCCGTGTCGATGCCAACAGAGTCATTTGTCGTGCACTCAGACAAATGAGAGGGCAAGGCTTTTGTACGACGGCACAAAGAATTGTCAGAAATTTGGCATCTTATTCGAAACTCAGAATGGAGATAAAAAAAAAAAAACAAGCAGTCATCTGACAGGACCTAACCTTCACAAAATAAACTTGAATGCTTATTTTATGATTGCAGTTTCTTGAGTGCTGTAGATGTTGCCCCTTGTGATGAAGATAAATCAAAAACATCCAAAATTCTCTAGAGTTGATAATACAAGACCTCAGAAACTGTAAAATAAATAAATGCGTCGTCATTGGATGGAGATTAGTCAGAAGAGAGATGAAAAAAGAACAAGAAATTAACATTGATGTTCCATCATTAACTGATGCATATACTGTATAGATAGACGAAAAATTTAAAAGGGAAGTCAACCCCCAAATTTTCTTTATAAACACGGTATTCTGATGAATATTGTGTTAATGGAATATGAATTCAGCAGCAAAAGCAATTTGTTTTTTTCTATCTCAGAGGGCGGCCGTTTTGCCTCTTCCTGTCGACCAAAAATGACATCACAGTTGTAGTTGATTGGTCGATACCTAATGCTGCATTCAAGGATGGTCGGAAGTCTGACTTTTCCAACTTCAAACCAGGAAGTGTGTACGGGAACGTCCCCTTGAACTCAGAAATCTCACTTGCGAAGTCGGGGAAACAAAAGTACCCCGACTTCACCCCTTTGGAAACACAGACCATGAATGGTAAAAATACATTTTACATGAGTATACAACTAGATAGCTTTCGTCATTCATAAATATTCAACATAACTTCACATAACACAACGTACATGACGGTTGATTTTCGATTCAGTTAAGGATTTCATGCATTACCAATTTTACTTTTATATGGAAGACATTCTCAGAAGTATCAATGCTACAAACAGTAGCAACAAAATTGCGATAAGGCAAGTTCGCTTTAGGTCAAAATGAGTTTTGAAGGACCAAAATAAAAAACAATTTATCACTATCCGCCATTTTGGTTGTTTACTTTCGCCTTGAACGCTTTCAGGTCACAACTAGAAAAAGCCAAGTCGGATAAATCCAACTTCCGACCGTCCTCAAATGCAGCATGAGCCCTGCGCAACTGTGATGTCATTTTCAGTTGACAGCAAGTGGTAAAATGGCCGCCCCCTGAGATGGATCAAAACAAGTGGATTTTGCTGCTTAACTCGTATTCCACAAACAATATTATTAAGAATGCCATGGTTAGACTAGTGGCTACTTATTGTAATAAGCTTATTGCTCATTGTAAAGAAAATGAGTTAACTTTGTAAAGTTAAACTGAAGAAACATGTTAAGAATTCAACATGAAGTAATTTCAACATGCATGTATTTTGTCTGAATACCTTTGGGAACATCATTGTGCCATTTCTGGTTAAGTGGCTAAGTGGGACAGACAGCGTCATGTTCACCAATGTTACCTCACATTTTATTTTAACAACACTCAGTAACCGTTGATGGGATTCTTTCCCATTCTTGCTTGATGTACAGCTTCAGTTGTTCAACAGTCCTCGCTCTCCGTCGTATTTTACGCTTCATAATGCGCCGCACATTTTCAATGGGAGACAGGTCTGGACTGCAGGCAGGCGAATCTAGTACTTGCACTATTTTACTACGCTACTACTACTGTTGTAACTCGTGCAGAATGTGGTTTGACGTTGTCTTACTGAAATAAGCAGGGGCGGAATCGGGTTTGTAAAAGTTGATTTCAAAGAGCATTTATCAATCATATGTATGTCACTTAATGGCACCGCTGTGACTCACTGCCATGTTTTATCGCCTTTGGCTAAAGGTATTCAAGGGCACAGGACAAATGAATCCCTCGTGACTGAAAGGTTTTGCAAACAGCGTGAAGAAACCGCATTGAAATGAGAATTTCTATCAACATGCTCCGTCAACGTCGCTCTCGTACATATTATCCACACTCCAGTGGAAGGCCGTGTATTTGATTTGAGGTTTAATGATTCTGTTACTAGTGATTCATGACGCAGGCTTATCCCTAGGAGAGGTCTACCTGTGGTTTCCGTCCCCGAGGCAAAAGCAAAACACCTCAGGCGGGAGCTTGTTTTTCCATCTCCCCACTGAGCCCTTGCTTCCTATCCCACCACCAACTTGTAGGGAATGAAACTTTTGTTCTTCTTTTAAATTATTCATTGCTGATTTATGGTACGGCTGTGTTGCGGTAATTATGCCAAAAGAGTTTCAAAGTGTATTGTAGGTGCTACCGTGGATGCTCAGATCTAAATATGGGGGGAAAGGTATTTCTGGTGTTAACCTTGATGAAACCCTCAGTACTTTAACAAGATTCTCTCTACATAATGAGGAGGGTTTGTTTTGCTCTCATTGTTTATCTGCCATATTTATTATTGGCTTTTAATAAGGCACAGGTACAGAAAGTACTTTCTGGAATGACACTCAGTAAAAAGGTAAAAAAATGAAAACAACCAGGTGTTTCTAATTGTGAAGACCAAAAACTACAGAGATATTTCAACAATGGCAGCGGAGTTTTGAATAATTTACCTTTACATGCCATCCATTAGATTTGAAATAAATCAATGAACTTTTTAGAGGTATGGAAGCCAAAAGTGCTCAACCGTGTTTGGACAATGTGGTGTACAGCAGTGGTCCCCAACCTTTTTTTCACCACAGACCGGTTCATACATGTCCACAACTTTGGCGGACCGACAACCCAATAGGTGCTTGGCTGTTCGTCGGCTGATTAATAAAAGGCTACGAGAACAAACGCAAGTCCACTACCATAACAAGGGTAACAAAACGCTACTGAGATAATTAGCATCTTGACATGTGTCAAGAGTCCGTCGTAAACAGAGAGAATCTAGTCACTTTTCAAAATAAAATATTTTTAAGCCTCGGCTAATCAATTAACCGGAAGTACAGTAAGTTTTTTTTTTATTCTTTCAACTGTGCGGTCCGGCGCGGCCCGGTCCAAAGGTGCCCACGGCCCGGTACAGGTCCGCGGCCTGGTGGTTGGGGACCACTAGTGTACAGTGCATAATACTCCTTGGAGAAATGCCAGGAAGTTTGTCATTTTTTATTTTATTTAAAAAATAAAAAATAAGTAAAAAAATAAATAAATAAAAAGGAAGTTTGTCATGATGCTTTGCCAGGCCTTCACTGCTTGTTTGCTGCCTTCAATTTTGTTTTAGGTATGTTTGTTACTCTATTGTGGGCTCAGGTTAAATCCTACAGTTACTTAATCTAATAGCTTGAAATGAAGCAAGTGGATATGTGAGTAAGTAATGTGACATTTTTTAGCCTTCAATACATCTTGCAGGCCTCTATGAGTCTCAGAAAATGGAGGTGATCTACATAAAATGGCTGACTTGATCATTGGTGATTCCATGCCTTGCCAGGCCTTGTGGGTCTTGTTACCTTCTGTCGGCTTGACATCAGCTGACATGTCCATAAGGATATAAAGTGGAACCTCGGAGTTTGAACGTCTCGGAACTCGTACAAAGCGCCGTGCTTGGGTGACGTCACAGAAACCGTCATTTGTTTATTAATGTAGTCATTTATTTATTTTTAATTTTGGCAGTTTTGGACCTCCATACACAATGGGTACTCTTGCAAGCCTCTGGTCAATAATTTTCAGACTGGATTCAGGTTCGAATTTCCCGCCATCTTTCTGCGGATATGACGTCATGTGCGCGTTTTGTATGTGAAGAAGGTTATGCGCAGTTTCATTTTTCGTCAACAGGTGTCAGTAGTGATTCGAAATTGAACTTTCTATGCTTAGTAGTTTCAAAACTAATAGCCATTTTTTTGTGAATGCTCTTTAGTTGGAAGCTAAAAGTCAAGACTTGAATCACATCTTGATTGTTTTATTAAAAATCCATCATGAAGCGTATAGACAAAATCAAAGATTTCTGGTCTATATTACTACAACTGGCAGGGGAAAAAGTGAAGAATTTCCTGTCTGATGTCCATTTCCATACTGGTGCGACGTTATCCGGAAGGCTGAAAAAATACATTCATCATCAATTCCCAAACACACAGCGGGTTCAAGTTCAAAGTTCACCAAGTCCAAATGCACTGGTGACTGGAGTGTTTTCCTATGATTTCCCCCCCCCTTTCTTTACCAGGGCTTGTTTGGGACTCTGAGACCGTGCGAGGCCTTTCTTTGTCACAACTGTGTTGCATGGTCTCAGCATGGCTTTCTAAACCGTTGCGACCAGTGTCGTGTCTTATCAGCCTCTGCCTTGCGCACACGCACACTCAAGCCGCGCAGATCCACGGTGCAGGTTTTAATATTCTCGCGGGTCACCGGCGGGGCTGTTTGCATTCGCTTTGAAGGATTTATGTCAGTTCGCCCACTGTCCGGGGCTCCAGAGGAAGGACGGCGGGTGGAAAAGAGTCGAGGAGAACCCGAGCGCCCCCCGAGCTTGAAGCGGGCGTTTAAAAGAGCTTACTGCTGTAGCTTTCGCTCTGGCTTTGATTGTCTCGGCTTTGATCTGGCTCGGGCGGCCATGTTGCGCTCGACGTTATCCTCATATAATCTCTGTCATCTTTTTCCAAAAAAGAAGTGAGAAATGACACCAGACTGGGGATGTCTGGGTCGCCTCGCTGGATAGTTTCATCGCTCAAATGTGAATCACCTTATCTGCGGATAAAACACGCATCACTAAAAACATTAGAGAATAATGTCATCCTTGGAATTTACTGTTCCCAGACGACTTCCTCGCTATAATTTGCTTGACTTGGACTTTCTCATGCGTGCACGACCCGACCGAGGCAGTCAAACAATGAGGCAGTGTAGTTGGGAAGGGGGGGGGGGTTATTTTGTGCTGAAGATGTTGTTCGCTGACTTCAAAGGGCATATTGTGCAGCTATCCTAAATTAGCTGCTCGCACCACTGTGTGAGCACGTCCTCAGCTGGCATGAATACATTACGGAGCACTGGGGAAATTGCAGGGCGATGCACTTGTTAGTGTGCACAGACCTTACTCACGGATATGATCTGATACCACTTAAAGCCCTAAATAAGTTCACTAGACAAAAGAAGAAAAAACAGTCCAATAAGCTGGTACAGACATGTCTTGAAGGGGACTTATGAGAAATGTACTTTTAATGGCTTGCCTTGTATACACATAGTTAGGTGTCTGAAGTGGCTGCTCACTCAACAAGTGTGAAATGACGCAACCGAGTGTTAGATGTCCAAAATTCTGTCTAAGTTTATATTTCTGCAGCTTACCAAATTACCTACTCAGAAAAGTTCTTGTTGAATTTACTCAATTTTATTTCGTCAAGTGGTTGCACAAATTAAAATCATCATTTTAATAGGGATACCTTTTTTTCCCCTCAGATCTATTCCAGTATGAATATGCAACAGATAGCAAGTACCGATACCACTTGTACTTTTGCAAATTTCCCCCCAAAAAACAATGACAAATAATTTTTAATTGAAACACATATATCACAATATAACAATTTTCCTTAACTCATTTACTGTCTATTTGTATCTGTTTCCGTTTTGCAGCAATTAGTATTAGAATAGAGCTAAGTTTCATCATTATTCACAAATCTGTTTAGAATTGTGGGTTTTCTCTAGCATAAAAAAACAAAACAAAAATGTATAAATACGTCTTTGGGACACTTAAAATACAACATATTTATACGTTTTGGGGAGCAAATGAGTTAGGTTTGCATGAAATTAATGGCAATTTTCTATTCTTCTAAACTCTCATTTCTACTTCTGGATTGTATAATGGCCACAAGAGGACGGCCGATATGGCCAGTTATCGGCCCAATACCTATACCTGGTATTGGTACTCGCTAGGGATGGACGAGTACCAATACCAGGTATCGTTATCTGCGTCGATACCAGCCTTATTTTAAGGTATCGGTACTCGCAATGGTGGCCAGTATCGGCCATCCTCTCGTTGCCATTATGCAATCGGTAACGAAAAATTTGAAATGAGAAAATTGCAACTACTTTCATGCAAATTTGAGGAAAAAATACTATATTAGGATATATAGTTCTTTCTTTAAAATTATCTGCCATTTTTTATGTATTAGTGGTATCAGTATCTGGTATCGGTATCGGTGACTACTCAAGAGTTGAGTATTGGTCTGAAAAAAAAAGGTATCGTACATCCATAGTACTCACTCATTCCTACGTTTTAAAGTAGACTATGCATCTGTTTATTTTTTTTATCTGGATCCAGGTGATTTTATTCTGTGCACTTAACAGAATACAATTGAGTGAATTCAACATACAATTTTTTTCAGTAGTTGTGAAACTCTTCATAATTTGTGTCTGCTTGACTGTATTGTACGGCCCCGATATCCAAGTCTCGCACACCAGAAGGCGCTGTAATTATGTCATCATGATGCACAAAATGTTTAATTATTTACATTCTTTTAATGGTATTCCTATATGTTTTATCGTATTATAGAGTGATAGTTCCCTTACTAACTCATTCACTGCCATTGACGGTTGTAGACGTCAAAAATTCATTTTTATATATATTTTTATTAGTTTAACATTTTTTTCAATCAAGAGTATGATTTAAAAAAAGAAAAGATTATTAAAAATTAGGAGCGTCAGGCGATTAAATTTTTAATCGCAATTAATTGCATGACTTCACGAGTTAACTCACAATTAATCACAAATTTTATATCTGTTCTAAATGTACAATAAAAAAATTCTAGATTTTCATACTCTTGTTAACAAAAGTGGAAAAAAATGTTAAACTAATAAAAATAGTTCAAATGAATTTTTGACGTCAATGGCAGTGAATGAGTTAGACATAAACGCATAAGATAAAGTTTTGTTTTGAGAGGGCTGGGACAGATTAATGGCTTTCCCATCCATTTCAGTGCAGAAGAGGATTTGTCACTGAATTACTCATATCTCAAGCAGGGGCGGACTGCCCATCGGGAATTTCAGGAGTTTCCCAAACAGCTGGTTCCCGCCCTCGATCTCAAGGCACCAATGTATGTGCCAGTTATCGGAAGATAATGCAAGTTACTTCATGTTAAAGATTAGATAGCTCTTAATATGAAGAAAAATGCACTGAGCTGTCGCTAACGTCTTAAAAATGTAATTATGCCATCTAGTGGCTGAAAAATTACCTCAACACAAATCAATATCACACTATCAACTCAATTTTATGAATTATTATGAAATTATTGTATCAGTGACTAAAATATGCAGCCATATTTCTACTAGTTTAGCATTTCAACTTTTATATTAACAGTGGTATTAAACTTGGGGGAAAATGTTTAGAGCAGATATAAAATTTATGATTAATCATGAAATAACTATTAAAGTAAATTTATACAATTAAAATGTATTAATTGCTTGACACCCCACAAATAAATGTATAAAATATAATATATGTAACAAATAAAATAAAATAAAGTTTAGCAAATGATTGAAATGGAGCAGTATATTCCATAGTCTCCTTTCAATAGCAAGAAGACCGCGTTCTCGTTTATCTGCTTGTCTCCTGTCATCAGTCAGCAGCTACTAATAGGATGTTGCATGTGGTTTCAGGACATCACCCATTTCCTTCTCTGTATATCAAAGCCTACTCCTTCCCACCTTCCCTCCCGCTAATTCGCTCCAGATGAGCACAATGGGACATTTGATTCATCGCGAACAGAGACACATGTATACAGCTGTGTCAGACAGACCTCAAACAGCTGGCTTTTAGAGCCCCGTGCACCATTTTTAATCACGCATTTGTTTGCGTAATTGAAAGATTTTTAAGCGGAGGCACCAGAGAGACTCGGTAGGCCTTGCAGCAAAAACTGCTCATTGTTTAATCCTGTCATGTACATCATATAAATCATGTGCAAACAGAGCAGTCATCCAAGCGACTGTCAGAATGTATCTGCGGATTTATTGTTGTTGAAGGAAAAATCTGCTCTTCTTGCAGTAGACATCATGACCTGCTGGAAAGACCTATGCACTGGTATTGTTCCAACTGTATCCTGATTCAATTTCACACGTAGACTTTTTGGCCTCCAATTTAGTATTGTACTTTTTCTTTATGACTCCCCCAAATTGCTATATGTATTTCATACCAAATTTGTCATTATTATCCAGATTTTCTTGAGGGTTCTATTGTTTTCTTCTATTGGACAATCATAAAGCACTTTATTGAATAAGGAACCAAATTTGGTAACTGGAACGTTTAGAAGCATTCCTCCCATGTATATATATATATATATATATATATATGTGTGTGTGTGTTAGTATTTTTACAATAATGGCCATTCCACCAAACACGTGCCATTTGTGGCCTCAAGGGGATTTTTATTTATTTATTTATTCATTTTAATAAAATTCAATTGTAATTTGTATTTATTCGACTAAGTAAAGTGTCCTGCACATTGATCTGGTTAATTATAAATAAATAAAATGTGAAAGAATTAAAAACTAACATTTCATTTAAAAATTTAAGTCATTTGAAGTCGTTATAATTTTACATATTTTGGTAGTCTGTACTCATTCAAACCCAAAAACGTATAAATACGTTTTTAATACTTTGTCCTGCACTCCCAAAAACGTATTTATAATGGTAGTTTATTTTAAAAAATTATATAAAAAAAAAAAACGGCCAGCAGCAGCAGAGTATAAGAGGCCATGTTTCAACAAAGCTAATTTACCCACAGTTTGAAACTGATTTGTGAATAATGATGAACCTTAGCTACATTCTAATACTAATTGCTGCAAAATGGAAACAGATACAAATATACTTTTTTTTTCCTGATGAAAGAAGTCCTTCTTTTGGTAGGTTCCATGTTTTTATAGTGATAGAACACAATATCCTGCTGACCTTGCAAAATCCAGTAAAACAGCCGGGAGCAAAGGGGGTTGCTGCAGTGAAAATGTCTGCGAGTAAATAAGTTAAAGAAAATTGTTATATTACGATATATGTGTCTCAATTTTAAATTATTTTGTCATTGTTTTTTGGGGGGAAATTTGCAAAAGTACGAGTGGTGTCGGTACTTGCTATCTGTATCTACTCAAAAGTTGCATACTCAAATGACTTTTACACATTTCCACAGATGAAAATATTCCACAAATCACATGACAAGATCCACAGCCAAGAAGTTGCATCATTCAGATCCTGTGGCGACCATGGGAAAGCCAAAAGTAAGACACGGACTTGTAAATGACAGGCCTGTTAATAGGAGCCTCGCAGCTGAAGCCAGAGGGCAGCCATCTTACATCCCCACTTTTACTGACACCAAGTTGGGCGCCCTTCGCGAGTGGCATCGTAAGATGGCCGCCGGTGGCTTCTCAACGGCGAGGAAGCGGCATTGACAGTCCAGCTATATATAAATCAGTGAAGTAAATTCATTGTTGCTGTTAATTTAATAATATTTCAAGACGACTTGAGTGGCTGAAATATTGGCCTGTTATGCATTTTTGCTTCATTTTGTTTATTTGTTTATTTTTGTGTGTGAATCTGTACTACGCTTATTGACAACATATTAGCTATTAGCTATCTAGCTATTAGCATAAATGATGTGGCTGTATGTTAAAAAAAAACACCTCTTACTTTCAGTCTGTTTTTTTCCATCCTTTTTTTTATTTCTTTATTTGTATCTACTTTTCGTTATTTTAGGATGATTGCCCCCCTCTGTACTGGCCTCCAGCCAATCAGAGACCATATATAAACAAACAACCACCTACACTCCGATTCACACCAATGGACAATTTTGAATCTTCCAAGAATTACTCTAAATTGTCAGTAGTTGTAAACTTGAGTGCATCCATGTTTTTGGAATGTGGAAACGAAGGACAAGCTGGGAGAACATGCCAACCACACACGGGAAGATCTGAGCTGAGATTCAAATCTTGAACCTCGGAACTGAAAGGTAGACGTGACAAACACTATTCCACAATGATGCACAAAATTGGGCTGGGTAAAAAGTTTTTTTTGTTTTTTTTAAATGATTGTGAAGTGTATCGGGTGTCATTTTAGAAAGGAAGTCTCAACGTTTGAGGGTAGCAAAGTCATTATCATCAATGATGCTGTTCAAAGCAATACGTCAGTTGCGGAAATAATGGGCAGAGAAAGTGAGTGTGAGCCAAGATGGCTTCTCACTCATTCATTCATCTGAGGGAAAGTAAATCATTCTCTTTGAAGCACGGCCCGGCGAGGAAGATAGAAAAGAGGGGGGAAAAAAGCCAATATGGAGAGCAGCTGGTCAGCTGGGATGAAAATGACATGTTGTTTTCCGGGAAAGTAAATAGGAAGGAAGCTGAAACCTGGAGATAAAAGAGTAAAAACAGACGCTTCTTGTACGAGGTGTCAGAAAAGTTCCAGGAGTGGTGTAACAAAAACATATATTTTAAATCCAAACTACAAAGTACAAGTTTTCCCCTTCGAAGTAATCCCCCTGGAGTGTAACGCACTTTCTCTGCCATGCCTTCATGCACTCCAGAAAAGATTCATCCGGGATTCACTTCAGTTCCATCGCCCCCGTCTTCAAAACCGGTCGCACAGATGACCCCCTTGAGCTTTTTAACGAGCAAAACATTAGATGGAACCAAGTCAGGTGAGTAGGGAGGTTGCTCTCGTATGGCGGTGCTCTTCTCAGCCAGGAACTGCCAGATGCTCAGGCAATTTGAGCTGGCGCATTGTGGTGGCAAAGTCCTGTGACAACTCTTGCCTTTTTTCACCGCTCTCTCTTTCTCTCTCGCTCTCTCTTTTTTTTTATTTTTAGATTTGCTGGTTAATGAAATACAGTATAGCTTTTCTACCACACCTTGTGTGCATGCATTTTTTATGGAATACATGCTGAGAGTGAGCAAAAAATCCCTACAGATTAGTAGTTTATAATTATGGCCTTTGGGCAAAAGCAGAACCGATGCATGCAACTCTAAAACTCCATAGAATACAACGAGTTAGCTGGAATTTGTTAAAAAATTTATAAGAGGAGCACATCATTCATTTAAATGCGCCGTCAGGATGCATAACATCAGAAAGAGAGGACAAACGGCTTTTTGTTCACGGTTGTACAACAGGGATCTACTGCCCTCTTGTGTAAAAGCATAGAATTACAACTAGTCGTTGCTCAACCTTGTGGAAAAGGGCACAGTGAGGCCTTGTTTTTAAACTTGGGAGTTAAAACCATCAGCAGCTTTGTGTTTGTGTTTTGCTTTTTCTTCTGACATCACAAAATGGTAATAGCGATAGCAGAGAAAAAATATGATAACCAAAGAAGAAGAAATAAAATTGCAATTAAACATCAATGGCATAGATGTATTCATTTTACGACGCAGATGCTGTCATGAGTAGCATGCAGTCAAACGCAAAATGGCGAATGTCTCATTATAACGATAGCATGAAAATGTCCTGAGAAGCTAGTCAACTGTTTCCTGTTCCGCCTTTAAGTGAGGTATTGTTTTATTTGAGTTGTATTACTCAGTGATTAACTTTCCTGTACAGTTAATAGAGGCTTTTAAAATGGTGACATAATCCACAGTGGGGAATTGATTAAGTTATGAAAATTAACAAGCCCGCTGGAGAAGACAGAGAGCCCTGCTATCCAACAGTAAACACAAGTCACTGCGCACCTTATCAAAGGATGACATTGTGACGGCACTCCCATCCGTCATGTCTATGATAATTACACGCGACATATCTGTAGAGGAAGAAAGCTACAACTCATTAATGACATGATGCCTTTATTTAGCAGCACAAATAATTTGAAAAGAAAATACAATCTCATTGTTTTCATTTTTTACTGTATTAAAGTGTGTAAATGCAATGGCAAAATCACTTAAAAATTACCCAAAATGTTTTAATGATCCAATTAAATGTAAAACCTTTGCAAGATGATTATCTACTAAATGATACATCTAAATTAAATGGTCACATAAGTATAAAAAAAAAAAGGTGTTAAGTCAAGTGTACAGAAAACAAAAACAAAAAAACCCTCTCCAACTACCACCAAAATGACCAACATTAAAATAAGAAGCGTTGTAGTTTCATCAAAAATGAGGAAGAGATTTTATTCCTAAAAATTTGATAAAACTAAAAGCCACTCTAACATGGTAATCAGGTCATTAACACAACACTTAAATATTAGAAAATTTAAAAAAAACTACCTAAATATTGATTCTATTAAAATATATTAGTTAAATAAGTCGTAACTAAATAAATATTTGATAACAAACAGCTGTAAAAGAGTAGCTGCAAATGTACTGTGCTTAAAAGTTAAATACACAAATGAACTGTATTTGGCAAATGTAGTCAACTGAATTAAAATAAAAATTTGAGCCAAAAAGTATTTAATTCAGTGATTCTTTCACGTACCTGTAGTGGTACACATACCACACTGCGAACCCCTGAATGACACAATTTTATTTGAAAACATCTCATCTGAAATAATGTGTATTCTAATGCTTATTACTAGGCAGAATTTGACTTTGTTGTCCTGCGAAAACATAGAGAAGACATTCATGAGACCTGGCAAGAGCAGTTTACGAATGCAACAATTATTCCTCTTAAATACAGCGCTACAAATAGGGAATTTTATGAGAATAGCCATTACAATAGAACTACAAATATAAAGTTGGAATAGTATGGGAAAATAAAGTTTTAATTTTACAAAGATGACGTCAGAATATTAAGTGAATAGACAATGGGGAAAGTCCTAATTTGGAGACATAAATTGTCACTTTTTCTTACATCTCTTATGTAAATTTGCCATTGTTTTGTGTGTGAATGAGTATTTTATCATCACGGAAGACATTTTTCATTGACATGATTCATTATAAATTATCTCCGCTACAATGAAATGTCAGCCAGAACTTGTTGCTGGGCAAAATTTCCAGGGGCAGAGACTGTGCGGCCCGTAATAGCAGATAAAGGACAGGGAGAGCTGAAAGGAAAAGTTGGTCATTATATTAAAAAAAAAAGAAAAAAAAGAAGGAATTTTAGGAGAATGTAAAATTGTAATTTAACAAGAAAAAAAATACTTATTTTAAAAGTTGGAATTTTACTTCCTTTTCTTTCTTTTTTTTGCAATAAATTATAATCCGAACTAAACCTTCAGATAACTGGCACATTTACTAAAATGTTAATTGATGTAAACTGTGCCATTAACATTAATCAATCGCACTTGGTGGGGCACTTCTCTTCTTGCCCCTAATGCAAAATTGGCATTGTTGTTGGCGTTTATTAGTAGAACATGGAGGGCATATTTAAAGGTACGCAAACAACCTACGTGTGTCAATAACAGTCATTTAAAAGTAAAGCCTGTCTCGTTTCAAGAAAATATGAAACAGATTGGAGAATCGGGTGGAAAAGCGTGTGCCCGGCTCAGTGAGCGGCGGGCGGGGGAGCGGTCCGACTCCGGGCAGGCGGTGAGCACCAGCAGTGACCGCTAGCTTCACGTCAGCCCCACATTAGCGAACGAGCCGCAGCGGGAACCTTCCACGGGGGTGGGAGGGGAAAGAAGGACGCCGGGGCGGCAGATGAAGAGTGACGGGCGCTGCTGCTTGGGGACTTAGTTCATTTTTCCTCCGAA
The DNA here is from genome assembly GCF_051991255.1 of Vanacampus margaritifer. Taxonomy (NCBI): domain Eukaryota; kingdom Metazoa; phylum Chordata; class Actinopteri; order Syngnathiformes; family Syngnathidae; genus Vanacampus; species Vanacampus margaritifer. The sequence continues at coordinate 46,899,285 of NC_135433.1, forward strand.
TCACGAGCATATTTAATGCACATCCCTCCATTTTTTTTGTTTATTTAAACGCGATTAGAGACTGCTGCAGGGAAGCTAGCTAGCTAGCTAGCTAGCCGGCCGCCATCTCCCCCTCTCCCACTCTCTCAGTCGGGAGCGACCGGCCGTGTGTCTTCCGCCATGGGGAACGCTGCCACCGCCAAGAAGGGCAACGAGCTAGAGAGCGGTGAGTCCGGCTTGTGTTCGCCTACGAGCGGCTTTCGTGGGTTGGTTCGTCCGTTAATCACGAAACTGAAATGTGGAGCTATCTAGCCTAGCCTGCTAGCTCCTGGCGCCACTAGAACTGTCTGTCCTGTTATGGCCAAGAAACAGATGGTCATATGTCACCCGTCACTTTTGATTAAAATAACACTCGCGGCTTTAGTTTGTGTGTTATTATAGCAATTCATCCTATTTCTGCCATTCGGTTCATTTTGTTGCGCTAACCAAGCTAGTCTCAATAGGACGGGTAAACCACAACAACCTCACAATAGCTCCTGTGGAAAAAAAGAATGACAAAATAATGACGCCACATGTCAATTGGATGTTTTTACGTGACACCAGCCCCTGTCATTTCAACGCCCCTTAATAGTGTGATCTCTCTTCGAGGCCTGTCTTCCTCTGTATTGGTGTGCTGTCACGTCCTGTTGGCATGCTCCATATGCATCACTTCATCTTCTCTGTGTTGTAGATGTATTGGAACAGGAAAAAAAAACACACTCTAGTGAATGTCGTGAAATAACTGTAAACTTTTAGGATGAGGTTTGGTGGTTCTGCCCCTGGGGGCTCCACTGCCACATTTTTATTCTGGGCTACATAAACAAAGCTCAGTGCACAGCACAGTGACCAAATATGGCCAAGAGATGACAAATACCCTCTCTGCATTCATAAAAGTAGTTCTGCACAAAGTGTGTCACTCCCCGTTCTACCATCAAGGTTCAACATGTGGCTGGCACAGAAGTGGTCATTGACCGGAGCAGGCCTCGTCATCAGACCTTCGTCAGAGGATAAGGAGCATTACGAGCTTTGAAAGCTTTGACGTAACATGGCCTAGGCGGTCGGTGTGAGCAAGCACTAAATATATCCCCTACACACGCTTGTTTTTATGTTTTAATTGTATCTCCCCTGAGAAAAATCTTCTTACAACTGTGATGAAAGCTATTCTTATTCTATGGAGCAGTATTAGGTAGTGGTAAAAAATGCAATTCTTATGAGACTAAAGTCTTAGAATTAGGAGAATCAAGTTGCCATGGCAACCAGTCGTACCCGGCCTACTGGAAAACAGGTGGGATAGGCTCCAGCATGAAAAAATAATGTCATTCCTATTCGATAGGAGAATAAAGTTAAAATATTACATGTATAAAGGGAAAGGAAAAAAAGATATACTAGAAACATTGATAATATGTGGTAAAATGTAATGACCATATTTATCATTTTAATGTAAGAAAGTAATTTTATAATTAGTAATTAATTAGTCATTTTCGGATGATTCAAAGTTGTCCATCCATCCATTTTCTTGACCGCTTTTCCTCACAAGGGTCACGGGGGGTGTTGTGAATTATGAAAATAGTTGTTACTCCAGCAAAAAAAACAAAAAAACTAAACATTTTCTGATGAAGTGAAAATCTTACAATAATATAGGCATTTTTTAAATGACTTAAGTCCTTGTATTGAGAAAAAAATGTGTACGTAATTTATACAAGGAAATTGTACCAGAAAATTGTTATAAATAAAAACAGGCCTAATATTACAAGTGAAGAATAAAAAAAATCTGCAAGAGAATACTCATAATGTCACGAAGAAGCAATCATTTTATGAGAATTCAATAGTAAAATTTATATTCCAAAAATTAAGTCAGAATGTTGCCAAAAAAAAGTCGTAATACTAAAAAAATTGAGACTTCCCAAATCTTTTTACATAATTATGTTGGAGGGAAACTTAGAAGAATTCAGTCATAATTTCACAATACAAAATCTGAAGAAGTAGAAAGAAAGAGAAAAAGACAAATATTAAGAAAATTAAGCTGCAATTTCTGCAAATAAAATAAAATAACATAAAAATTGTGTGTGAATATTTTTTTACAGAAAAAGTAGTAATATAACAAGAATTTAGTCCTAGTTTCACTAGAACGAAATGTCTGAATAATACAAGGAAATACTAATATTACCGGTATTTGAATTAAGTCACATATAGACAATATTAGAAAAATTGAGTAACACTTTTTCGAGAAAAGTCCAATTACAAGAAAAAAGCCGCAATGTTGAAAGAAAAAAGACATATGACACTTCACCCGTAATGCTACAGGACTAAATTTTAAATCATGGTAGAAAAAGTTTTAATGTTGCGATGATTAACTCATAATGTTATGAGAATAAAGTCACAATGTTAGAAAAATTCAGTCAAGAATGAAATTTTAATACGGCGACAAATAGTTGCAATACAGTAGTATTATGCTAATTCAGCCATAATTTCACAAAGTCTTAATATGTACAATTGTATATCTTGCGATGATAGTTAAGTTGCAATTGATGAGAGGAAGGTGGTAATTTTAAAATAATAAAGTTGTAATAAAGAAAGAAAATAATTGAAATATTACGAGAATCAAGTGGTAATGTTACAAGAAAAATGTGTGTATTTTTTGAGAATAAAGTCCTAATATTACAAGAATAATTGGTGACCTGCTGATGATTTACGATCTTGTCATTATTCTTATATATTAGACGAGCGACAACGTTAACATCCATCAGTATGAGCAATTTAATGTGAGATTTATGGCGGCATTAACAATAGTTGACAAATCTGCCAGGTTTGTTTCCCAAAATGGAAGCTCGCTCCTTGGCGGTTTAAAGCCTTTTTTAAGCCGACGACACGGTTGGCCCCGGTCTCAGATTTGTCTGGAGCGCAGCCGCTCTGGCGAGGCAACCTGGTTACCTACATTGCTCAATACACACAAGATTACCTTGTGTTTACAGTGTGTCTACGTAGTTTGAGCACATGACACAGTGGCAGCGGATTACCACGTTGACATCATTCATCATCCAGTTACAGGCCGAAGACACATACTGTACAGCTTGGCCGGTCAGTTAATATACTACGCTATATTTTGACGGTATTTTTTATATTGGGCATTTTGACGAATATCGGTATCGGCCTTTTTTTCTTTTCTTTTTAAAAAAAAAAAATTTGACGGCCGATATAAGGTAAATCTAAAGCCATTTTAATCTCATGGAGCTGTTTATTTAAATTTTCGGTTAACTTTATAAGAGATGCTTCTGTCCCTGGGAACCTTCTGAACCATTTGTTTTTGTTTAAAAATAAAACAAAGAAATGTGAAAGTTTAAGATTTCAGGCATTTTATTAATTTTTTATTTCTAATAATATAATAATGCAATTTATATAATATAATAATAAAAATACTGTATAAAACTATAGAGAGCTATGATATTTACTTGCTTAAGTTTCCATGTAACTTTTTAAGACGTACTGATAACACTGGGAGCTCACTGGACGTTTTGTTAGAAATGTAAAAGGATGTAAATTGTCAAAGATAAAAAAAAAAAAAAAACAGTCAAGATTGGCATTTGTATTTAAAAAAAAAAAAAAATTGATGCCAGTATTTCCCCTCTCAAATTACGGAAAATGAATATCGGCTTCAAATATCGGTTATCGGCCTCCTTGACTACTAATAATCGGCATCAGTATTGGCCCTGAAAAAAATCGGTCTATCTGTAGTCCTCCATTAAAGCTTATACTTGAGAAACACCGATCAACAATTTTGCCTATTTTTTTACGTTACGCAGCCCGAACCAGTAACTGAATCGTCATTAATTTATTTCTGTGCATTTTTTGCACTTTCAATTTGAAAAATTGTCGTTTTTGAAAGAAGGGATGGAAATATAACATTTTTTTTTCTTATGTCAACAGATTAATCGATTTAAAAAAATAATTGCGAGTTGCAGCCCCAGTGCATGCAATTGGAAAAGTTGAACTAGTCGACTACAAAAATATGTCAACACAAAATGTTTGCACCGAACCTTCACTAGCACTATTGTACATATCCACGTTGATATTTCCAGGCCACATAAACTAAATTGATCATGACCTTTTCACTGTGTATTAGCACCCTCTATTGGTGGAAAGTTCACCCCGCAGTAAATAAGATTTTCCCTGTTTGGGGCACAAAGATGATATGTTTGCCATAGTTTTTACACAGGATGTGTTTCCTTAATTCCTTATTATTATATTTTATATCATTTACTCATATTCCACCATTTTTTATCCGGATTTGGAACCGGTTGGGGTGGGGATTGGCTCTAGCATACCATAACTAGGATTTGTACGGTGGCCCTGAAGTGCAAAAGGGAAAAACAAAAAAGTGAACGCAACTGCAAACCAAAAAACACAAACCAAATAAAAAACACAAAACAAAACACGACAGCAAGCATTTTTTTTTTAAATCACAAAAACCAAAAGGAAATCACAAACAAATAAAAAAACACAAAAAAATGAAACTAAAAACTAAAATGTAATCGCAAACGCAAATCAAAAAAACACAAACACAAAAAATGAAACAACGAATAGGTGATTACAAATGCAAATAAAAACAAACAAATACAAAATACGAAACAACATAACATAATCACAAACATATCAAAAAACACAAACACAAAATATGAAACAAAAAACAAAAAGTAATCGCAAACACACACACACACAAAAAACACAAGCACGAAAAGGTAAGCACGCAAACACAAAACTCCAAAACACATTAACAAATGATGAAACAATAACATTTTACTAACGGAAGTGGTGTTTACGTGGTGGGAGGACGGGGGGGGGGGGGGGGGGGGTTCGAGGAATGTGATTGGACGAAAGTACCGCTTACGAACAGCACAGTTAAGAACAGTTGACATGTGCTTAAAATATTTAGAAATAATAGATATTACAGTTTTATAGTAGCGTTAGCCGTTTAATTTAGTGAGATCGTTTGTGAGAAAACAAACATGGCAGATGTATTAGAAATCATAAGATGGTATAGCTTTTATAGGGTGGCTGCACAGTGGAAGTCCAGTGTCGAAGTAAACCATGCAGCTTCCTGAGCAATGTTCCAGCCTCGCTTTTGGCGACCAAATGTTCTCTTTTTATTTACCTTGCCCACAAATTTTAAAACAACTTTTGGTTTTACAAATGATATTTTTGTCCAAATATTACATCACAATAAAAATAAATCATATGAAGTGCCAGAAAGGATTTTGCCAAAAAACAGGCACCAACCCACTCGCAAAAATGAACATTGGTGGGAGTGCCGTATGCCTTACCCACAACACTGACCTTCCGCGCTTCCATCCATCCTACAAATGACATTCTATCTGAGAATTTCTAGTTTATCTGTGGCAGATGACCTTTGTTTTCTCCAACTATCTCACTAAATTAAATGCTAACACTACTATAAAACTGTAATATCTATTATTCTATATATTTTAAGCACATGTCAACTGTGCTTAACTGTGCTGTTAGTAGGGATGTACTTTCGTCCAATCACATTCCCCGGATCGCCCCTGCCCTCTCCTCACGTAAACACCACCTCCATTAGCGAAATGTTGTTGTTTCATCATTTGTTAATGTGTTTCGGGGGGTTGTGTTTGCGCGCTTACCTGTTTGTGTGTAAGTGTTTGCGATTTATCTTCTTTTTGTGGGGGTTGTTTCATATTTTGTGTTTTTAGATTTGTGTTTGCGCTTACTTTTTGTTGTTTTGTTCCACATTTTGTGTTTGCGTTTTTTGTTTTGTTTGCGATTACCTTTTCGTTGTTTTCATTTTTGTGTTTGTGTTTTTTTATTGGTGTTTGCGATTCCTTTTTTTGTTTCGTTTTTTTGTTTGTTTTTGATTTGTATTTGTGATTACGTTTTTTTTTGCGATTGCTTTTTTGTTTATGGCTTAGTTTTTTTGTAATTATGTTTTTGTG